>NC_041387.1:645252709-645308871 GCF_002162155.2 Triticum dicoccoides
TATTCTAGTCGACCACCTCAGGGTGCCGAGACGTAGGGCTTTTACCTCCTCCGAGAGGGGATGAACTTGTAAACTTGTGTGTACAACTTCCCCGCACTCGGGCGACGCCACCCATCACGTGGGGTGAGCCCCTCCTCCGCAAGCTCCTCCAGCCTCCGAGCTGAGATGTGCGACAGGATCCAATCCTTCGCCGCACCTCCGGCCGCCGCGCCGGAGCCGAAAGAGGTGGCCTTCTTGGCCTTCTTCACCTTCTCCGCCTTGGCCGTGGAGTCTCTCGCCATCACTATGGGGGTTCTGTTTGCTCGAGTGGAGAAAGGAAGCGGAGGACTCGGAGCAAAACAAAGGGGATCTGAGGTCCTGGCCTCGGTTGCCAAATCTTTTATACCTCGGAGCAAATCATGAACTGAATCTCACGCCACATATCTCTAGATCAGCGACACGCATGATAGACCATCGCGCAGAGCAAACGCGGTACGTGGCGGATATCATGCGCGAAATCGAGGAGCCGCGCCCCCACTTTCCCCACTAATGCATGTCGTTCCGCTTTTGTGCGCGCACACACAAATTCGAATCCCCAAATTTCTGGGGCAAATCAATCCGATTGGTTACCCGCGGTCCCTTTCCTAAAGGATACACGTCAGTCTGACTGACCACTCTCCGTGGGGACCTGTCCACTCGGCCATGTTAAACACTCAACTGAAGTCTTTTTCAGGGTCCCTATGTGATGAGCTTGACGCCCCTCTACGGGTTCACTTGGCCCTCTCAGTAGGCTCCAAGGCGCATGACTCGTAAACTTGGACTCGTAGAAGGTCCGCAGTGGCGTCTCTCCGGAGAGTCTGACCACGCGTCGGCGTCACTACTTGAGTTGTAATGGCATGCCCTCGCTCGGTCCCCCTAGTCTATCTCCTCCAAGATAAAAACGAATGCAACCAGGTTTTTCTCGGCGATCAACAGCACCCAGTCACCTGGGAAAAACTGTAGTCCAGAATCCGTTATGTTTTCGTCTAAGGAACAACAAGCCACGACTCGGAAACATATTCCGAATGCTCTTGTATCACTCGGAGTCAACCGAAGGATCGACTCATTTGTCCTACGAAGCCCTAGCCGATTCGAGGGCTAATGATGAGGTCACCTACTATAGGTAGGGTCAAGGACCCATCATTTGGGACCCACATGGGGCCCATCACCACCATGGGTAGGTCCCCAGACCATGGCAACATTTGGATGCATACATCAGGAAGTCCACTTGGATGGCTCGACGGCACTCGAACGACCACGCGCCACTTGACTAATGAATCACCACCCGGACCAAGGATACAAGAGGGCATCATGGGAGCTACAACGGTCGAGGAATCCTAAGTCATCCTTTAACAAGAGTCAAGGCTACCGTTACCTGTAACTACCATAGTAGAGTCTCATCACACCTGTTACTAATGTCTTTAGTGTCATTAAATGCCTTGGCGACGTGGGAGACATGGGGCTGCGACGCACTCTATATAAGCCACACTCTCTCCATAGCCGGGGACGAGCAATCTTTGTACCCATATCCATAAAATCAAACCAAGGTTCAAGGCACAAGACGTAGGGCTGTTACCTCCGCCGAGAGGGGCCTGAACTCGTTAAACACCGAGTGTTACACCTGCACCATATCTAGGTTCTGCCCCCATATTCGTACCCCTAGTACTCATTGTAAGGATGGTAACCCCAACACCCGGAGCTTTACACCACAATGATTGAGCTCCGAAGCACCACCAACCGTCTAGGGCGCCCAAGCACCCAAGAGGAACAAGTTCTAGGGTACCAAGCACCCAAGAGTAATGACCTTCTCAACTTTTCATTTTCACGTATCACCGTGGAGAACTCAAACCGATGCAATTTATGCAATGGCAAGGGCACACGGAGTGCCCAAGTCCCTCACCCTCAAATCCCACCAAAGCAACGAAAGCTACGGAGGAAAATGATAGGAAGAATAAGAAGGAGAACACCAAGAACCCTAAGATCTAGATCCAAGGGGTTCACCTCACATAGAGGAGAAAGTGATTGGTGGAAATATAGATCTTGATAGTAAGAAGTGCTAGGGGGAGTATGCCTAAGATATAGAGATGTTAAACCTCTATGAATGAAGAACCGACAAAAAATCCAACATCAGAAACATCATAGAAGATGCATATATGAACTCTATTTTCGATGAACTCGAGCTTGTCAGAAAGATGACCATAAGCTCTAAAACTCACAAAGAGAAACACCAACCGAGAATCAAAAATGACGATGCAAGAATGCAATGGTTTGATCTCTCTATGAACGATATGATCAAGCTACTTATTTGAGAGCCCCCTTGATAGTACGGCAATCGATCCTATAACCCAGTTTCCCAACTACCACCATGAGACCGGTAAAATAGAAAACCTATTAAGGGTAAACCTCTACATTGCACATAGTCCATTTGAGCTAGATGATGACGATCTTGACTTCCTCAAGTTTGACCACCTTTCTTGATTGCGTTGGCTCGATGAAGACTTAGTTGATTTCTCCACCATACTCCACTATGGGTGAGCCACTCTTTGGCAAATCTTCACAAGTCAATTGTCATCACAATGGACGGTAAGCTTCAAGCATTATCTCTTTGTGATGCTCCACTTGAACTTGCACACCACAATCTTGATGACGATCACCACTTGATGTCATCCTCCATAGGTTGGATGAGATCTTCCTCTTGACGTAAGCCCATGAAAATATACCTAACCCCACACAGAACTCTCACGTAGACAATGGGTTAGTACACAAAGTGTAATGGACAATATTTACCATTACCATGGATCAGTTGACCCCTTTCGGTACATCTTCTATGCTTTGCGTGTTGATCAACTGATTCATACTTTGACTTAGTCTTGATCAACCTTATAGCATGACTTCTACATGACCAATCTTTGGATAATTCCTTGAATAGCACCTTGGTCATCTCATATACTCCTTGAAACTAACACATGGACTTCAAAAAATGCCTATGAATAAATCCTACAAATATAACTCAAGGCAGCCATTAGTTCATAAAGAATGTCATCAATTATCAAAACCACACATGGGGCATCATGCTCTTTCACACGCAACCATGCCGGTGGTGCCTTGCGATGACGACAGGGTGGCCAGAAGAGGCTCCCGGTGACGGCATGGACGGCAGCGAGGGAGGCAACTATCGACCTCGCGCAGCCGCATCCACCCGCGGGAGAGCTGATCGATCGGCCGCCGAGCATGCAACAGCCGCGTGCCAGAGCTCGCGCCCACGGCCTGGGGACGGAGCTCTCGCACGCCCTGGCGGAAGCTCACGCTTGACGAGGACAAACCTCATGCGTGCTGGGGACGGAGCTCGTGCTCGCCGAGACAGAGTTCGTGCACGTTGGGACACCCGGGACGGAGCTCGTGATGCGCAGGGACGGAGGTCGCGGCCGGGGCTGCCTTGCCGCGCTGGTGCTGGGGCGCCGCGGCCGAGCCAAAGCTCGCGCTGGGCTACTGTGCTGCACCACCGCCATGCATGCTCTTCGCCACAGTCACGAGCGGGCGGGCCGCCGCAGTTGGAGCTGCGTGCAGCCACATCCACTCGCTGGCATGCTAGCTAGCTAGCTGTAGCCGCCACGGCCGCTGGCTTTCTAGCTTGCTAACCGATGGCCTTGTGCGTGCTTTGCGAGGTCGCACACAATGTGCTCGACGAAATGACCGAAGAAAATGTGGATTTGAGCGCGTACTTATTTGACAGCAAATATGAGGATTCAAAACGGAAACGTCTGTTCCACGCAAAAAAAAAGAAGTAAACGTCTGCACACCACGCGTTCAAGGGGCCAAATTAGTAATGTACGGCTGTAGATGCTCTCATGGCACTATCTACCGAGTCTGATGTGCAAATTTATGCACGTTCTTTTTTTTTTCCTTTTTGAGTTGGAACCTGTCATGTTTTTTTTGTGTTCTCTTCGCCGAAGCCGAGAGTGCCAGCATGTACTCCCTCCGTTCCAAAATAGATGACTCAACTTTATGCTAACTTCAGTACAAAGTTAGTACAAAGTTGGGTCATCTATTTTGGAGTGGAGGGAGTATGTTTGAGACTCTTTTTTGCAGAAGATGTGCATTTGAGACTCTGTCGGGCTTTGTATATTAAATTCTGTGATAGCCATTTTCTAGGTAATTTATCTGTTTCAAAGCTGATGCTATTGTTGATCTCCCGCATCTCCTGTGATTTTAGGGCCATGGCGGTGTGTGGATCTCGATACATTGCTTGTGGAAGGGCTCCTGCTCCACTTTGAGGTGTTTTTTTAAGGTTTTTTTGTTTCTTGCTCAGGAAGACGAGACGGCGGCGACTCCTTGAAGATGGTGCACCGCGCCTTCTAAGGACATGTGGAAGCATGTCTCCGGCATATCTTGCAGGATTCGATCAATATTTTCTTCGGTGGAGCTGCTTGGATCTGGTCTTTACTCTTTTGCGTTCGTGTGTTTACAGGTTAGACCTATAAAAAATTATGTTGTTATCACTTTCTCATCCATCTACTCAAGGACGAGTAGATATTAAGCTTGAGATGTTGATACGTGCTAGACGTCACTATAACTATACTTTTTAATTATTTCATGCTATATTTATACCACTTTTCTATAGCTTTGATATCATTTTTATTAACCTTTTCTAATGTTAGTTGTTGTTTTCTACTTATTTTTCAATTTTCAGAAAAATCAATTTTTCAGAGACAAAAAAGGAAAAAATCACAACAATTATTTTTGCACCAAAAATAGACCCAGGGTTAAAAGGGGGCCCACTAGTTGCCCACAAGGACAGGCCATGCGGCCACCCTCCTAGCCGTATGGTGTTGTCGTGTGGTTCCCCTGGACCTCTGTTGCACCTCCACTCGGTTCCCGTGGCTCTATATATACTCAAAAACAGCTCCAATATTCTAACCCTATTTTTTCCGCCGTCGCCAATATCCGATCCAAGGCGATCTTCGCTTTTGCCCTTTTCCGGCACCCTGTCGGAGGGGTAAATTGATCTTCATTGACCTCTCCAGCATCCCTTGTTGCTTCTATCATAATCTGAGAGTAGTCCGCCCTCGGGGCTGAGGGCTTGTAATAGTAGATATGTAATCTATCTCCCTTCCCTTGGTTATGTTTGTTTCCTATGATGATTGTGATCATGGTCTCTGATAATGAAGCTAAATTATGCGATGCATCCCATGATATTATCTTTGTGGTGAATTGAATCTTGCTCTTGCTATGAGTTTCTGTAACGCCCTGGATACAACTTTCCATATTCGTAACTCCAACTCTTGCTTTTTCCGGAGATGCGATATGATATTTCCTTCGTGGTTGGGTTTTTGTCTGTTGTTTTGCATTTTGTTCTTGTTATGCATCTCGTCTCATGTCATCATTCGCATTGCATCGGCATCGTTTTCTTAAAACTTGCATTCGTTCGTCGTTGCCGTTTCTCCCTTTTGCCTTCATCACCTTCCCTCGGATCGCCTTGCCCGCGCTGACCGTTCCAGACCAATCGGGTTTTGCTTCCCACTTGACCGTGACGACCAAACCCCCCTCGCGTGCGCGTCTGAGACCTTTCCCGAACCCGACCGGAGCAGTCGTCACCGTTGGATTCGGATCATCCCCTAACGTCTATAAAACATCCCCGTTTTCTTATTTGGACTCCCTAGCCTATTTTTCTCGATCGTCCGATTAAAAATCGGAGGGATCATATATCCCCAAAACCTAGCCTACTTACTATATAAATAGAGCAACCCTAAAATCTAGGGGAGCTGTCCCATCCTCCGAATCCCTCCGCCGCCACGCACCTAGCTTTCTTCCTCGGGATCCCCTCACTCCTTCCCGAGCCAACCCAGCGCCGCCACCTACCTTCATTGATTCCCTCCACTACCACCGAAGCCTGCAGCCTCCTCCTCCACCTTGGGATCATCTCCCGGCCAACCGAGCTCCTCCCGCGCCCGAGCCCTCCGTCCCTGAGCTCCTACAGTCCCATGGCACCCCAACCTCCAAATCGAGATGGTCTCGATCCCGAGTCGCCAGGCCGGACTCCCTCTTCCTCTCCCCCTGATCTCCTTCCCCTCGTCGGAGCCACACATCGGCGACCCCAGGACCATCGCCTTCTTCTCCCCGTCTCTCCCTTCCTTCCCGTGCGTCTCTCTCTCTCGCTCAGTGCCTCTCTCTCTCTCTCTTCTCTACCCAGGGGCAGGAACCATGCCTTGGACGCCAAGCTCCGCCGCTGCCGTCCCGTGCGCGCCGCCATCCAGATCCGTCGGTTCCCTGCTGAGGCGCACCGGATCTGGCCGTTCCGGCCGCTTCCCGTCGACCCCGTCGTCAGGAGCCCGCGACAAGTCCGCCGGCGTCGTACTGCTTCACGGAGACGAGGACGAACGCAAGCACCTGCCTCCTCGCCTGCTTCGTCCACCTGCGCGCGTTGACCAGCACCAGCACGTGGGTCGCGCCAGGCCCATCCCCCCCTTCCGGCCTCCAGCCCAGCTAGCTGCTACCCGCGAGCCCACCTCCACCGATCTGGGCCCTGGCCCATGGTGAGAACCCCAGCCCCTCCAGTTTCGGCCCTATAGTTTTTTTCCCCTGACCTGCGAATTTTGCTAATTATCCAGGTTTTACAGATTTGCAGAAAAGTCCCTCTAGATCATGCATTTAATAACTCACAAATAGTGCATTGGATTAAAATAATTTTAACATGTAAAATGCTTAGAATTTCATCTAGTTTCATAATCTGCTATTTTCATCCATGTTTAAAATGTTTAACTTGCTGTTTGTTTAAATTTGCTAATATGCCATGTTAAAATGATTTATTTCATAACTAAATAACCATAGCTCCAAATTTATTAAACTTGATATGTAAATGGGGTGGAAAAATGCATAGATTAACATGATGCACTTACTTTTGCTGTTTAACAATCCTAAAATATTGTTTAGGGCAGAACAGTACCAAATCTAAAACATGCACATGGGGATTTTCCGGAATTGTTGTTTGTAACTTCCGGCCTCATTTAAACTTGCCTAGATAGGTAGTTTTCTCTTGCTTCACCTCTTGCCATGTTTAACAACATTTAATATTGTTGGGTACAAAACCGAGAGAGAACTAAATAATTGATGTGGTGTTTCGTCAATATGTAATTCGTTGCATATTGAGCTCCACTTAATTTGTAGTATTGTTTGTTGCACTTTGCCATGCCATGCTATTTAAACCGGACATGCATCATACTTGTTTGTGCATCATGCCATGTTTATGCTTGTGCATTTATCATGTTGTTTGTTTCTTTCCGGTGTTGCTTCTTAGTTCCGGTAATGTTGCGATTGTGAGGATTCGTTCGACTACTCCCGTTCGTCTTCGTCATGGACTCGTTCTTCTTCCTTGCGGGATTTCAGGCAAGATGACCGCTACCCTGGATCTCACTACTATCATTGCTATGCTAGTTGTTTCGCTCTATCGCTATGCTGCGCTACCTATTACTTGTTCTTCAAGCCTTCCCAAATTGCCATGTCAGCCTCTAACCTTTTCACCCTTCCTAGCAAATCGTTGTTTGGCTATGTTACCGCTTTGCTCAGCCTCTCTTATAGCGTTGTTAGTTGCAGGTGAAGTTGAAGATTGCTCCATGGTGGACAGGATTATGTTGGGATATCACAATATCTCTTATTTAATTAATGCATTTATATATTTGGTAAAGGGTGGAAGGCTCGGCCTTATGCCTGGTGTTTTGTTCCACTCTTGCTGCCATAGCTTCCGTCATACCGGTGTTATGTTCCTGGATTTTGCGTTCCTTACGCGGTTGGGTGATTTATGGGACCCCCTTGACAGTTCGCTTTGAATAAAACTCCTCCAGCAAGGCCCAACCTTGGTTTTACCATTTGCCTCACCACCACCTATACCCTTCCCTTAGGTCGGCCAACCCGAGGGTCATCTTTATTTTAGCCCCCCGGGCCAATGCTTGTCTAAGTGTTGGTCCGAACCAGAGCCACTTGCAGCGCCACCTCAGGGAAACTTGAAGGCTGGTTTTAGTTGTACGTAGTGTTCATCCGGTGTTGCCCTGAGAACGAGATATGTGCAGCTCCTATCGGGATTGTCGGCGCATCGGGCGGTCTGGCTGGACTAGTTTTACCATTATCGAAATGTCTTGTAAACCGGGATTCCGAGTCTGATCGGGTCTTCCTGGGAGAAGGAATATCCTTCGTTGATCGCGAGAGCTTATCATGGGCTAAGTTGGGACACCCCTGCAGGGTATAAACTTTCGAAAGTCGTGCCTGCGGTTATGGGCAGATGGGAATTTGTTAATGTCCGGTTGTAGATAACTTGACATCAGATCCGAATTAAAATGCATCAACCGCGTGTGTAGCCGTGATGGTCTCTTTTCGGCGGAGTCCGGGAAGTGAACACGGTTTTTGGGTTATGTTTGACATAAGTAGGAGTTCAAGATCACTTCTTGATCATTGCTAGCTACACGGTCGTTCCGTTTGCTCTCTTCTCGCTCTTATTTGCGTATGTTAGCCACCATATCATGCTTAGTCGCTGCTGCAACCTCACCACTTTACCCCTTCCTTTCCCATTAAGCTTTGCTAGTCTTGATACCCATGGTAATGGGATTGCTGAGTCCTCGTGGCTCACAGATTACTACAACAATAGTTGCAGGTACAGGTTATGCGATGATCATGACGCGAGAGCGATGTTTACTTGTTTTGGAGTTCTTCTTCTGCTTCTTCTTCGATCAGGGGATAGGTTCCAGGTCAGCAGCCTGGGCTAGCAGGGTGGATGTCGTTTGAGTTTCTGTTTGTGTTTCATCCGTAGTTCGGATGTTGATCTTATGTATGATGTATTAATGTTGTATTCGTGTGGCATTATATGCCTCTTGTATGTATCCCCATCTATTATGTAATGTTGATGTAATGATATCCACCTTGCAAAGCGTTTCAATATGCGGTTCTATCCTTGGTGGGACCTTCGAGTCTCTTTAGGATAGTATCGCATATTGGGCATGACAGTTTCTTTATATTGGATTGAATCTTTGGTAATCATTGAGATATTACATGATGCATGTCTAGTATAACTTCGAGAGAGTCGTAGTAACATTGCGGTAACTCAATGGATAATAGGCTAGAACGATAAAAATCATAAGGTGTTGTCGTAGTGTAATTTATGGGCTTCTCGAGATGACATTGGGGTGGCTCAATAGGGACACGTTTGGCTGCCCGCATAAGGCCCAACCAGGCCCACACGTGAATGAATCAGGTTGCTTGGTTGGCCTGTATACACTGTTCGGCCTACATGGCACAAACTTTACAGCACTCCCAGTCAGGCTCGCGACCTACACCCAGATCAACAGTTTCTCCAGAGCCAGGCTCGTGCGAGGCAGGGGAGGGCAACGCGGCACTGAGCTCATGCAACAATGGAGATGGCGCGACCTCGCGTGCATCTTTGAAAAATCGGTGGGAGGATTTCGGCTCACCTCCCATCGATTCGGTCACCCTATTTAGCATCCATCCTCTCACCTCCCAAAGCCCCGCCAACCTTCTCCCCTTTTGATCTTTCCCGCCGGTGCGCACCGGCACCGACGACCATGTAAGGGGAGCTCCTTCACCGGCTGGCGATCGACGGCGGCGGCGAGTCCTGTCCTCAACTTCTTTGACCCTTCCAGCGTCCCCTCTGAGCTGCAGCCATGGCCTCTATGAGTTCAATGACCTCTTTCTCTGTGTTCGTTCAAGCTAGATCTGGGAGGATATGGTCATAAGGTTAGATGTGCCATCATATGGTGGGTTGATTCGCTTTGAGCAGATGCTAGATTTGGATATAGTGGTAGCTATTTGTGTTGGATCTGTGTAGATTGGGTAGTATGATAATGAGGAACACTATGGATGAACACTATGGATTCATAGTTAGTTGTGTATGATTTGTAGCATGCTGGAGTAGCTATTTGTGATGAACACAATGGATTCATAGCTAGTTTTGATGTTGTGGTAGCTATTGGTGATGGATTCATATCTAGTTGGCATGTACGCCCCTACTTTCATAGATTGTCTGGTTGTTATGTTGTGGCACTGTGTGTTTTATGCTTATTGTGTATGCGTGATACGATTGTAGGACATGACCACGCAGATGCAAGATCTTAGTCGGGATCTTGTCCCGTTGGACAGGCAGTTTGCGGCCTCCTATGTCGAGGACTCTTAACCGCTCCTTGATCAGAACATGCCCGCTGATTCAAAGGTGTTTGAGGTTTCACCTGGTGCTTCTTGCTTTGTGCCAGTTGTGCTCGTTGAGCCAACTGCCAATTCTCTTGGCGCTGCACTGAAAGCTAAGAAGGATGGTAGGGGTAACAAGATGATGTGGCAGCCATTCATGTCCCTATCCGTGTTGAACAAGATGTGCGAGCTCATATCTAGTGGGGTTAGGACTGACAAAGGCTTCAAGGAGGTGCATTTGAACACCGTTGCGAAGCAGGTGTTCGAGTTTTGTGGCCAGGAGGTGACCGCCACCTAGGTGTACAACCAACTGAGGAAGTGGAGAGCTCGATGGATCCAAGTGTCCAAGCTCAGAGACCTTAGCGGCGCATCCTGGGATTAGAGTACTTGCTCCATCATTCTGGAGGCAGAGCACTACACCGGCCATGTCGCGGCCAGCTCACTGTCCCCTTGTTTTGCACACTATCATTTCCTTGTAGCAACTAACAACCCTTGTGCTTCTATCTTAGGATCACCCCAAGGATGCTGAGTTCCCCAACACACCCATCTAGAACTACAACCAGATTTAGCACATCTTCTCCTTCAGTCTGGCAACCGGCAAGCATGCCATGGGCTCCGGTGAGCCTCTCAATTCTCCCATGCCGGAGTTCCCAGGCACCGCATACGTAGAGGCAGTCCTTGATGGCCTTCACAAGCCATTTGAGCATGTCCCTATGCTCGATAGGAAGAGGAAGAGGGGCGACCTGATGGAGGAGATCAGTGTCTACACCAGCATGACTGAGGCGGTGAAGGAGGTGGCAAATGCTATTAAGGAGAGCAAGGTCATCGACGTCCACCCTGGCCTGTACAGTGCCATCATGGAGTAAGGTGGCTTTAGCGATGATGCTCTCAGGGCAGTTGTCAGCCACCTACCGTACAACAAGACCCAGGGTGTTGGGTTTGTTGCCATGGTAGAAGCCCACGGGGTGCTCTGGCTCAGGAGCTGGCTAGGCAAGCACTACTAATAGAGCTTGCTACCCATTACCGCGTGCAATGATCCTGGATGGCGATGGCAATGGCAACGACGATGACGACGTCATTTTGTGTAGCTAGGGTTTGAAAACTGTTTGATGGTATGTATGTTTTGTTGAGATGGTATATACTAACCCCTCATGATGATCGTTAACTTGCGGTGGTAGGATGACACCCTATTTTGGATGTGTAGGATAACACCACAGTAGTGCTAGGTTAGAACTTGCTATGCATATGATCATGCAT
Organism: Triticum dicoccoides; assembly: GCF_002162155.2. Taxonomy (NCBI): domain Eukaryota; kingdom Viridiplantae; phylum Streptophyta; class Magnoliopsida; order Poales; family Poaceae; genus Triticum; species Triticum dicoccoides. Next base: position 645,264,170 of record NC_041387.1, read on the forward strand.
GCTTACTACTTCTGCTCCATTGCTTGCTTGTTGTTATTTTTCTTGCTGCTTCAACTATTGCTCTTGTGCACTGCTAGGACAAGTGGTGTGCGGTGTTCATCGGGAGGGCATCAGGGGTTTACAATTCATGGGAAGCTTGAAGTGAACAAGTTGCATCTTACAGCAACAACAACCATAGAGGTTTAAGACTAGGCAGGTGATAGAAGAAGTTTACGCTAACTACGCGTGAAAGCACACATCTGACGTGGTTGAAGTTGGCAATGTTGCAGTTGCCAAGGCGGCGCCACGCCTTGTAGTGAATAACTTCATCATCATCGTGCAGCTCGTCACCATTACAGTGTTATGGCGTTGGTGTGCTAGATGTGATCACGTGTAAGGTAACCTCACCACATATTCCCTCTGTCCCCTAGAAAGTGTGCATCTGGCTCGAGTACTTTTCCCATAATAAGTGTACGTCTGGCTCCGCAGCGATCCATCGAGGTAATTTTGCGTTCACCCCTCGGTCTAAGAGCATCTCCAGTCGGTCCCCCAGGAAACCCTCCCAAGCACGTTTTTGTGCGCCAGCGCATAAAAATCTTCCCACTCGTGCTGCCAAACCCTCCTTTTTCGCCGGATGAAGCAAAAATCGGCGCCGGCAGTCCCAACCCAAACCCAGGAACCTGGGGGGCACCCGGGGGGGCTAATTTCGCCGTTTTGCATGCGATGCCCCCACCTGCAGTGACATATCTCCTCTCTCCCCCACCTTTTGTCTCTCTTTCCCCACATTTTCGTCTCTCTCTCCACCTTTTCCTCCTCCCGTCGCCGCGCGTGCCTCCTCTCCTCTCCAGCTCGCCCTGTCCAGTCCTCGTCGACGCCGCCGTCCCCGCCACCCACGGACGGCATCCCCGGCCACCGGCATCGAGGGAGGAAGCGGCCGCCCGGCCACGCCCAAGATCTCCTCCACCACCTCCTCCCGCAAGACGCCGGCCCTGTGGCCAGTGCTCACCACCTCGTGCCCGTGGCCCTCCAGGAAGCGGCGGCCCTCGGGCCAGTGCTCGTCCGCGCCGCCTAGCTCCTTCGCGCGCTCCACGGGCGGCCCCAGCCAAGACAAGCCACACACTAGCGGCGGCCAGGGCGCCACGGGCGGCCCCGGCACCGGGCGCGCCGGCCAGCGGCGGCCGGGCTGGTTGGGGCATGGCGTGCCGTGCCTTCTCCTCCTCCTCCTCTCCGTCCTCAGCGGCGGCAGCCACGGAGGGCGCGTGCGGCCAGGTGCCGACGCGGCCATGGGCACGCGCGGGCGCGGACAGGAGCGGGCGCCGCGCGTGCGGCCAGGCCAGGAGCGGGCGTAACGAGGAGATCTTGGGCGCGGCCAGGAGCGGGCGCAAGTAGCAGTGCGCAGGCACGCGTGCGCGAGGCCAGGCCACGGGCGCGAGTAGTAGCGGGCGTGAGCAGCGGCGGCTAGCGCGGGCGGGGGCAGCAGCGGGCAGCGGAGGCGAGTTCGCGCTGCTGGAAGGACGAGCGAGCGGCATGGTGACGCGGGGAGGACGACGGCCTCGCTTGGGGCCGCTTGGAGTTGGAAACGGCTGGAGGATTTTTCGTTCCCAGAATCCCAGACCAAAATCATCGCCGGCAGCCCCAAGCGGCGAAAAAATGCCTCGTGGGGGCTCAACGGCTGGAGATGCTCTAAGGCCTTGTACAATGCTGGGTGCTTATGCACCGGTGCTTAGTATTGTTGCATCTCAAGAAAATTTTGCCACACAATGAAGAGTGCTTCCAGTAGGTGCTTAGAGCATCTCCAACAGCATGTGTAAATTTGGGTGTCTATATATCCATATAGACAATGGTCTATAAAGATTCTTTGATATACACGTTCAGTTTTGCAGCAGAATGTCTATATATAGAACGTCTATATTCTCTCTCCTATATTATAATATTATTTTCTAACTACCAATTCAACTACCATTTCGATGGTAATTCAAACAATTTATAATTGCATTGGTTTCTAACTACATCATATAGCCTACCTAGTACCATCAATATCAATTCGCAAAAAAAAGTACCATCAATATCAAAGAAAATTCTCTATATAAGTGGGAGTAGCAATATTAGTATCACTGAACATACTTAGTAGTACACGCAGAGTATCTAATTAAAATTTTCAGTCCAGTAGCACTGAACATATTCGGTTAACCTGCACGGCCAATGCATTGCCACATACTTCCTCCGTTCCAAAATAAGTATCTCAACTTTGTACTCCCTCCATCCCAAAATTCTTGTCTTAGATTTGTCCAAATACGGATGTATCAAGTTTCGTTTTGGTATTAGGTACACCCATATTTAGACAAATGTAAGACAAGAATTTTGGGAGGGGGGGGGGGTACTTAGTACAAAGTTGTACTAAGCTTGAGACACTTAACGGAGGGAGTATTCAGTTAAGCTGCACGGCCAATGCATTGCCACATATTCAGTTAACCTGCACTGAACATATTCAGTTAAAGTACTACTGGATACCCTGCGCGGCTACCTCAACAGAGAGGCGCGAGGTGGCCCTCGAGCGCCGCGGCGGCCGCTGGATCCATCTCCAACCCGCCCTGGCTCCGGTGCCCCAACCCTCCCTCTCTGTCTGTCGAGGAAGAAAGGAGCCATACCTCGAGGGAACAAGGGCGACCTCGCGACGTTGCAGGTGCAGCTCCAACGACTCCGGATGGTGGCGCCAACCGCTCTGGGATGGAGCGGTTCCTCTATCCACAATGTCTCGACGATGTCTATGCGTAGACAATGTGGAGGTGAATTTGGACGATGTGGATAGATAGACGACGCGATGCACGAGCTGCTGGGAGGCCGTTTTCGGGCCTTCGTCGTGTATATGGGCTTTAGACGATCATTTAGACGAGCTGTTGAAGATGCTTTTAGTTGGATTGCAAGCTTGTTCTGCTTGGGGTGATGCTCCAGCCGATGCTGCTTCAACGACTTTTAGATCTCGTCTCAAGGGGCGAGTGGCTATTGCGGTCTTCAAAGCCTTGTGTGGCGAGGGCATTTGCAGGTTTTGCTTTTCTTTGCTGTTGGTTCAGTGCAATTTTCATTCGCCGGCGGGCAGCGTACAATCAGAGAAAGAAGAAGACTAGTATGCTTTTTATTGTAATTTTATTTTTTACTGGTCGTTCTACGTCCAGTTGTCTATCCTTTGTACTGGCCTTTGTTTTCCTCGATGATAATCAGATTTAAGATGCTCTTTGGGTGTCTTTATTAAAAAAAATATGTAGCATCCGTGAGGGAAGGAGAGCAGTAAACTCCCCTAAGCACCGGCTGGCATCGAAGCCAAAGTTTGCTTCCGTACCATCTAATAAGCACTTGTGTAAGCATCTGCCCGGAGAAAAACCGGTATTTTCGAACGAGGCACCTGTGTAAGTACCTGCGTTGTACAGGGCCTAAGCCTCAAGGCAACCGCAGCGTTCCACCACCCAATCCACTCGTTTTCTCCCCAACGACCCGATCCACTCGTCCTCTCCCCCAAAATTTCCCCAATCTTCCTCCTCTCCCAGAGTATCTCTCCTCCCTTTATCCAATCCTAGTTTGTTGGGACTCAATCCTCCAATCCAAGGCAGTCGTTGGTCATCAAGAGAGTAATGGCGGCCAGTCCATATAAACTCCCAGTACGGTGTGCCTCACTGGAGCCATGGCGGACGGAGGAGCGGAAGCCGGCGATGGACAGCAAGTCGTGGCCGTCGTGACGACCGGTGGCGCAACACGCGACCGCAGAGGATCTGGTTCTGGCGGCCCTCACCGTGCTCGTGCAGTCAAGTTTCGACCGCGTCCGCCCTCGTACATCCTTCGATGGCGGCGATTTGGTTGCGGTGCCAAGATCCTTGACCTGGACGAGTACATAGAGGCTAGCGGTGAAGCAGGTGTAGGCCATGGAGGCGTTGTACCCGGCACTGCAGCGGGTCATGCGGTTAACCAGGTCGGCGCGGCAGCAGGTGCTGGGCAGGACAGCGCGTCCGTAGGTGTTGGGCAAGACAGCACGGCGACATCAATGCATCCTGGGGCTAACCATGACGGAGCGGCTGCTAGTACTAGGAATGCTGCGGAGAAGATGAGCAAGCACTACTAGCTCCGTAACTTGGCTGGATGCAATCTTCAATTTGTTTGGCTTTTAGTTTGGCTGGACGTAGTAAGTATGGCTACATATTGTTATGCTCTGCAAGTATGAAAATCGATTTGTACTATTGGAGTATGGCAGATATTATTACTATGGATGATCTATTGTTATGGTGATTAGTGTCCTGGTCTCTAAAGTTAATTTTCGGTTATGCATGATCTCTTGTTACGACAGTAAATTTATGTTGGATAAATGGTACTATGTTGAGGAATGAAAAAGGGCAGTGATCTGCGCCGGTGCGCCGGCCCAACAGTTGGGCCGGTCGAGCCCAGGCCGTCCGATGCACTGCCTCCCAACCGTCAGATCGAGCCCCTTCCGCGTCGTCGTCTACCTTCCGCATCAGATCGAGCAACGGCAAGCGCCACGGGCCACCCCACACCCAGCCATGGGCATCTACCTCGTCGTCATCCCGGTCGCCGTTCGCCGCTCGCCCTCGCCGTTGCCGCTCGCCAGTTGGAGCACAGGTGCCCCATGGCCCTGCCCCTCTGATGCAGCAAAAAAATGGACCCAGCAAACAAAAATCGACCCCTGCCGGTGCTTGGAGTTCGTCGCCGTTGCAGCTCCGCCGGGAAGCCACCGCAGTAGTCAGTTGCATCAATAGTGAGTTGCCGATTCAAGCTTTTTGTCGCGGTCTCTGGTTGAAGCTTTTCAGAAATACGGTTGAATCTTTTTGTCGCAGTCTCTGGTTGAAGCTTTTCAGAAATACGGTTGAAGCTTTTCAGAATTACGGTTGAAGCTTTTCAGAAATACGGCTGAAGCTTTTTGTCGCGGTCTCTGGTAGAAGCTTTTCAGAAATACGGTTGAAGCTTTTCAGAAATGCGGTTGAAGCTTTTCATGTCGACAATTGCATCTTTTTTCGGTGTGTACTCATGGGGGTGAAGCTTTCTATACAGTTGGTTGAAGCCTTGTATAAAGCGGGTTGAAGCTTTTCAATTCACGGTTGAAGCTTTCCAAGCCAACGGTTGTAACTTTTTTTCTTTCGTAGTGTTCGCATGAAACTTATCTATTTCGTCGGTTGAAGCTTTTTCAAATACAGTTTGAAGCTTTCGCATGAACGGATGTAGCTTTTTCAGTTGCATGGAGGGCTCGTCGGGGTGGGGGGAACTTGTATCGGGGGGGCGAGGGGACCTGCATGGGATTAGGCTGGCCGGCGTTGGGATCCGAGGGAGGAAGAAGAGGGCCAGCAGCGCGCTAGGCTGAGAGAGAAAGGAGGGGATCGAGAGGAAGAAGAGAGAGGGAGAAGATAAGGTGGGCCAGGGTGATGCGCGAGGCGTGCGATGGGGGGCTCATCGCGTGGCTCGCGAGCGACCGGCCGAATCGTTCGGCCAGCGCACCGCGCTGAAACGTTTCCCAATGAAAAATCAAGCCCTGGTCTCTAAAATTAAGGCTTGACTGTTGTAATACAATAGTCCAGCATTACAAAAGTTGCCGCATCTAGTATTAGAACTTCTGGTTGGCTAAGGTCTGCAAGACGGTCTCATAGAGTTCGCGGTCAAAATCTAAAACATTAGGAACTCATAGAGTTCGCGGTCAAAATCTAAAAAGGAAGATTTCCTGCACGTTCTAGGCCATCTTTGTACATGTGAGGGATCTTGTAGTCGTTGCCTCCACCTCTCTTCATGACCTCAATTAAGCAGCTTTGTACTGTAAGAAAATTCTTGTTTATCTTATCAGCATCATAGGCATCATATTCTTGCTGCACAATGTTGATTAGCTCATCTAAATTGTTAGACACTAGCGTATCCGACATGGACTATAGTGAGGAAAATAGGCCAAGGTCTAGGATATTCATATCCGGTGAGTTCGGGGGCTGATGCATGAGGTGAATATCAAGCCCAGTTTAGGCAACAACATTAAGGAAACATGGGTCATTGCTTGGGACATGTGAGGGCACATTGTCTTGCTGGATCCATATGGTCTCACCTGCGAGCTCTTGAGGCCAAACTGCTTGAATGGATGGTAGTACCTTTTGAATCAGAAACTCCCTCGATGTATCTCTCTTAATGAGATTGTTTTGGTGATTAGTGTTCCTCTTGGAAGGTAGTCACTTTTCCGTGGCGCTGGCTCCTACAAACAACAAAGCAACTCAAGTTAGATTAAGTATTGATGTGCATATAATAAATAAAGGAAGTAAAGGTTGAAATTCACCTTTTTGATAAAGGGACAAATGCCTGTCTTCCCATCAAAAATGCAAATACCTTATGCATTGTATCTAGGCCTAGCTATATAAACCAAAACCATGATTTTGCCAATGGAGTTCTTATTTTGCATAGTCCTATGTGGGTCTTCTTCTGATTGCAGCTTGTAGAATTTCATGGTCTTCTGAGTGTTGTTAAACCACTTTTCATCTATATGGATTATGTTCTGCATATCCCTGAACGTGGGCCTATTTTGCAAACTTTGTTGGTCAAACATAGAGAGACAAAACTGCAGCCTGGCCTTTTTGTTTGCTTCCTTCAAATATGGTCTGAGTGATCTTGAATGCCTATCGATCAAGCCGTCCGTAAACATCCTATGCAGTGTGCTTTTCTTCACACCCAAAGCTCTTGCAAGGCAGTGTATAGTTCTCCTTTGACTCCGAGGAATCTCAGCAACCATATTGAGGTCAATTACAATCCTTTTGCGCCCACTATTTTTCAGCTTCCTCGATCTTACATTGACGGGTACGCCTTTTCGAAGACACTCCTTCTCTCTCCTTCAAACACGCCTGACCTTGTGCACTGAAACATGGAACATGTTTGCAACTTCTCTAGTTGTGGTCTTCTTTAATTTCCGATTGACACTTCTTGCTAGCAATTCTTCATAAATACCAGTCCTTTGCAAATCCGTTAAATTATTGTATTTGTCTTCATCATGAACTTGCTCATTATCGTGTTGCTCTTGCTCCACATGCATGTCTTCTTCTGGTGCTAAATCATACATGGATTCATCTGGTTCTGAATCATCAAGCTCTTCTTCCTCAAACTGAATCTCTATGTCATCTGCATACACACCATAGTCCTCCTGGTCAACGTGAAGGTTATGTAGAGCTTCATTCCTTGCTTGCACCTACTCTTCTATGCTCTGTAAAACACCACCTTGGTCTTCAAGTTCATCGTCTACAAGATCAGGATTAACTATTGTATGCAAAAGAGTTAAACAAGAAGAGTTGAACATATCAACAAAGAGTACCTGGGTCCATGTTTAGATCAAAGTGATGTTCATGCTAGAGTTCTTCATGCAAGGCAGCTTCAAGTTCATCATCTACAACGTGAGATTTTGTGAGTAGTTGGGTAAGATTGTAATTAAACATTCATATATGCTATTACTAAATTCTTTACTAACCTGACTCAACCGATTCATGCAAATCCTCCTCTCCATGTGCAACATCAGGCTGATGTTCATCTTCTACCTCAAGGCACCATCATGATTAGCTACGGTATGTAAAAGAATTGAACAAGAAGAAGTGAACAGATCAGCAAAGAGTACCTGGGTCCATGTTTAGATCAAAGTGATGTTCAAGCTGGAGTTCATCATGCAAGGCAGCTTCATCTTCTTCCTGTACAGGTTGCTCATGCAGGGCAGCTCCATGTTCTTCCTCATCTAGTGGTGCTATGTTCAAGTCCATGGCCATGGATAGTGTGTATGGTGTAATGTTTGCTTCATGTGAGCTTCCTTTTGTAGCTGGGTTGGACGCTTGGGTTCCAATTCTTAAACATGGCGCCTCTTCTAATTTCTCTGGCGCCAAGTACCATTCTTATTTTAGTAGTTTAAATGGCGGGAACAGTGAAAGTGGAGAAAAACTCTCTGGCGCTACGTAGTTTTTGGTGATTGGATTGCTTTCTGCTTTGTGTTGGCATTAGTTGTACACTTGAATCGAAGCAACACCACAATTGTCAGTAGCTTAAATGGGGGTAGAAGGGGGTTTCTGCAAAATTCATTAATTTGTCTTGAAATACCCAGACACACACTTTCTAGCGGACGGAGGGAGTAGGGTACAAGGTTAGCACACCTTGCATCATGTGTGCAACCAAACAACGTGCTTATGTGTGAGTGCAGACAATGTTGGCAATCAAACACCATGCGCTAAGCTATCACCTAATGTGAAAGAACTAGATGCGATCAACCAAACAATGTGAGGCTGTATTTGTTCAACCAGCCTCATGTGAGCCAGGCTTGAGCTAGCCAAGACCGTCTGCTACGGCTGCCAAACACGCCCTAGATTAAGATTAGAAATGCAACTTTGAGGCGGTTGACAATTTGCGCACCAACGCGATCTCATTCTACTTTGGTCCAACAAAAGAGGAATTTTGGAGTGATTCTTTACTACACTTTTTGAGAATATATCATATTGTTTAACTATGTCAATGATGTTGAGAGTTGACATTGGTGAAAGTATAAACCATAGGCCTTGTCTCTAAGCACTAAGACACCGTTTTGCCTACTTTTACTACTATTTACCTTGCTATCCTAATTTATTCCGAAAATACAAAAATATTATTAACATCCAAAATGTCAATCTATGACCCAAATATCAACATATTGGTCGAACCACTGCACCTATACAACTGACAATTGTATTAGGTGTGTTGCAGACACAAGAGACTACTTGTGTTTGATTGCAGAGTTATTTGACAGGTGCTACTTTCAACACGCCTCCCACAGATTGATAAACTTTAGGTCATCCACTTGAGAGAAATTTACTGATGTGCTATAATCCTCTGTGCTTGGAGCAGCAACAAGGCCTTCAAGGATATAAGTGTGTAGAAGACATCACATGGCTAAAAACAAAGATCATCTCGGAAACACAATGTGGTGGCGAAGAAAAAAATGTTTGATAGTTACGGTGAACTTTTTGGAGTATATATATACCATGGGACACCGAAGGGTGCTACTTCTTGAGCTTGCGTTGGTTTTTTCCTTGAAGAAGAAAGGGTGATGTAGCAAAGTAGAGATAAATATTTCCCTTAGTTTGAGAACCAAGGTATAAATCCAGTAGGATGTACAAGCAAGTCTCCAGTCTATGCACCTGCACAAACGATCAAATACTTGCACCCAACTCGATAAAGAGGTTGTCAATCCCTTCATCGTCACTTGCAAGGATGAGATCTGATAGAGATAGATATAAAAGATTACTAAAACGTAAAACAAAGTAAAAGTAAATAAAACTCAGGTATTTTTGGGTTTTGGGGTTTATAGATATGAAAATATATGATGAAAAATAGACGCGGGGGCCATAGGTTTCACTAGAGGCTTCTCTCTTGAAGAAATCATACGATGGGTAAATTTTTTACTGTGGAGCAATTGATAGAAAAGCGCAAAGTTATGACGATATCTAAGGCAATGATCATGAATATAGGCATCATGTCCGCGATAAGTAGACCGACTCCTGCCTGCATCTACTACTATTACTCCATACATAGACCGCTATCCAGCATGCATCTAGAGTATTAAGTTCATAAGAACGGAGTAACGCCTTAAGTAAGATGGCATGATGTAGAGGGATAAACTCAAGCAATATGATGTAAACCCCATCTTTTTATCCTTGATGGAAACAATACAATACGTGCCTCGCTACCCTTACTATGTCATTGGGTGACGACACCGCGAGATTGAACCCAAAACTAAGCACCTCTCCGGCTCTCCCATTGCAAGAAAAACCAATCTAGTTGGCCAAACCAAATCGATAGTTCGAAGAGAAATACAAAGATATCTTAATCATGCATAAAAGAGTTCAGAGAAGACTCAAATAATATTCATAGATAATCTGATCATAAATCCACAATTCATCGGATCTCAATAAATACATCGCCAAAAAGTATTGCATCGGATAGAACTCCAAGAACATCAAGGAGAACATTGTATTAAAGATCGAAGAGAGAGAAGAATCCATCTAGCTACTAGCTATGGCCCGTAGGTCTGTGGTAAACTACTCACACATCATCGGCAGGGTAGCAAGGTTGATGTAGAGGCCCCCCGTGATCGAATCCCCCTGTCGCAGATCACCGAAAAAGGCCCCAAGATGGGATCTCATGAGAACAGAGGCTTGAGGCGGTGTAAAAGTATTTTGGTGGATGCCTCTGATGGTTTGAGAATATTTTGGAATTTATAGAGCAAATATTAGGGTTGGCGGACTTCCGAGGGGGCCACAAGCCAGGGGGCGTGCCCTGAGGGCTTGTGGGCCCCTCAGGACTCCTCTGGCCCCGTCTCCAAACTACATGAGTGTCTTCTGGTCCAAGAAAAATCATCGCAAAAGTTTTATTTCGTTTGGACTATATTTGATATTCCTTTCTGAAAAAGCCAAAAACAAGGAAAAACGACAACTGGCAGTGGGCACTAGGTTAATAGGTTAGTCCCAGAAAATAATATAAAATAGTATAATAATGCATATAAAACATCCAAAACAGATAATATAATAGCATGGAGCAATCAAAAATTATAGATATGTTGGAGACATATCAAAGGGCGGCCATGGGAACCCACATGCCATAGGCGCCTCCTATAGGTACCCAGAGACCTAGGGCACTTACATCAGGCGCCTACATAGTGGGTGGCCCCTGGTGCAGAGCTTTGGCTCTTGGGTCTTTTCCTGGTGCGAAACTTCTTGACCTATTTTTCTTGTATTATTCCTTAGACATTTTCTAAGGATTTTCTTGAGATTGCAAAAACAGCAAAAAACAGGAATTGACAATGGGCACCTGATTACTATGTTAGTCCAATAAAAGTTGATAAAATATATGTCCAAAGTGTATGTAAATTATAGCAAAATAGCATGAACCATACATACATTATAGACATGTTTGAGAAATATCAACCAACAATACGTTGTATACAAAAACTCCAAGCTATCACTAGACTAATGCAACGAAATAGGATTCTACAAGCTACACATTGTAATGTACTCATCAGCTAGGTACATAGTATAGAAGGAGGTTGGTCAATCACAAAATCTATAAACTAAGGTGAGTAAAACTGAAGCAAACTAAAACCTGCATCCAAACCAATTCAGAGAAAATTCCCTACGAAAACCACCCAGCAATTCCCCAATCCTCTGTATTCTACAACTCCATGCATACTATTGAACTGATCAAACTAAACTTGGGCCTACAAGTTACTCCAAAGTGTAATTAATTCATGTAGCTGAGCATAAGTTTCTTTGGGGAAAAGAAAGGGTAGAAGAAGAAACATGAATGCACACTTAATGGTTAGGGGAGGGCCCATGCCCCCTCCCGATCCATGCTTATAAAAGGAAAATCTCTGGCCTCAGGAGTTAAGACACCAAACCCATATAATCTATAGCTTTGAATAGGCACAATCTAGGCAGTTACGGCATGATATACTAGACGTTGGAAATACATTGCTATATCATACATGGCTATTATGCATCGAGCACACACTCATCCCATCTTACCAACATGTAAACCCCATGATATCATCCATGTGTTGGATGTGACTTCTAGTTCTTTGCATGTTCCTAACTCAAAATGGAGTAGATCGATTGGAGGAGCGCGTAAATAAGCCTGCTAGTAGCCCACTAGTGAGCCATGGGTTGTGATATCCCACAAGTGTAGGGGATCGCAACAGCTTTTGAGGGTGAAGTACAACCCAAATTTATTGATTCGACACAAGGGGAGCCAAAGAATATTCTTGAGTATTAGCAGTTGAGTTGTCAATTCAACCACACCTGGATAACTTAGTATCTGCAGCAAAGTATTTAGTAGCAAAAGTGGTATGATAATAAAGGTAACGGTAGCAATGGAAAAGATAAATGTTTCTGGGTTTTTTGTAGTATTTGTAACGGTAGCAACGGAAAAGTAAATAAGCGAAGAACAATATGCGAAAAGCTCGTAGGCAATGGATCAGTGATGGATAATTATGCCAGATGCGATTCCTCATGCGATAGTTATAACATAGAGTGATATAGAACTAGCTCCAATTCATCAATGTAATGTAGGCATGTATTTCGTAAATAGTCATATGTGCTTATGGAAAAGAACTTGTATGACATCTTTTGTCCTACCCCCCCGTTGCAGCGGGGTCCTTACGGAAACTAAGGGATATTAAGGCCTCCTTTTAATAGAGAATCAGACCAAAGCATTAACACATAGTGAATACATGAACTCCTCAAACTACGGCCATCACCGAGAAGTATCCCGATTATTGTCACTTCGGGGTTGTCGGATCATAACACATAATAGGTGACTATAGACTTGCAAGATAGGATCAAGAACACACATATATTCATGAAAACATAATAGGTTCAGATCTGAAATCATGGCACTCGGGCCCTAGTGACAAGCATTAACCATAGCAAAGTCATAGCAACATCAATATCAGAACATAGTGTATACTAGGGATCAAACCCTAACAAAATTAACTTGATTACATTGTAAATATCATCCAACCCATCACCATCCAGCAAGCCTACGACGGAATTACTCACGCACGGCGGTGAGCATCATGAAATTGGTGATGGAGGATGGTTGATGATGACGACGGCGACGAATCCCCCTCTCCAGAGCCCCGAACGGACTCCAGATCAGCCCTCCCGAGAGAGATTAGGGCTTGGCGGCGACTCCATGTCGTAAAACACGGTGAAACTTTCTCTCTGATTTTTTTTCTCCCCGAGACGGAATATATGGAGTTGGAGTTGAGGTCGGTGGAGGTCCAGGGGGCCTACAAGATAGGAGGCCGCGCCCTAGGGGGGCGCCCCCCTGTCTCGTGGACAGGCTGTGGGCCCCCTGGCATTAATCCTTTCGCCAAAAATTCTTATTAATTCCAAAAAGTGCCTCCGTGGATTTCCAGGACATTTCGAGAACTTTTCTTTTCTACACATAAAACAACATCATGGTAGTTTTGTTGAAAACAGCGTCAGTCCGGGTTAGGTTCATTCAAATCATGCAAGTTAGAGTCCAAAACAAGGGCAAAAGTGTTTGGAAAAGTAGATACGATGGAGACGTATCAACTCCCCCAAGCTTAAACCTTTGCTTGTCCTCAAGCAATTCAGTTGATATACTGAAAGTGATAAAGAAAAACTTTTACAAACTCTATTTGCTCTTGTTGTTGTAAACATGAAAAGCCAGCATTCAAGTTTTAGCAAATATTATGAACTAACCATACTAACACTAACACCTAGGTCTCACAGTTACTCATATCAATAGCATAATCAGCTAGCGAGCCATAATAATAAAACTCGGATGACAACACTTTCTCAAAATAATTATAACATGATATAACAAAATGGTATCTCGCTAGCCCTTTCTGAGACCGCAAAACATAAATGCAGAGCACCTTTAAAGATCAAGGACTGACTAAACATTGTAATTCATGGTAAAAGAGATACAGTCAAGTCATACCCAATATAAACCAATAATAATGAATGCAAATGACAGTGTGCTCTCCAACGGGTGCTTTTAATAAGAAGGGTGATGACTCAACATAAAAAGTAAAATAGATAGGCCCTTCGCAGAGGGGAGCAGGGATTTGTAGAGGTGCCAGAGCTCGATCTTAAAATAGAGATTGAATAACATTTCGAGCGGCATACTTTTCCTGTTAACGCAACAACTATGATATGGCTGTATCTTCCATACTACATGCATTATAGGCAGTTCCCAAACATAATGGTAAAGGTTTATACTCCCCCAACCACCAACAAGCATCAATCCATGGCTTGCTTGAAACAACGAGTGCCTCCAACATACAACAACCCTGGGGGAGTTTTGTTTAATTATTTTGATTTGCTTTGATCTTTTTGGATCATGGGACTGGGCATCCCAGTTACCGGCCCTTTCTCGTGAATGAGGAGCAGAGTCCACTCCTCTGAGAATAACCCACCTAGCATGGAAGATATAGGCAACCCTAGTTATAACATGAGCTGCTCGAGCATACAAAACAGAATTTCATTTGAAGGTTTGGAGTTTGGCACATACAAATTTACTTGGAACGGCAGGTAGATACCGCATATAGGTAGGTATAGTGGAATCATATGGAACGACTTTGGGGTTTAAGGAGTTTGGATGCACAAGCAGTATTCCCACTTAGTACAGGTGAAGGCTAGCAAAAGACTGGGAAGCGACCATCTGAGAGAGCGACAACAGTCGTAAGCATGCATTAAAATTAATTCACACTGAGTACAAGCATGAGTAGGATATAATCCACCATGAACATAAATATCGTGAGGGCTATGTTGATTTGATTCAACTACATGCGTGAACATGTGCCAAGTCGAGTCACTCAATTCATCCAAAGGAGGATACCGTCCCATCATACCACATCATAATCATTCTAATAGCATGTTGGCACGCAAGGTAAACCATTATAACTCCTAGCTAATCAAGCATGGCACAAGTAACTATAATCTCTAAATGTCATTGTAAATATGTTTACTTCATAATAGCTGACTCAGGAACGATGAACTCATCATATTTACAAAAACAAGAGAGGTCGAGTTCATACCAGCTTTTCTCATCCCAATAAGTTCATCATATATCGTCATTATTGCCTTTCACTTGCACGACCGAACGATGTGTATAATAATAAGAGTGCACGTGCATTGAACTAAGCTGAGATGTGCAAGCATTCAACTCAAGAGAGAAGACAAGTAATATGGGCTCTAAATTAAATAAACAATCATGCATATAAGAGCCACTAAGCATTTTCAATATGGTATTCTCGACCCCCAAAGGAAAGAAAAGAAAATAAAACTATTTACACGGGAAAGCTCCCAACAAGTAAAAGAAGAATGAGAAATCTTTTTGGGTTTTCATTTTAATTCCTACTACAGGCAAGGAAATTAAACTAACTAAGTTTTTTGGTTTTTATTAAGGTTTATCAAACACACAAGAAGAAAACTAGAAAAAGAAATTTAAACTAGCATGGATAATACAATGAAAGAGTATGAGCACCGACGACTAGTGTGTGAACATGAATGTAAAGTCGGTGAGAAATACGTACTCCCCCAAGCTTAGGCTTTTGGCCTAAGTTGATCTAATACCAAGGACCGCCGCTACTCTCCCTGGTGTACTGGGAGGTGTAATCAGGATACCACTGGCTGGTCATCTTCGGATCCCACGGACAGATGATGCACAATAAGGGTCCAACTCAGGTTCCGGTTCAGGTTCAGGTTCTGGAGTAAAACCTTGATCTACATGATTGTTCACCGCCTCCGGTGTGACGAGAAAATTTTCTGCAAGCAAATCAAACAACAAAGGCGTAGGCAAAATAATAATCTCAAAGTGTTTCTTATTGAATCTAAGTTTATACAAGAGCATCCTATCTTCGTTGTCAACAATAAACTTGTGTGCTACCATGCTCTTGTAATTTAAAATGTGAGGAGGCAATAGTGTCTCCTTTTCCTCATGGTGCCTAATGGGTATCTGAAAATGTCTAGCAAGATGTGCATCATAGATACCTCCAAATATGGGGCCTTTTGTACGATTCAGGGCTAGCAGTTTAGCAATGACGGCACCCATATTAAAAGTATTGTCTCCCAGCAAAGCATGTTGAAGAATAATAATATCTGGAACGCTCAAATTTCCACTATTTTCAGGACCAATCAAACATCTACTAGCAAATATGGCAAAGTAGCGTAAAACAGGAAAGTGTATGCTAGAGACCTTCGCCTCGGAGCCCTTCTTTGGCTCCTCTACAGCAATAGTATTAACAAAGCCACCAACATCTTCACGATGGGGTTCATCTAATTCTCCCTCATAAGGTATCCTACATACCGCGCAAAAATGACGTAAAGATAGTTCTTTGAATTCATCATATAAATGAAATGATACTGCAGGCAGTGATTTCTTAGGATAATAATAAAAGTTTTGTGCGAAAGTATTGGTAAGTAAGAGATACTGATCGATTCGGTCGTTGATGAAACCGGTGAGGCCTGCAGTCTCGATTAAAGCATGAAAGTCTTCATGAATTCCGGCTTCTTTCAAGAAATCCTCGCATGGCCATTCACATGACCGTACTTCCGCTAAGCGAGGAAGATTATACTTGGCTTTTTCCTTCTCTTTGGCTTGTTTTTCCTCAAAGCTTTGGCTAGAAGAGCCTTTAAAGAGCCTACTTAACATTTTCTGAAATTTTTAGTAACTTCAAAATAAAAGTGCATAAAACTAAACAAGAATGATAGCAACTACTCCTACAAGTGCCTAGAGCCCATATCATGCATTGAAATTGCTTGGGACCTCAAAAATTTAACATGCAAGCTCAAGAACATGGTCACCTAAGCAGCAAAAATTTGCAATGAATAAAACACTAAAACAAAAACTAATTGGACCAATGGAGGAGTCACATACCAAACAACAATCTCCCAAAGCAGTTTTGTGAATGGAGCTTTGAGCTAAGAGATCGAAAATCGCAGCAAAACGAGCTAGAACTCGTGCTTGAGCTGGATGGGGATTTTTCTGGGTAAAAGATGAAGTGTGTGGGAGCTGGCATAAGTGGAGGGGAGCCACCAGGGGCCCACGAGACAGGGGGCGCGCCCTACAGGGGGGGTCCCTCCCCTCTCGTGGCTTGGTGCTTGCCCCTCCTACAGTGTTTTCAGTGCCTAAAATCCTCAAATATTCCAGAAAAAATCATACTAAATTTGCAGGGCATTTGGAGCACTTTTATTTTCGGACTATTTTTAATGCATGGATAATTCAGAAAACAGACGGATAATACTATTTTTGCTTTATTTATTCTAAATAACAGAAAGTAAAAAGAGGGTACAGAAGGTTGTGCCTTCTAGTTTCATCCATCTCGTGATCATCAAAATGAACCCACTAACAAGGTTGATCAAGTCTTGTTAACAAACTCATTCCGAATAACACGGAACCGGAGAAATTTCGAATAACACTAAGTTACCTCAACGGGGATATGAAAATCCCCAACAATAAGAATATCATATATTTTCTTGACAGTAGGGAGAGGAAATTCAAAATCTCCAAAAATGATAGTTGGAACTTTTTCAATAGAATTGATGCTATGAACTTGAGATTGTTTCCTCGGAAAGTATACCGTATGCTCATTGCCATTAACATGAAAAGTGACATTGCCTTTGTTGCAATCTATAACAGCCCCTCCAGTATTAAGAAAAGGTCTACCAAGGATAATAGACATACTATCATCCTCGGAATATCAAGAATAACAAAGTCCGTTAAGATAGTGACATTTGCAACCACAATAGGCACATCCTCACAAATACCGACAGGTATAGCAGTTGATTTATCAGCCATTTGCAAAGATATTTCAGTAGGTGTCAACTTATTCAATTCAAGTCTACGATATAAAGAGAGAGGCATAACACTAACACCGGCTCCAAGATCACATAAAGCAGTTCTAACATAATTTCCTGTAATGGAGCATGGTATAGTTGGAACACCCGGATCTCCAAGTTTCTTTGGTATTCCACCCTTAAAATGTAATTAGCAAGCATGGTGGAAATTTCAGCTTCCAGTATCTTTCTTTTATTTGTGATGATATCCTTCATATACTTAGCATAAGGATTTACTTTAAGCATATCAGTTAAGCGCATACGTAAGAATATAGGTCTAATCATTTCAGCAAAGCGCTCAAAATCCTCAGCATCCTTTGACTTGGATGGTTTAGGAGGAAAGGGCATGGGTTTCTGAACCCATGGTTCTCTTTCTTTACCGTGCTTCCTAGCAACAAAATCTCTCTTATCATAACGTTGATTCTTTGATTGTGGGTTATCAAGATCAACAGCAGGTTCAATCTCTACATCATTGTTTTTGCTAGGTTGAGCATCAACATGAAAATTATCATTAACATTATCACTAGGTTCATGTTCATCACCTGATTGTGTTTCAGCATCATAGATAGAAATATCATTAGGATTCTCAGGTGTGTCTATAGTAGGTTCACTAGAACATGCAACGTTCTATCGTTTTTCTTCTTCTTCTTTTTAGAAGAACTAGGTGCCTCTAAATTATTTCTCTGAGAATCTTGCTCGATTCTCTTATGGTGGCCTTCAGGATACAAAGGTTCCTGAGTCATTCTACCAGTTCTAGTAGCCACTCTAACGGCAAAGTCATTTTTATTATTCAATTCATCAAGCAAATCATTTTGAGCTTTGAGTACTTGCTCAGCTTGAGTAGCAACCATAGAAGCATATTTGCTAACGCGGTGAAGTTCATCTTTAACTCTAGCCAGATTATCACCTATGTGTCCTATCTCGAAAGCATTATTCTTTAACTCTCTACCAACATAAGCATTAAAACTTTATTGTCTAGCCATAAAGTCGTCAAATTCATCTAAGCATGGGCTATGAAATTTAGTAGAGGGTATTTCAACTTTATTATATCTATAGAGAGAATTTACCTTTACTACCTGTGTCGGGTTATCAAGACAATGTGGTTCTTCAGGCGGTAAATTAAGACCATGTATTTCTTCAATAGGTGGTAAATTCTTAACATCTTCAGCTTTAATACCTTTTTCTTTCATTGATTTCTTTGCCTCTTGCATATCTTCAGGACTGAGAAATAAAACACCTCTCTTCTTTGGAGTGGGTTTAGGAATAGGCTCAGGGGTTGGCTCAATTGGTTCAGGAATTACTTCAGGAACTGGCTCAGGAAGAGTCCAATTATTTTCATTAGTCAACATATTATTCAATAATATTTCAGCTTCGTCGGCTGTTCTTTCCCTAAAAACACAACCAGCACAACTATCTAAGTAGTCCTTGGAAGCATCGGTTAGTCCATTATAAAAGATATCAAGTATTTCATTTTTCTTAAGAGGATGATCGGGCAAAGCATTAAGTAACCGGAGAAGCCTCCCCCAAGCTTGTGGGAGACTCTCTTCTTTGATTTGCACAAAATTATATATTTCCCGCAGCTTGTTTCTTATGAGCAGGGAAATATTTAGCAGAGAAGTAATAAATCATATCCTGGGGACTACACACACAACCAGGAGCAAGAGAATTATACCAAGTCTTAGCATCACCCTTTAATGAGAACGGAAATATCTTAAGGATATATAAATAGCGAGACTTCTCATCATGAGTAAATAGGGTGGCTATATCATTCAACTTGGTAAGATGTGCCACAACAGTTTCAGCTTGAAGGTCATAAAAAGGATCAGATTCAACTAAAGTAATAATATCAGGATCAACAGAGAATTCATAATCCTTATCAGTAACACAAATAGGTGAAGTAGAAAAAGCAGGATTGGGTTTCATTCTAGCATTAAGAGACTGCTGCTTCCATTTAGCTAATAATTTCTTAAGATCATTTCTATCATTGCAAGCAAGAATTTCCATAGCAGCTGCTTCATTCATAACATAACCCTTAGGAACAACAGGTAATACATAATCATTGGGGGAACGTTCATCATCACTATCATCAATAATAGGTTCTTCAATATTTTCATTCCCCCTAACTCTAGCAAGTTGTTCATCTAGAAATTCACCTAATGGCAAAGTAGTATCACGCACAGAAGTAGTTTCATCATGCATAGTAGAAGTGGCATCATCAATAACATGCGACATATCAGAATTCATAGAAGTAGTAGGCTTAGCTGCTGCAAGCCTACTAATAACGAAAGGAGAATCTAGTGGAGAGCTACATGGCAGTTCCTTACCTCCCCTTGTAGTTGAGGGCAAAATCTTGGTCTTAGCGTCTTTCAAGTTCTTCATAGTGATCAACAGATATAAATCCCAAGTGACTCAGAGAATAGAGCTATGCTCCCCGGCAACGGCGCCAGAAATTAGTCTTGATATCCCACAAGTGTAGGGGATCGCAACAGCTTTCGAGGGTGAAGTACAACCCAAATTTATTGATTCGACACAAGGGGAGCCAAAGAATATTCTTGAGTATTAGCAGTTGAGTTGTCAATTCAACCACACCTGGATAACTTAGTATATGCAGCAAAGTATTTAGTAGCAAAAGTGGTATGATAATAAAGGTAACGGTAGCAACGGAAAAGATAAATGTTTTTGGGTTTTTTGTAGTAGTTGTAACAGTAGCAACGGAAAAGTAAATAAGCGAAGAACAATATGCGAAAAGCTCGTAGGCAATGGATCAATGATGGATAATTATGCCGGATGCGATTCCTCATGCAATAGTTATAACATAGAGTGATATAGAACTAGCTCCAATTCATCAATGTAATGTAGGCATGTATTCCGTAAATAGTCATACGTGCTTATGGAAAAGAACTTGTATAACATCTTTTGTCCTACCCTCCCGTTGCAGCGGGGTCCTTACGGAAACTAAGGGATATTAAGGCCTCCTTCTAATAGAGAACCGGACCAAAGCATTAACACATAGTGAATACATGAACTCCTCAAACTACGGTCATCACCGAGAAGTATCCCGATTATTGTCACTTCGGGGTTGTCGGGTCATAACACATAATAGGTTACTATAGACTTGCAAGATAGGATCAAGAACACACATATATTCATGAAAATATAATAGGTTCCGATCTGAAATCATGGCACTCGGGCCCTAGTGACAAGCATTAAGCATAGCAAAGTCATAGCAACATCAATCTCAGAACATAGTGGATACTAGGGATCAAACCCTAACAAAAGTAACTTGATTACATGGTAAATCTCATCCAACCCATCACCGTCCAGCAAGCCTACGATGGAATTACTCACGCACGGCGGTGAGCATCATGAAATTGGTGATAGGATGGTTGATGATGACGACGGCGACGAATCCCCCTCTCCGGAGCCCCGAACGGACTCCAGATCAGCCCTCCCGAGAGAGATTAGGGCTTGGCGGCGGCTCCGTGTCGTAAAACACGATGAAACTTTCTCTCTGATTTTTTTTCTCCCCGAGACGGAATATATGGAGTTGGAGTTGAGGTCGGTGGAGGTCTAGGGGGGCCACGAGATTGGAGGCCGCGCCCTAGGGGGGCACGTCCCGCTGTCTCGTGGATAGGCTGCGGGGCCCCTGGCATTAATTCTTTCGCCAAAAATTCTTATTAATTCCAAAAAGTGCCTCAGTGGGTTTCCAGGACATTCCGAGAACTTTTCTTTTCTACACATAAAACAACATCATGGTAGTTCTGCTGAAAACAATGTCAGTCCGGGTTAGTTTCATTCAAATCATGCAAGTTAGAGTCCAAAACAAGGGCAAAAGTGTTTGGAAAAGTAGATACGTTGGAGACGTATTAGGTTGCTGAAGTATGTGTGCCTCACTCACTCCATCCACCCCTACATGCGCCTCACTCACTCCATCCACCCCTACGAGTACGTTCCATAATGCTTCTCCATCTTCTTGCATGTTTCCCGCAGGCAGTTGCAGTCGGCGTCATCAAGGTTGAACTGAATCCCTTTGCAGAGGTCTACGAAGCACTTGGACACCTCCTTGTTAGTATCATGGTCGATTGGCCGTGCAAGATGACATATTTCTTCACCAATAGTTCCACATTTCTTATGGTATTGGCCACATGTGACATGAAGACACAATATACGGTGACATGTCCCCCTTTTTACTAACCCATCAGCTAGATACATGCTACAAAAGGAGGTTGGTCAATCACGACCCATGTGGAGTAAGGTATGTAACACTGAAGCAAACTAAAACTCGCATGCTAACCAGTTAAGAGAAAATTCCCCACAAAAAGCACCGAGCAATGGCCCGGTCCCCTTTATTGCAAAAATCTCTGCATACCACTAAACTGATCAAATGAAATGGGGCGCTACAAGATACTCCAAGCTACAATAAATTCATCCAGTTGAGCACAAGTTTATTTGGGGGGGAAAGAAGGATTAGAAGAAAAAAATGTGCAGTTAATGGTTAGCGGAGGGCCCATTGCCCCTCCCATTCCATGTTCATAAAAAGAAAATCTGTGTCCTTGGGAGTTAGGGAAAATTCAAGTTTTTAGATATCCATGGACACCGCACTCATTAGTAATACTGCTGACTAGAGGGTTTCAGGCGGAACAAGTGCCCGGTGATATGGGGGTTGACCAGAGGGTGTCCATCAAGCATTAACATCAATTAATCTACGGGTTAGCAATGACAGTAATGTTTTGTAGTGCTTGGCAAATCCGAGCCACCAGTGAGTGAGCTAGCTTGGTAAATTCCATCGTTGGTCGATGATGCCAACAAACGGAAGGGAAGGAGGAAGAAGCATAGTAGATCAGCTCACCCGAGCATGCCCTACAGGAGGACCGTGCCCTATCCGGCTTTAGGAGGTGCTCCAGCCACGCCGATGACAGATGCACGATGCACTACAGTATAGTGCGGGCATCGATGAAGTAGAACATTTCCCCACATCATGTGTGGTTGTGGCCAGGAACAAGCCATCGTGGTTACACAATCCATGAGCTTTATCGATCGAACCACGAGCAACAAGGTGATGGGAGAATGCATGGATCGGTAGGGAGAAGTGTTCAGTTCGATGCTCCTTTCATTTCTATAGAGTTATGCCGCTCACGATGCTCAGATGATAGAGCACACACTCTCCTCCAACATGGGCTACTCTTTTTTCCATCACCAATTCTTCCTCTCTGTTTTATGTGGAGTCATTGCTATTGAGGACAATGCTCGTCATATTCAAGTTGTAACGAGGCTTGTATTTTATTTAGAAACAATTGTTGCTATGACTAATTCGCTCGAATGTCAGGGTCTACATTCGACCAAAAAATGCAGGTAATATTTTTTGCCACTGAAAAATAGGTCAACACAAGTTTTTTGGGGGAAAAGAAGGGGTAGAAGAAAAAACATCAATGTACATGTAATGGTTAGGGGAGGGCTTATGCCCCTCCCACCTCATTTTCATAAGATGAAAATATCCAGCCTCGGGAGTTAGGGCAAAGTCAAGTTTTCAGATATCCATGGACCGATAATACTTGATTAATTCTTCGAAAACCTTGATGATGCATGGAATCCAATTATTTCTTCAAATTCTGACTTATGGTTTTATTTTATGCCATGAATCACGCTCTATTTCTACATAAATGTACACTTAATACTTATAATAACTGAAGGAAATACGCCCTAGAGGCAATAATAGAGTTATTATTTATTTCCTTGTTTCATGATAAATGTTTATTATTCATGCTAGAATTGTATTAACCAGAAACTTAGTACATGTGTGAATACATAGACAAACAGAGTGTCACTAGTATGCCTCTACTTGACTAGCTCGTTGAATCAAAGATGGTTAAGTTTCCTAGCCATAGACATGCATTGTCATTTGATTAACGGGATCACATCATTAGAGAATGATGTGATTGACTTGACCCATTGCGTTAGCTTAGCACTTGATCATTTAGTATATTGCTATTGCTTTCTTCATGACTTATACATGTTCCTATGACTATGAGATTATGCAACTCCCAAATACCAGAGGAATACTTTATGTGCTACCAAACGTCACAACATAACTGGGTGATTACAAAGGTTCTCTACAGGTGTCTCCGATGGTACTTGTTCAGTTGGCATAGATTAAGATTAGGATTTGTCACTCTGTGTATCGGAGAGGTATCTTAGGGCCCTCTCGGTAATGCACATCACTATAAGCCTTGCAAGCAACGTGACTAATGAGTTAGTTACGGGATGATGCATTACGGAATGAGTAAAGAGACTTCCCGGTAACGAGATTGAACTAGGTATTGAGATACCGACGATCAAATCTCGGGCAAGTAACATACCGATGACAAAGGGAACAACCTATGTTGTTATGCGGTTTGACCGTAAAGATCTTCGTAGAATATGTGGGAGACAATATGAGCATCCAGGTTCCGCTATTGGTTATTGACCAGAGATGTGTCTCGGTCATGTATACATAGTTCTCGAACCCATAGGGTCCGCACGCTTAACGTTCTGTGACGATTTGTATTATGAGTTATGTGATTTGATGACCAAAGTTTGTTCGGAGTCCCGGATGAGGTCGGGGACATGACGAGGAGTCTTGAAGTGGTCGATCTGTAAAGATCGCTATATTGGAAGGCTATATTCAGACATTGGAAAGGTTCCGAGTGATTCGGGTATTTTTCGGAGTACCGGAGAGTTACGAGAATTTGCCGGGAGAAGTATTGGGCCATACGGGAATAGAGGAGGCAGGCCAAAGGGAAGGAGGCGCCCCCCCCCCCATGGGTCCGAATTGGACTAGGGAAAGGGGGCGGTGCCCCCCCCCTCCCCCTTGCCCTTTCCTACTCCCTCTCTCTTTCCCTCTTTCTTCTCTCCTACTCCGGAAAGGAAAAGGGGAATCCTACTAGGACTTGGGAGTCCTAGTAGGACTCCCCACACTTGGTGCGCCCCCTCTACGGTCGGCCTCCTCCTCCTCCCTCCTTTATATACGTGGGCAGGGGACACCCCAAAGGTAGAACAGACATACAAGTTGACATTGTTTAGCCGTGTGCGGTGCCCCCCTCCACAGTTACACACCTTGGTCATATCGTCATAGTGCTTAGACGAAGCCCTGCGCCGGTAACTTCATCATCACCATCACCACGTCGTCATGCTGACGAAACTCTCCCTCGGCCTCAACTGGATCAAGAGTACGAGGGACTCCCCCGAGCTGAACGTGTGCTGATCGTGGAGGTGTCGTACGTTCGGTGCTAAGATCGGTTGAATTGTGAAGACGTACGACTACATCAACCGCGTTGTCATAACACTTCCGCTTTCGGTCTACGAGGGTACGTGGACACACTCTCTCCTCTCGTTGCTATGCATCACCATGATCTTGCATGTGCATAGGAAAATTTTGAAATTACTACGTTCCCCAACAGTGGCATCAGAGCCAGGTTTATGCGTAGATGTTATATGCACGAGTGGAACACAAGTGAGTTGTGGGCGATAATAGTCATACTGCTTACCAGCATGTCATACTTTGATTTGGCGGTATTGTTGGATGAAGCAGCCCGGACCGACATTACGCGTACGCTTACGCGAGACTGGTTCTACCGACGTGCTTCGCACATGGGTGGCTGGCGGGTGTCAGTTTCTCCAACTTTAGTTGAATCGAGTGTGGCTACACCCGGTCCTTGTTGAAGGTTAAAACATCACATACTTGATGAAAAATCGTTGTGGTTTTTATGCGTAGGTAAGAACGGTTCTTGCTCAGCCCGTAGTAGCCATGCAAAACTTGCAACAACAAAGTAGAGGACGTCTAACTTGTTTTTGCAGGGCATGTTATGATGTGATATGGTCAAGACATGATGCTAAATTTTATTGTATGAGCCGATCATGTTTTGTAACAGAGTTATCGGCAACTGGCAGGAGCCATATGGTTGTCGCTTTATTGTATGCAATGCAATCGCCCTATAATTGTTTTTACTTTATCACTAAGCGGTAGCGATAGTCGTAGAAACAATAGTTGGCGAGACGGCAACGATGCTATGATGGAGATCAAGGTGTCGCGCCGGTGACGATGGTGATCATGACAGTGCTTTGGAGATGGAGATCAAAGGCACAAGATGATGATGGCCATATTATATCACTTATATTGATTGCATGTGATGTTTATCCTTTATGCATCTTATTTTGCTTAGTTCGACGTTAGCATTATAAGATGGTATCTCACTAAATTTCAAGGTACAAGTGTTCTCCCTGAGTATGCATCGTTGCAAAAGTTCATCATGTTGAGACACCACGTGATGATCGGGTGTGATAAGCTCTACGTTCACATATAATGGGTGCAAGCCAGTTATGCACACGCAGAATACTCGGGTTAAACTTGACGAACATAGCATATGCAGATATGGCCTCGGAACACTAAGACCGAAAGGTCGAGCGTGAATCATATAGTAGATATGATCAACATAGTGATGTTCACCATTGAAAACTACTCCATCTCACGTGATGATCGGACATGGTTTAGTTGATTTGGATCACGTGATCATTTAGATGACTAGAGGGATGTCTATATAAGTGGGAGTTATTATATAATATGATTAATTGAACTTTAATTTATCATGAACTTAGTCCTGATAGTATTTTGCAAATTATGTTGTAGATCAATAGCTCGCGTTATAGCTTCCCTATGTTTTTATATGTTCCTAGAGAAAACTAAGTTGAAAGATGATAGTAGAAATGATGCGGACTGGGTCCGTGATCTAAGGTTTATCCTCATTGCTGCACAGAATAATTATGTCCTTGATGCACCGCTAGATGACAGACCTATTGCAGGAGTAGATGCAGACGTTGTGAACGTTTGGCTAGCTCAATATGATGACTACTTGATAGTTTAGTGCACCATGCTTCACTGCTTAGAATCTGGACTTCAAAGACGTTTTGAACGTCGTGGACCATATGAGATGTTCCAAGAGTTGAAGTTAATATTTCAAGCAAATACCCGAGTTGAGAGATATGAAGTCTCCAACAAGTTCTATAGATAAAAGATGGAGGAGAATAGCTCAAGCAGTGAGCCTGTGCTCAGATTGTCTGGGTACTATAATCGCTTGAATCAAGTGGGAGTTAATCTTCCAGATAAGATAGTGATTGACGGAGTTCTCTAGTCACCATCACCAAGTTACTGGAACTTCGTGATGAACTATAATATGCAAGGGATGACGAAAGAAATTCTCGAGCTCTTCGTGATGCTGAAAATCGACGAAGGTAGAAATCAAGAAAAAGCATCAATTGTTGATGATTAAACAAGATCACTAGTTTTAAGAAAAGGGCAAAGGGAAAGAAAAGGAACTTCAAGTAGAATGGCAAGCAAGTTGTCACTCCCATGAAAAAGCCCAAAGCTAGACCAAAGCCTGAAACTGAGTGCTTCTACTGCAAAGGAAATGGTCACTGGAAGCGGAAATGCCCTGAATATTTGGTGGATAAGAAGGATGGCAAAGTGAACAAGGGTATATTTGATATACAGGTTATTGATGTGTACCTTACTAGTGTTTATAGTAGCCCCTGGGAATTTTATACTTGTTCGGTTTCTAAGATTAGTAACTCAAAACAGGAGTTACAGAATAAACAGAGACTAGTTGAGGGTGAAGTGACGATGTGTGTTGGAAGTGGTTCCAAGATTGATATGATCATCATCGCACACTCCCTATACTTTCGAGATTAGTGTTGAACCTAAATAAATGTTATTTGGTGTTTGCGTTGAGCATAATATGATTAGATCATGTTTATTGCGCTACGATTATTCATCTAAGACAGAGAATAAATTGTTATTCTGTTTACATGAATAAAACCTTCTATGGTCATACACCCAATGTTGATGGTTTATTGAATCTTGATCGTAGTGATACACATATTCATAATATTGATGCCAAAAAAGATGTGAAGTTGATAATGATAGTGCAACATATTTGTGACACTGCTGTTTGGGTCATATCGGTGTAAAGCACATGAAGAAACTCCATGTTGATGGACTTTTGGAATCACTTGATTATGAATCATTTGATGCTTGCGAACCATGCCTTATGGGAAAGATGACTAAAACTCCTTTCTACAGAACAATGGAACAAGCTAGTGACTTATTGGAAATAATACATACCGATGTATGCGGTCTAATGAGTGTTGATGCTCGTGGCGGGTATCATTATTTTCTGACCTTCATAGATGATTTGAGCAAATATGGATATATCTACTTAATGAAACACAAGTCTGAAACATTTGAAAAGTTCAAAGGATTTCAGAGTGAAGTGGAGAATCATCATAACAAGACAATAAAGTTTCTACGATCTGATCGTGGAGGAGAATATTTGAGTTACGAGTTTGGCCTTCATTTTAAACAATGTGGCATAGTTTCACAGTTCACGCCACCTGGAACACCACAACGTAATGGTGTATCCGAACATCGTAATAGCACTTTATTGGATATGGTGCGATCTATGATGTCTCTTACCGGTATACCATCGTTTTGGGGTTATGCATTAGAGACAACTGCATTCACTTTAAACAGGGCACCATCAAAATCCGTTGAGACGATGCCTTATGAACTGTGGTTTGGCAAGAAACCAAAGTTGTCGTTTCTTAAATTTGGGGTTGCGATGCTTATGTGAAAAAGCTTCAACTTGTAAGCTCGAACCCAAATCGGATAAGTATGTATTCATAGGATACCCAAAAGAAACTATTGGGTACACCTTCTATCACATATCCGAAAGGAAGATATTTGTTGCTAAGAATGGATCATTTCTAGAGAAAGAGTTTTCTCTCGAAAGAAGTGAGTGGGAGGAAAGTAGAGCTTGATGAGGTAATTGTACCTTCTCCCAAATTGGAAAGTAGTTCATCATAGAAATCAGTTCCAGTGATTCCTACACCAATTAGTGAGGAAGCTAATGATGATGATCATGAAACTTCAGATCAAGTTACTACAGAACCTCGTAGGTTTTCCAGAGTACAGTTCGCACCAAAGTGGTATGGTAATCCTATTCTGGAAGTCATGTTACTAGACTATGATGAACCTACGAACTATGAGGAAGCGATGATGAGCCCAGACTCCGTGAAATGGCTTGAGGCCATGAAATCTTAGATGGGATCCATGTATGAGAACAAAGTGTGGACTTGCCCGATGATCTGCAAGCCATAGAAAATAAATGGATCTTTAAGAAGAAGACCGACGCAGACGGCAATGTTACTGTTTACAAAGCTCGACTTGTTGTGAAAGGTTTTTCGACAAGTTCAAGGAGTTGACTACGATGAGACTTTCTCACCCGTAGCGATGCTTAAGTCTATCTGAATCATGTTAGCAATTGCTGCATTTTATGATTATGAAATTTGGCAAATGGATGTCAAAACTGCATTCCTGAATGGATTTCTGGAAGAAGAGTTGTATATGATGCAACCGGAAGGTTTTGTCGATCCAAAGGGTGCTAACAAAGTGTGCAAGCTCCAGTGATCTATTTATGGATTGGTGCAAGCCTCTCGGAGTTGGAATGAACGCTTTGATAGTGTGATCAAAGCATATGGTTTTATACGGACTATTGGAGAAGCTTGTATTTATAAGAAAGTGAGTGGGAACTCTATAGCATTTCTAGTATTATATGTGGATGACATATTGTTGATTGGAAATGATATAAAATTTCTGTATAGCATAAAGGGATACTTGAATAAAAAGTTTTTCAATGAAAGACCTCGGCGAAGCTGCTTACACATTGGGCATCGAGATCTATAGAGATAGATCAAGACGCTTGATAAGATTTTTCAATGAGTAAATACCTTGACAAATTTTGAAAGAGTTCAAAATGGATCAGTCAAAGAAGAAGTTCTTGTCTGTATTACAAGGTGTAAAATTGAGTAAGACTCAAAGCTCGACCACGGCAGAAGATAGAAAGAGAATGAAAGTCATTCCCAATGTCGTAGTCATAGGTTCTATAAAGTATGTTGTGCTATGTACCAGACCTATTTTGTACCTTGCCATGAGTTTGGAAAGGGGGTACAATAGTGATCTAATAGTAGATCACTGGAAATCGGTCAAAATTATCCTTAGTGAGGACTAAGGAAATGTTTCTCTGTTATGGGGGTGATAAAGAGTTTGTCGTAAAGAGTTACGTCGATGCAAGCTTTTACACCGATCCAGATGACTCTAAAGTCTCAATCTGGATGCATATTGAAAGTGGGAGCAATTAGCTAGAGTAGCTCTATGCAGAGCATTATAGACATAGAATATATGCAAAATACATACGGCTCTGATTGTGACAGACCCGTTGACTAAACTTCTCTCATGAGCAAATCATGATCACACCTTAGTACTCTTTGGGTGTTAATCACATAGCGATGTGAACTAGATTATTGACTCTAGTAAACCCTTTGGGAGTTGGTCACATGACGATGTGAACTATGGGTATTAATCACATATAGATGTGAAATATTGGTGTTAAATCACATGGCGATGTGAACTAGATTATTGACTCTAGTGCAAGTGGGAGACTGAAGGAAATATGCCCTAGAGGCAATAATAACGTTATTATTTATTTCCTTATTTCATGATAAATGTTTACTATTCATGCTAGAATTGTATTTACCGGAAACTTAGTACATGTGTGAATACACAGACAAACAGAGTGTCACTAGTATGCCTCTACTTGACTAGCTCGTTGAATCAAAGATGGTTAAGTTTCCAAGCCATAGACATGAGTTGTCATTTGATTAACGGGATCATGTCATTAGAGAATGATGTGATTGACTTGACCCATTCCGTTAGCTTAGCACTTGATCGTTTAGTATATTGCTATTGCTTTCTTCATGACTTATACATGTTCCTATGACTATGAGATTATGCAACTCCCGAATACCGGAGGAACACTTTGTGTGTGCTACCAAATGTCACAACGTAACTGGTTGATTATAAAGGTGCTCTACAGGTGTCTCCGATGGTACTTGTTGAGTTGGCATAGATCAAAATTAGGATTTGTCACTCCGTGTATCGGAGAGGTATCTCTGGGCCCTCTCGGTAATGCACATCACTATAAGCCTTGCAAGCAATGTGACTAATGAGTTAGTTACAGGATGATGCATTACAGAACGAGTAAAGAGACTTGCCGGTAACGATATTGAACTAGGTATTGAGATACCGACGATCGAATCTCGGGCAAGTAACGTACCAATGACAAAGGGAACAACGTATGTTGTTATGCGGTTTGACCGATAAAGATCACCGTAGAATATGTGGGAGCCAATATGAGCATCCAGGTTCCGCTATTGGTTATTGACTGGAGACATGTCTCGGTCATGTCTACATAGTTCTCGAACCCGTAGGGTCCGCACGCTTAACGTTCTGTGACGATTTGTATTATGAGTTATGTGATTTGATGACCGAAGTTTGTTTGGAGTCCCGGATGAGATCGGGGACATGACGAGGAGTCTCGAAATGGTCGAGTCGTAAAGATCGATATATTGGAAGGCTGTATTCAGACATCCGAAAGGTTCCGAGTGATTCGGCTATTTTTCGGAGTACCGGAGTTACGGGAATTCGCCGGGAGAAATATTGGGCCTTATTGGGCCATACGGGAATAGAGGAGGCAGGCCAAAGGGAAGGAGGCGCCCCCCCCTCCATGGGTCCGAATTGGACTAGGGGAAAGGGGGCGGCGCCCCCTTGCCCTTTCCTACTCCCTCTCTCTTTCCCTGTTTCTTCTCTCCTACTCAGGAAAGGAAAAGGGGAATCCTACTAGGACTTGGGAGTCCTAGTAGGACTCCCCACACTTGGCGTGCCCCTCTAGGGCCAGCCTCCTCCTCCTCCCTCCTTTATATACGTGGGCAGGGGATACCCCAAAGGTAGAACAGACACACAAGTTGACATTGTTTAGCCGTGTGTGGTGCCCCCCTCCACGGTTACACACCTCGGTCATATCGTCATAGTGCTTAGGCGAAGCCCTGCGCCGGTAACTTCATAATGACTGTCACCATGCCGTTGTGCTGATGAAACTCTCCCTCGGCCTCAACTGGATCAAGAGTACAAGGGACGTCCCCGAGCTGAACGTGTGCTGATCGCGGAGGTGCCGTACGTTCGGTGCTAAGATCGATCGGATCATGAAGACGTACGACCACATCAACCGCATTGTCATAACGCTTCCGCTTTCGGTCTACGAGTGTATGTGGACACACTCTCCCCTCTCATAGCTATGCATCACCATGATCTTGCATGTGCGTAGGAAAATTTTGAAATTACTACGTTCCCCAACAATAACTATGTATAATAAAATGAAATCTGAGTCTGGAGAAATTAAATAAATAAAAGAAACAAGTTTACTCTTGTAAGATTATTAATCAAGGCAATGAGACTATGATTTTCGCCTCCCATTTATATCCTCCATACTTACCAGGAAATAGGAGTTCTAAACTTGAAAATCGACAAAGGAAGTAATCAAGAAAAACTAACTTAAAGCATATTTATGTTGAATGCACTACTGCAGGACCAGGGCGGTACAACCGTCAGGCGTCCCTATTGTATCGGTAATTAAATTAACTACCGGAACAACCGTTCAACCACCGCCTGGTACCTCACCAAGAACCCAAGCGGAATCACCCGACTTGCAGTTGTTCAACCGCTCAGAAGCGTCCTCCGGTGGTCGCTAAGTCCCTGGCGGTACAACTGCCTTGGAGCCTACTTGTACCGCTATATAAACCATACACCAAAACAACCGGGCAGCAACCGCCGGCTACCGCACGCCATACCCGAGAGAAATCACCCCTTGGGCGGTGGTCGGGCCGGTGCAAGGGCTGATAGTACAGCTTGAAACTCGAGCGGTACAACCGCCTCTGCCCGCGGTACAACCGCCTCTGCCCGCGATACAACCGATGTGGCAATGACAGCGTGACCACTCCACAAGGAAGCAGTACAACCTCTGGCACCTGCAATACAACCGCTCCAGACATGTTTATCTGCATATGTTAGATAAGAGGCTCTCTCCTCGCAACAGAAGGCTATATGGTGGGTGCAATATGAGTTTGTGTACATGTTTGATTCCATCATACCTTCTTAATGGTACGGATTTCCTACAACCAAAAAAATAAAACATGTCGGAAATGTCGTATTCGTTCTTTTCCATCCGGAGGGGTTCCCAACCGTCTTGTGTCATATAAAGTATATCTGAGTAGTATAGGCACATGGTCAGTCCACAAACTGCATTGTCGTGAACACCAAAACACTTAAGGCGGGAAATGCCCTTTCACCGACACAGTAGCACCACACTGTAGGTCGCTCGCTCACCAGCCAAGGTTGCTCCCTCGCTTGTTCGATGTACTGGTTTGGTTTTTTGTCCTTTTTTCCTTTTTTTTTCTTTTATTTCTCCATTTTCCCAGTTTTCCATTTTACATCGTTTTCAATTGTTACTTTCTCGGTTTTAGCGGTTCCATCTTTTCATTCTTTTTTCTAAATTTTTTTCTTTCTCAAATTTTTACTACTTTTTTGCTATTCTTCCTTTTGGTTTCTTTGTGTTTTTTATTTTATTACCTTTTTTTCATTTTCTTTTGTACAATTTGTGTATACATTAGGAACATTATTATGTAGACATTTAAATTTTTGACAATTTATATATTTTTATGTATACTTTTGCATGTTCTAAAGTTTTTTTATACGCCAGGAACATTTCTATATATCAGTTTAACATATTGGAAATATATATGTATTTTTTTAAAACATATATTTTTTATATCTATTTTTTCGTACATAGTGTACATTTTGTGTTCGTCATACATTTTTTATACATGTTTAGCATCATGAAAATAAATGGATTTTTAAAACTTATATTTCTTTATGTCTACTTTTTTCCACACAAATTGTAGATTTTTTGTATACATTGAAAAAGTTCGTGTATACATATAACCTTTTTAAGTGCATGTTTCACATTTTTACAAAAAACATATGAATTTTTTATGTCTACTTTTGTCCCTACACATTGTACATATATCGATAATATTTTTTATATACATTTAATATTTTTTAAATACATGATTAACATTTTTCAAATACTAATGTAAAGTGTTTTTTGTAATATACTCCTATATATTTAGAATATTTGTACTCTTATAAACAAAAGCAAAAAAACTGAAACAAATAATTTAAAATGACGAGCCCTTTTGAGGCATGCCTCCCTTGCCCTGAGGCGGCCCATTCTGGCAGCTGTATGTATATGTCGCTGTAAGCGAGATATAGGCACACCCACTGATTTGTACATTATTTCAGAGAGCAACTAGTTAACGAGCACTCCTTCGGGAGGCTCACAACGATCAGTGTCTCTTGGCGCGCTCTCGGCCGCCCGCCACATGTCGCACTCTGGGCGCTCCCTTCAGATTTTGCTTTTTTTATTTTTTTCGCACGCGTTTTCGGCTTTTAAAATGGTTTTTTTTGACGTTTCAGTTTTCCACTGGTTTTCCTTAACTTTCGGAACCAAAAAAAATGCACGAAAAAATGTGTTTTATATTTTTGCGAGAGTCACGGTTTTGCTTCCACGAGAGGCACGATTTTGCTTTTGCGAGAGTCACGGCCGTGACTCTCAGAAACGAAAAAAACACATTTTCTGTTTTTTTCCTTCCACGAGAGGAACGGTTTTGCTTTCGAGAGAGGGATGGTTGTGCTTTTGCGAGAGGCACGGCCGTGCCTCTCGGAAACGAAAAAAACGTGTTTTCTGTTTTTTTATTCTGAGGGAGGCACGGTTTTGCTTCCACGAGAGGCACGGTGCCTCTTTCGGAAAGGGGAAAACCCGTGCTCCCGTTTCGGTTTTTTCGTCCGGTTTTTTCCTGGAAAGAAAAGTTCATCAAAATCTATTAATATGGGATCTAGTTTCAAAGATCTCGATGTGAGGAATCCAATGATGAAAACGGTTCGAGATTTGAAAGCACGGTTTAAGAGATAAAATATTTTGAATAAACAAATCTATGAAAAAGGAGAAAACTCCCAGGTTGCGACAAGTGGCGCATATGGAACGCGACACTTGTTGCAACCTGGAAAAGTGGAGTGACCTTTGCAACGACTACTCCTTAGCTAGTAATTTCGGTTATTTCCTAGCCGCGGATGGGCTGTATTGTTCCGCAACCACACTTCTGTTATGGTCGAACGGGTGGGTTGGCCCTTCCCCACTAAAAAAAAGGAAAATACACGCCTATGGCCTTTTTTTAACAGAGAAAGGTACCAACCGGTGCCAATATATTCAGCTCAAATTCAGTGTACATCATGATTACAGAAACTGCTTGCAAGAAAGAGATAATTAGACTGGAGAATCTGAGAAAGATGAGCTGAATAGAAGTCAGAGAAGACATGAAGGGAGCAGAATTCCTTCTGATGAACCACATGACTAACCAAAAGAAGGCAGCCTTAAGAAGAAGGTGACATGAACTGCCCTTCTGCTACTCAAAGAGCACAGATACACCATGGAAACAACATGAAGAGCAACTGGGCCAACAGCTTCAGAGTGAAATTGGACTCCAATAGCTTGCATCAAGTTCTGAAGAAGAAAGAGAACTTCAAACATACAGATAGTAGTCCAGCCGAGCTCCAAAATCATTGGCTTAGCCTGCAGATTCACGAATAAGTCTCCTTGCACCTGAAGAAGTCCATCCCTGCAACTGAAATACTACAAGAACAAATGAAGCAGAGTATCTTGAACAGAGAAGAAATAGACAACCAAGAAGCGAAGAGCAAGTAATTAACAGTGCAGTGTGTGAATCTTAATACCAGGAATTTGGAAATTAGAAAGAAGGGATAAAACATTGCATGAATTTTGCTTGCATTTAGAAAAAATACACCGTATGCAGCTAGATACCTTCAAGTTGAAAACCATAAAAAGAATTTGCCACTGGACATGGAGAAGATGAATGAGAATGAGCAGAACAAGTCAAAAAGGGTCCTCCAATAGATTGGAAGACCTGTTGAGCAAGGTTATGAACAATTCCATTAAAGTCCCAGGAAATGTGAAACACCTAAGGATTTAGATTAGAGGTACATTTAACAAAGGTCGCCAATTCTTTTCTAATATTTCAATGGGAAGTAGAATGAGAAATGTTCCAAGAGGCAACATCAGAGGCCAGCGAAAGAATGTCTGTCAAAAACGTGGGACAATGAATATTAAGGTGGGCCGCCAACTGAGCTGCACAGGCAAGAGCTACAACTTCTGCTTGAAGAGGAGTAGAAGTAGAAGGTGCCGAAGCTTGACTTGAATATTGATCTCACCTTGGTTTGAAGGAATATAAAAATAGACACCGACACGTGTCCCCACTTGTCCATGTGTAAGACCTGGAATTTTTTACGACCGAAGCGTTGCATCCGAAAAAATCTTAGTACCAAGGATCAATAAATCAGATTTGAGAGTGCGGCCCTGTATATGAAGATCGTGAGAAGCATGCATGTTGATTATTATTAGAGGATTTCTTATTAGGGAAATGGAAAGGCTCCTCTTGAAAGCCATAATCCATATTAGCCGCAACAATTTGGACTTGATATGGAAGATGCGTTTTGCGATCAAACAGAAAATCATTTTTAGCTTTTCAAATACACCACAAAAAATTGAGAACATTCTGCAAAGAAGCATGCGGCTGACCCATAGTAACAAGGTGAATAAGAATGGAATGCATTGTCAAGCGTCCTTGAATAAGAATGTCAGATCGAAGAAACCAAGGGGCCGAGAACCAAACTGCTCTAGCAAAGTCACAAAGAAAGAAAAGATGAAAACCATCTTCTTGTTGAGCACATCTACAACAGTTCTGAGAGATATGGTAGAAAAAAAGGACCCGCTCTCATCCCCTTAGGCAGAGCCCTACTAAGAAGTCTCCAAGCAAAGGTTTGAACTCGAGGAAGCAAGTTTTTTTGTTTCCAAATAGTCTTAAGAAAGTTTTTCAAGTCTGAAGAAACATCCATAGGAGCAGTTCTGGGATGAGCATAAATTGCGAGCAAGCAGAGTTTATAGGCCTTTTCTAGGTGCACGCCTACCTCTCCATGACTGGCCAAGGAAAACCAAGCCTTCCGCTATGGGAGGACCTCCTCCTGGCACTGGGTCGGCCACCGAGCGTAAGTACAATGGGTGACCTGACGAGGAAGGAAAAAGTACATCAGCAATTCGTCCCCCGTGCCGAACCCCGATGGTGACTCCCGTTGTTTAGACGCCATTGAATCCGTCGTAACAGCTACATGTCCACAGTACTTGGCATTTCCGGATGGGTCTGTCTAGGATATATTTAGATGTGGCATAGTTATGTCGCATCTATGTCACATCTAAGTTGATGTTCATTTTGTTTGTGTTTTTCTTTTTTTGCTTTTTGTTGCTGCATTATATTTTTATGGAAGCTTAGATGTGACATTTAAAAAAAAACATCTAGATGTAAATTAGACAGTTCCCGGATAACACCAACGCTCCGCCATTAGCCTAGCTCTACAGCATAACGACCCGACTTATTTTCGAGGCCTCATCGGGTCAGCGGATTAGTTCGCTTCCTTGCTTGCTAGGATGGATCGACAGACCACGCACCCGTGGCTTTCACGGAGAAGATGGACGGCGACGGCCGGAAAGACGAGGACACGAGGTTGCCACCTCCCTACCGCCCATGCCCATCGCTCATCGTCCGCCACCCGCCGGTGCACACGTTCCTGTCGTAGTCTGTCGACCGATCGATCCACTTGCTACATGATCGTCGCACAAACGCAACGGAACAACAGCGACGGAGCACCCGCACCGGCCGGCCGGCACGTGCTTCCAAGCCGGTAAAGCTCAACATGATGGGTATGACGTGAGCTGCTGGTTTGCCCATCTCAGTTAGAGTACGTACAGTGCGCAGACTGCGAGAGGTATCTCTTCTAGAGTTCTAGTATTACCTACAATACAATACGTATTTTAAAACCAGCTCGTTGTTTCTTGACATACTCCTCCAGATAATCACCTACTACTGGTGCTGATCTCTTCATTTAATTTGCATTAGCGTGCTGGGCTCGTATAGCTAGCATTAGAGACCACGGCATAGTAGTGTGCGGCAGTGAATCGTACCACGACATTCTCGATCCATCCCATCTGTAGGGGAATTAGTTAGGGGCTTGATCTACCCATCACCAGCAAAGCATAATTAATGAAGGACCCCTTGAGCTAGCTTGCAGCTACTGTGACCAATTCCGATCCAGTGCAAGGAACTACGTAGGTTAACTTATGGACGTGATCGACATCTGGTCCTCTTTACGTATTTATATGTAGACCGTTTGTTCGGGATGTAACCTCTCACAGACAATTTTATTTCGTACAGGTGGATGTGGATCCATCGCACATAATTATAACAACTGTGTCAAAGTCCTTGCATGGCAGGTAGTAGGATTCTGAAAACACGGGGATAGAAAAGACATGTCAAAACAGGTGATAGAAAACCACAGTTGAAACTTATATTACATGTTTGGTTCATATTTCCTCCGTTTCTAAATGTAAGTCTTTTTAGACATTTTAAATGGACTATAAAATACGGATGTATGTAGACATATTTTAAAATACAGATTTATTAATTTTATCACTTGTTGAATCTTTAAAAAGACTTATATTTGGGAACAGAGGGAGTAGATGATAGGAAAAACACTGTTGTAAACCGGAAATTCAATTAGGCTCCCGGGCCCAAAAATTATTACAACTGTGTCAAAGTCCTTGGCTCCTTGCATGAGGGGTAGGATTCTGAAAACACGGGGATATAATGGACATGGAAATTTGATAGGAATACATATCAAAACAGGTGACCGAAAACCACAGTCGTAAACTTATATCACATGTTTGGTTCATAGATGTAGGAAATTGTAAACCGAAATTCAATTCGGCTCCCGGGAGCACGTGCGTGAGTGCCCTAAAATATTTTTTCTTTCTTCTTTTCCTTTCTCCTTTTATTTTCCTATTCTTTTTACTTTTTTTATTCTATTTTTTCTTTGAAACTCTGTGAACATCTTTAAAATTCGTGAATATTTTTGGAAACCATGAACGTTTTTAGAATTTGCGAACATTGTTTGTGAATGTTATTTTTTTAAAATCACACTTTTTAAAAGAAATTCATAAACGTCTTGTGAAATTGTGAACATTTTCTAAATTTGTAAATAATACTTACTAATTCGCAAACATATTTCCAAAATTGTGATCATTTGTTTGAATCGATGAACTTTATTTGAAATTTGAGAATAATTTTTAGAATTCAAAAATATATTTTTACGAAGATTTTTTGAAATGCATGAACATGTATCGAAATCATGAATATTTTTTAAACCAGTAATTTTTTCAATGGATGAAATTATTTTGAAATTCTTAAATATTTTATGATTTTCTTGACATTTATGAATAATTCACAAACATTTCTCAAAGTCATGAACATCTGTTGATTTCTGGAACATTTTTATTTCGAATTCATGAACATGTTTGCAATATGTAAATAGTTTTTCAAAATCATGAACATTTCTGAACTGCAAATATTTTAAGGATTCCCAAACACTTTTTCTAATCATGAACATTTTTTGAATTCACGGATATTTTATGATTTTTCGAATATTTTTTTTCGCAAATTCACATTTTGTGTCATAAATTAAACTTTTTTGAAACCCCGTAGTATTTTAAAGAGAAAAAAACAGAAAGCGAAAAAGCGACATGAAAAAGTTGGGTCATCCCGCTACGCACATGGACCGCCCCTAAAACAAGTGCTGGGGGTAGTCGGAGATGCTGGACCCCGTAGGTCGCTGAAAAAGGAGCTCCCTATTTGAGGCACATTGCATCGAGTTGTCACCATACGCTCATTGCCTAAAACAGTCACCATATCAAAAGGAGGAGGGAGCGAACTAGTTAAATGGGCGCATGGAAGCTTCCTTTGACCGGTTATAGGAATATTTTAGAAATTTCCTGACTGTTTTCTTCACAATTTCAAAATTCGGTCATGTTTTTGAAAAAGTTCAGGTTTTAAAACAACTTGGTGTTTTCAATAATTGTTCACTACACAAAAATGTTTAGAATTATAAAAACATGTTTAATAAATATTCATATTTTTTTTTCAAGTAGTGTCGCTACATGTCGATCCATGTGCCCCCCTGTGGTGCGTAGGTCCCGAGCGGGTGACCGGACGAGCGGGGTAAAGCACAACAGCCATTTTGCCTCTCTCCAGTGCGAACCCCGACGGCGACTCCCGTCGTTGCAGCGAGGTGTGCTCCAGTCACTGGGCACTGGCGGGCGGTCCACGGTGCTGTCATTTCCGGATAACACCACGTTCCACACCCTGACGACCCGACTTATTTCGAGGCCGCGACCGGTCGCATCCTTGCGAGGGATGGACACACCACGCACCCGTGGCTTTCACCGAGATGGACGGCGACGGCCGAGACGATCGACGAGGTTTCTACCACTGCCATAAGCGAGCGCCGCCCGCCGGTACACAGGCACGCACCTGTCGTCTGTCAACCGATCGATCCACTTGCAAAAGCATCGCCGCCTCGTCGTCGAACAACCGCAACGTCGACGGAGCACCCGCACCGGCCGGCCGGCACGTGCTTCCAAGTTAGTTAACCTCCGCATGATGGGCATGTCGGCCGTTGCTTTAATTTGTCTATCTCATCTAGAGTACACGTACAGTGCAGAGACTGCGAGAGTTATCTCTTCTAGTTTTGTCTTCAATACTTGTTTAAAATCTAATGAATCGCTCGCTGTTGGTTGACATGCTCAGCATTTTAAGCTAGCAGCGACCGGTGTCGTCGTACGTCGCTTCATTAGATTCGCATTAGCGTGCTGGGCTCGTCAAGCTAGCATCACAGAGACCACGCTACAGTAGCGTGCGGCAGTGAATCGTACGACGACATTCTCGATCCATCTCATCTGTAGGGGAATTAATTAGGAGCTATATATACTCCCTCTCTCTCAGTTTACAGGGCGTACCCGTACCCCTAGGTCGTTAATTTGACCAACCTAATACAAGTCATATATTACAAAAAATATATCAATATAAACTTCAGATGTTCTATTTTCAAACGATATAATTTTTGTGTTATATAGTTTATATTAAGATGATCAAATTGGCAACCTAGGTATACGCGTAGGACTTGTAAACTGAAATGGAGGGAGTACCAGTATTCAAATGGTGGTGGGCGACGGTTTGGCGGGTGGGTTCCGTCCGGTTGGGAGGTTGAGGTTGGTATGCGGGAGAAATCCCTGCCGGCTTCGGCCCCGACGCGGTGACACCTGCGGGTGCCACCATTCCTTCCTGGAGGGTGTCGGGAGTTTCCACCCCCACCTCCCTCCGCGTGCCCGAGGAAACCTGAGGACTCGTCCGGGCAGCAGCGTCGCCGGCGTCGCATCCCTTCTTGGAGGTGCTGCTTGGTACGCGGCGGATCGGAGCCTTGGTCTGTGGTGCTTTATTTCCGGTGGGCGCCGTGGTGGCGGGTCGTCCGCGCTTTGCCAAACTGCCGTGGTTGGCATTTGTTTCTTCTTCTTCTTTCTCCTGGTGTGTTGTGCTGCTCGCCACAGCGTTATCTGTACTCGGTGTTAGTGCTTTGGAATACAAAGCGGGGGGAAACCCTTTTTCGGTAATATCAAATAGTACATATCCATTGATCCATCCATAAGTGCACGCGTGCGAGTCGCTCTCAAGCTACTACTACCTCCGTTTTGGTTTAGTTCTCCTTGTATTATGTGTCATATTTTGATTGTGATCTCAACTAATAAAATATATATTATACATATAGTACTCCTAGGTCGTCAATTCACGAGGCGTGTGCATACCCCTAGGTCGTTCATTTGACCAACCTAATACAAGTCATATATTATAAAAAATATACCAATATAAACTTTAGATGTTCTATTTTCAAACGCTATAATTTTTGTGCTATATAGTTTGTATTAGGATGATAAAATTGGCAATCTAGGTATACACGTAGGACTTGTAAACTGAAACGGAGGGAGTAATATCATTGCAAACTGCATTTAAATATGAATACAACATTTTAATGACATGCATTAATATTTCCCTATTTAAATATATGGTCAAATTTTAACCCAAAATACACGAAACTAGTAAATCACGGCGGAGGTAGTAGCTAGCAGCTGTTGTGACCAATTCCAATGCAGGGAAGCTACATTAACTTATGGATGTGATGGACAAGTTATTGTCATTACGTATTTATTTGCAGACCGTTTGTTCGGGATGTTGATTTGGCAACGCTCTCACATACAATTTTATTCTGTACTAGTGGATGCATTGCTCATCTTCGAGTATTTCTAAGTAGCTGGTTATTATTTGGAGTATATGTGATTGCTAAGTCATCAAGAGTCAACATTATTAATCACTCATATAACAGGGTTAGTTGGATGATTGGCTATCAGGTTAGTTATCCATTCCATTTTATCTCTTTTTCTTTCCTCTGCATTTATTATTTCTTCTAGGAGGACAATCTTTTCATTTTTCTTTATCTCACTCCTCTACATAGTCAAGGTGTCGTGTAAGCGGGCTTATAATATGCTCTTAACTGAGGTAACTATACAGAAAACATACACCAAAATTCAGAAAAATA
Source organism: Triticum dicoccoides (assembly GCF_002162155.2). Classification (NCBI taxonomy): domain Eukaryota; kingdom Viridiplantae; phylum Streptophyta; class Magnoliopsida; order Poales; family Poaceae; genus Triticum; species Triticum dicoccoides. Next base: position 645,306,128 of record NC_041387.1, read on the forward strand.
CGAACATTTAGGATCATTTTCTGTTGAGCTCGGATCCAGTAGCTCCATCACAACTGAAGAACATGTAGTTGAACTTCTCCTTTGGTTTGTCCCCACATGCATGCACAACATACATCATCTACTGTCTTTACATAGTACTCCCTCCATATCTTGCGTATAACAAGCTGTAGGAGGCGATTGCCTGAAAAGGGCTAGTAGTGGACCGGCTCAGTTAGTTCTTCGACGCATTCGTTAGTTCATTATGGCCGTTCGTTATTTATTTTCTTTTTTTATATTTTACAAATTTTATTTTTATTTGTAAAATAAAAAATATCACACTTACTTCAAATGATTTAAAAACGAGTATTTAAAAAATGCTAACACAGTGTATATTTTTTGGCATAACTTAAAAAGCATGTTTATAGTTTTCAAAATGTATATATGTGACATTTTAAAAATGTACACGAATTTCAAAAACATTGCAAGAATGTGTAGAAAAATAAAAAATTTATTAATTCAGAAATATGTTAAACTTGTATCAAAAATATTGTGGAAGCATAATAAAAAAAATGTACAATGCTTACCAAAAAATTATTCCAATGTCAATCATGTATACAAAAAATGTTAAACATATATAAAAAATGTTTTCAATGTATATCAAGTGTTCAAATGTGTATGTAAACAATAGATATAAAAAATATTGATTTTTCTTATAATGTATTTGAAAAATGTTGAAGGTCTCTAGAAAATGTTCTGGATGTACACCATGAATGTAAAATTTGTATGAAAACAATGAACATTAAAACATATATTTGAGAAAAATGTTAATGATGTATTTTAAAAAGTTTAAACGTGTAATATATCATTTTCTTAGCATACACAAAAGGACAATGTGTTGAAAAAATAAGAATAAAAACAAATGAATGCACAACTGAGAAAACACTCTATTAGGCCGTCCCATACGCGTGGACGCTTCATGTTTTCTTATAGGAAGATGGTAGCTCCTGCAGCGAGGTATAGCCTAGCATCTCCTCTTCAGCCCGAATCTGTATGCCGAATATCCTCCCTTTTTTGCACTGTTTTGTTTTCTTCCTCCTTATTTCTTTATTATTATACTTTTAAAGTTTTTCTAGTTCCTTTTATTTTATTTTTCGTTTTTCTTATTTATCCTTTTTTAACATGCCCTCGTATTTTTCATACACATTCTACATTTTCCATATACAACAGAAATATTTTTGTTGTACTCATTTAACATTTTTCAAATATATGATTAAAATATTTGGTGATTATTTTTCAGTTTTTTTAACTTTTTTAATAACATATTTTCACATGCTCTCTTACAAAATCTGCAAAAAAGTCAAATCCATGAACTTTTTATTTCAAAATAATGATTTTTTAAAAACCCTGAACATTTTTCTCAAAAACTCAAATCCGTGAACATTTTTAATAATTGATGAATTCAAAAATCAGTAAATATTTTTCAGATCTATGAACTTTTCTTTTAATATCGATAAACTTTTTTCCAGATCTGTGATTTATTTTCAAAATCACCGCAACCATTTTTTTGATTCATGAACTTTTTGTGAAATTAGTGGAATATATAGAATTTGTGATTCTTTTTCAAATCCATGAACTGTTTTGGATTCAGGAACATTTTCAAATTTTTTTAATTTTTTGGAAGTCAACGACTAACCAGTCGACCATGCCCGTGATTAGCAAACCTAGCGACATGAGAGTCTTGGCTGGTTTTTGGGCGAGCCTATAAAGCGAGGCGCATGAGCGCCAGGAGCGCAAACCCGCGCTGAAGGTGTTTTGGAGGCGCTCCCCGGAGGTACATGGCCGCTCCCCCCCAGAAATCTATATAACAATCCTTGTGGCTGTAGATGTGTGGCACTCACATAAGAGCATCTCTAGCAGATCTCGTAAAAGGCCTGAAACTGTAAATTAACTGTCGTTTTGTAGTTCTAAGTGAAAAAACTGACCCAAGCAGATCCCTCAAAATCCGTTGACCCCTATATTTTTTTTATGGAAACCTTAAATTGAGCCTCCAACACCTCATAGGTTCACGATTCGGGGCAAAATTTTAGTTCCCATTAAACAAAACAAAATGGTTTGCGTGAAGGAAACTTTAGGCCCAACCGCCATTGTTGCCAACTCCCGATGTTAGACATTCCCGCCGTCGCCAACTAGCCGGCTGATGCCCCCCGCCCTTCCCCGCCTTATTCCTATCGCCTATTGCGCCTCTTGAGCTCTCGGGTGGTCGTGGCAGCTCGTCCATGGATGCAGGCTTGAGGTCGCCACCCGAACAGGAGCCAGCCAAGACGCGGTGCCTTCCATGGCCGCCGACCACGGCAGTGGCACGTTCAAAGGGGACGCCATGAATAGCATCGCGCGCGTACTAGCTAGCCGCTATGGATGGCGTCGCGTGCAAGCTAGCATCTGCCGCCTACGTGCTACTCCCTCCGTTTCTAAATACTTGTCTTTCTAGGCATTTCAACAAGTGACTACATACGAAGCAAAATGAGTGAATCTACACTCTAAAATATGTCTACATACATCCGTATGTAGTAGTCATGTGAAATGTCTAGAAAGACAAATATTTAGGAATGGAGGGAGTAGTTAGCCACCGCTTGCGTGCTAGCAACCGCCGCCTGCTTGCCAGCTAGTCATGGTGGCGGACCAACCCAATTGCAATCTATAGTTTACATTTAGGGGGTTTTATGCTGTTTTTCAAGGACTCTGTTGTAAACTTAATTGCTTTTTTT
>NC_041387.1:645309433-645363163 GCF_002162155.2 Triticum dicoccoides
GGGGATTGTAAACTTAATTGCTGACAAGTGGGATCTACATCTGACCCGAAACGATTTTACAGGATCTATTCTAGCGGAACACACGCCATACTATAAAAACATTTTACAGTATACCCTAACACGATTTTGCAGCATGAGATTTTTACAGGATTTGCTAGAGATGCTCTAATGTTGTGTCCGACTGTGCTAGCGAATATAGCGAACATACTGTAGTGAACTGTGTTTTCTGTTTTACTTTTGTAAAGTTGTTTTCATTTTCAGGAACATAAAAATATTTCATTTATACAAAAGCATAATTTTATTACGTCAAAACTTTATAGATCTTTTGTGAACATTTCTTAAACATTGTTCGAGATTTATGTACATTGTTTAGAAATTGGAACAATTTTTGAAATTTGCAAATAATTTTTATATTTTCAATAAAAATTAAACATTTAAAAAAAATGAAACCAAAATGAAAATCTGTACAGAAAACAACAGGGAAAAAAATGTAAGTCAACTTAAGAAGAAGCTAGTTCAAAAGTAGGGACCGACTATGTTTAAGTCGACTGAAAGCATAAGTCACCTTTTTGTCATCTCCACCCAATAGTGATGTTCGCGCTGCCATTGTGCATCTTTTTAGTATGAGAACATTTTGTAACTTCTTTCAACTTTTTGGGTAGTTGATGTACATTTTTTCAGAACTAGAACCATTTTTTGAAATTTATGGACAATTTATATTGCTTTTTGAAAATTAAAATTTTTACTTCATATTTTTTTGAAAAATAATAAAAAGAAAACTGAAATGAAAATCGGTCCAAAGAACAACAAGGAAAAAAGAGGTAAGTCCACTTAACAAGAAGCTAGTTCAAAATTAAGGACCGGCTATATGCAAGTCGACTTAAAAATATTATGCAAGTAATACTTTTTCTATCGACACCCAATGGCCAGGATCTCGTTGTCATTGCCCATCTTCTTCCGAGTCACCTCCCAGATCACCCTAACCGTCGGCCTAACCACCCGCAGCCGGCAGCACTTCCCTGACCTCTTCGCCGCCCCGCCCTCTTCTCAACCTTTCCCACCAATATGTTGTGTGCTGACCCCAACCATCCCTCTAAAGCAACACCCCCGGCACGACCAGCTTGCCCCGTAACCCCTCCTTCGGCCATGCGCTTCCCAAAACCAGACTTAATTACACCCCAAAAAATTGAGCTCGATCTACAATCCTGTTATCTCGTGGTGGTTACCACGGAAAACGACTTGCCACACGAAACCTCGATCGTCAACTTATCTTAATTGATTGTTAGCGTCTAGCGTCTGCGAACAAGCTTGGCCGCGAACCGGCCGAAGATAGACGTACGCCGTCGCAGCCGTCGTAGTCGTATTTAACTGAAGGCCCCCCTGCTTCGCACGGCTGCGCTGTGCTGTATTATTGTCACTCGCTGACGAGGCAAGTAAACCGTGTGAAATACTAGTAGATCGGACGATCAGCCGTAATTAATTAGATGGAACTCCTCTCCCTGCACGGCTGCACTGCACTGTCACTATTTTACATCACGAACCGCACGTGTCAAGTGTGTGATCTCCCTTCAGATAGACGAAGCAGCTATGCATGCTCCGATCTCCGATGCCATCAGTGAAGTGGGATCAATTATAGGTTCAATGCAGAACACGTACGCCACACAACACATCGCTCGCTCGTGCTGGGCTGTGCGTGAACAGTGCCAGCGTGTACCGATCGTGCTGGGATTCTTGTGTACGTACGTCCAGGCGCCTCCATCGGTCCTCCGCCCGTCCTAGCTAGTCCTTCCAAAAGTTACACCGTACTTGACGCCGTCGTGTCACCTACCGCCAGATAGACGTCCAGAGCCGCCACGCCACTCCACCGCGCTTCCTCTGTCAGCTGTGCGTGCGTGTGCAGTTGCTGCATGCGTGCCGCCCAAAGTTCCACCGTCATGATGTTGCTGCATCACCCGTTGCTACTGCTAGCTCAGCTAGCTAGCTAGTCTACAAGATACCAAGCGCTCAACTGATCAAGACAAGTGATTGATAGGGAAAACACGGCTACCCAAGGTGGTGAAAAGCTGAAAGCGCCCATTTTAGCCGACGGTCAAATGGGACTATCTCTGCACAAGCAGAAAAACAAAAGTATCAATGTAAAAGGTTGACCATCTCAAAATCTATTTGTGTTGAGATTTTAAGCTGCATTAGTATGCAATATAATGCATGTCACACGGTAGAGAAACTCCCATGTTTGGCAACGGACCAAGCTGGTGAATCCAGCGGCTACACAATTTCCGACGAGATTGTGGAAGAAAAAAAAAGTAGATAGTACTACCTATAAGGTACTAGTGACTTGAAACGTCTTATAAAAGTTTACATAGGGAGTATTTAATAACTTGTCGTGAGATTAACATGTACTAGTATACAGTAACATAACTGGACTGAAAAATAGAGGGAGGCTTTTGGTTGTCGGTTTGGCGTGCCGGCGTCACAAGTGCTTGCCCACCAAGTGTCGACGGAGTCCGACAATCGCCACGAAGAGGTGTCCAACTCGAAGATGTGAAATTTTTCAATGACCAAGGCCCACAGCCTTAGAGTGTAGAGGCACTTGAAGAATAGGGGTGACCCGCTTTCTTGCACCCTCTTGCAAAGTGGACACAAACCATAATTTGGCCACCCTCTCTTGGCTAATTTATCTGCGGTCCAAACTCTATCTTGAAGTGGCAACCAAGCAAAGAACTTGACTTTTTTGTGGGGGAAGGGGGCGGGGGGCAAACCTTCCAAACAATTTGGTCCATGAATGAAAGCACCATCCCTGTGAATTGCGCCTTATATGCACAGAGAACGTACGAATATTCGGGAGCACAGAGAATGGTCGGAGTTCATGTAGTAGTATTCGAACGTCGGCAACAAAGGGAGCAGACAGCAGGGTATTACTACTCCCGCTGATTGGAGTGCAGTTGTGCAAACATGACCAGCAAAATTATTGATTGGTTGGAGGGGGGAGATAATCTGTGGGGAGAAGTAGAATTATTCATGCACAGTACCTTCTTTCTAGCTCCTGCCCCCTAGCTAGTAGGAGCACATGCGTGCTGATCTATATTACTATTACACCATATATGGATAGATTGATACAACTCCCTGTGCGTGGCACATTATTCAACAAACGCATGTGGGACATGGATACCTATCTGAATATCTGACCCCGGCCGTTTGCCGAATTAATGCTGCTTCCAAAGTCTGGCTCTCCCCGTTCTAGCCACGGCTAGTTGCAAAAGGATGTAGCATACAAAAGTGTGATATGCATAACGAATAAGAAAGTGAGCAGGCATATGATAACTTCTAGAAATGTATATAGCGCGTGCGAAAATATAGTGTGCAGCGGGGACAAGCATCAGGCCAACCTGTATAGATCACGCATCCAAGCTGGTGCCCATACGTCCATTTTCTATTTAGGGCACACATACATACAGCTTACACACATGTCACAACGCACATCTAGTAGTAAGCACACATGCCACTCTTGCACACATAAAATACGTATACATGTACTTACGTGGCCGCTACGTGTAGCTACGTACGCCCCGTATACCTTGCGGCCGAGACGTGTAGGCACTAGGCACGCACGTACGTACTAGCTAGCCATGCACGCCAGTGATGTTCCTCCGCTTGACCGTGACGGCGAGCCCGTTCTTCATGTGGAGAATGATGGACAGCTTCGGCTCGACGACGTGGCCCGGCACGGTCTCGACTGCGAAGTTCCACAGCACGGCGGCGGCGGCGGTCTTCATCTGCACGAACGCCATCTCCTTGCCGAGGCAGGTTCTGGGCCCGGCGTTGAAGGAGATGAACTTGTAGGACGGCTCGTACCTCAGCTTCCCGTCGGCGGTGACCCACCTCTCCGGCCTGAACTCCATGCAGTCCTTGCCCCACACGCCCTCCATCCTCGCCATGCAGTAGGAGAAGATGAGTATCTTGTCGCCGGCCTTCATCTCGTGCCCGCTGGGGAGCACGTCGTCGGCCACCGCCGCCTTGTGCTCGAAGGGCACGGACGGGTACAGCCTCAGGCACTCGCACAGCGCCGCGTGCAGGTACACCATGCCGCTCAGCTCGCTCACGTCGAACACCACCATCCCATCGTCGCCGGCCAGCTTCTTCTTCTTCCGGGAAGCGATAGGCGCCAGCTCGTCCAGGATCTTCTGCTCGACGCGCGGGTTCTTCGAGAGAAGGTAGAAGAACCAGGAGAGCGCGGCGCCGGTGGTGTCCCGGCCGGCGAGCAGGAGGTTCACCGTGGTGTCACGCAGGAAGTCGTCGCTGTACTCGCTCGCGTCACCGTTGCAGATGAAGGACGAGAGCATGTCGGACGAGTCGGTGACGCCCTCGTTGGGTCGGAGCTTGTGGTCGGCCCTGCGTTTGGCGATGGTGTCCGCGGCGAAGCGGTCGATGGTCCTACGGGCCGCGGCCATCTTCCTCTCGGTGCCGAGCTCATAGCGGTACATGAGCTTCCAGCACGCCGGCGAGATGATGTGGCGGAGGAAGAGCGTCTCGAGCACGTCGTCCATAGCGCGCGCGAAGGGCACCACGGGGAGTCCGATCTGCAGGCACCCGGGGTCGACGCCGAAGACGAGGTTGCAGGTCATGTCGAACGTCAGGCGCAGGAACACGTCGTGCAGGTCGCAGGGGGTCCTTGTCCCGGCGTCGGCGGCGTGGGCGAGGAAGGGCAGGAGGCTCCTCTCCACCTTGTCGCGGCTGTACCGCGCGGAGAAGGCGCGGAAGCGAGGGCCGGCCATGATGAGCTGGGACTTGGCGCGCTGGCGGCGCCAGGAGTCGCCGTCGGCGTTGAAGATGCCGTCACCGAAGACGTCGAAGATGTCGGCGAAGTCCTCGCCCTTGGGGTAGTTGGTGAAGTTGGAGGTGAAGATGTGGCGCACGTTGGCGGGGTCGCAGGTGACGAAGAAGCGGACGCCGGTGATGCCCGCGCGCGCTTCGAAGTTGTAGCGTGTGCCGGCCAGGATGCCGGTGGCCCAGTCATGGAAGTGGGACAGGTTGGCGACCATGCCGAAAAGATGACCGAGGATTGGCCATTCGGTCGGCTCCGCCTTGCTTATTTTCTTGGACTGGAGGTGGCGGTAGTAGAAGACGAAGAAGCAAAGGAGAGAGAGGAGTTCCACGAACCAGAGGAGGGAATCCATGGCTGGCTTGGAAGAAGATGTGAGGTCGCCGGTGCAACATATGGGCTAGCTTATATGGACGCACTCTTGCAGGCATGTGTAAGGTGATGAGTAAATGTGTTTCATAGGTTGGTGAGGTGTCTCCCATCAGCTTGCAGTATGGTGATTGGGGTCATGAGTAGGATATCTCTTTTTATAATTCTACTTTGTGGTTTTCGATATGAAATGGAATTATGCGCTCCTACATATCATATCCAATATCTGTGTGTGAGAATTGTGTGGATCACATATATGTTCTCTTTGAACGGGAAAATGTATGGTCCGTGTTTTTGTGGAAGGTATGCCATTATCCATGCAACTGAAATTATTTTGAGCTTTCCTTGATGTTTTCGCCATCGATGGGGCATGAATTGACGCAGAGACTAGGATGACGGAGACGAGGTGGACAGGAATTGACGCAGATACTACGATGGATGCGAGACTGGAAGAGTTAGGCTTCAGACTGAGATGGTAGGGGAGAGGGGGCAGTGACGATCTAAGTGGGAAGTGTTATTTGAGCACCCCTAATTTACTCATATTTGTAAAATATATGATGTCTTAGAGATTTCAAGTGCATTTGAACCAAGAACATTTTAGCTTTTCGCTCAAGAAAACAACCTTTTAGCATGTAGCAACTTCTAGCGGGAAGGAAAGGAGAGAGAGTTCTCAATTTCTCATAGTCGTGACCTCATGAGGGATGGTGAGCCGAAGATGACAGTAACATGAAGAAAACAAATACTAGCAAATTAGTTATTCTCTATGTCAGAATCGGTATCAATTAAGAAATAAAAGGTCCAGATTGTTACGCGAAAAACAATTGTGGAAAAAATTGTCGATGCTTGACGATGAATTTCATTATATCAGAAGTGTTTACAAATGGGAACGATTAGCGACGAGTCGTCTTTTAACTAGGCCTGTGCGACTTACAAGAGTCAATATAGGCAACATTTGTTTTGACCCGAGTCAAAGCGGAGAAGAACCTACATACCTAATCAATTTAGCTACATGTAAGTCCTTGAAATTTTATTCTGGGTCAGTCGAATTTGTGTGCCGTTGATCTTGCTTTGTGATTCATGTTGCCATTTTTCCCGATTTGTTCTTTGAGGTGTTTGGGCCGTGTTAAATCGGCTGACCACATACTCCGTCCATTTCTTTTTAGTCCGCATATAAGGTTTAGTCAAAGTCAAACTTTCTAGAGTTTGACTAACTTTATATTAAAAAATATAAACATTCACAATATGAAATCAATATTATCAAATGCACCATGAAACGTATTTTCATACTGTATAGTTTTAGTATTGTAGATGTTCATATTTATTTATATAAATTTGGTCAAATTTTGTGTAGTTTGACTTTGACCAAATCTTATATGCGGAGTAAGAAGAAACGGAGGGAGTACTTGGGTCGGTTGATTCCTTAGTGGGCCGAGGACCATTACCAGGTGGGACCCAGCCTTCCCTTTCTCCCTTTATTTTTCTCTTTCTATTTGTTTTTCTCTTATTTTTTATTTTCTATATTAGTTGGTTTGTATTTCTTTTTCTTCTGTGGGGTATTTTTATGATGCTAAGTGGGTGTAAATATATGCCCCCAAATACTCCTTCCATTCCATAATTCTTGTCATGAATTTGAACTAAAACCTCGACAAATATTATGAAACAGAGGGAGTACTATACAAGTATGTGCCAAAATTGCACTGCTATATGATTAATATTTGCATATAGTGCCATTTCAGTGCAAAAATGTGTGGCAATTCTTCTTAAAAGGTAATACCAATGCTACTAATTCATTCTTTCTTAAATATTTTTATTATTTAAATTTTGTCTTAGTTTTATTTTACGCTCTTCTTTAAAGGTAATACAAATGCCACTAATTTATTCTTTTTCATAGGGTACTTCTTGTTACAAAAAATCGCACTATCATATGTGTTTATTCTCGCATATTTTTAAGCACAATTTCTATGTAATTGTGCGCAAATTTTGTCATTATTTATTTTAGATTTTTTTTATTTTCTTAAAGGGTACTGCCTTCGATTCTATTTAGTTCGCGTCTAAGAGCAAGCACATATACCAAGGAGAGTTACGCGACCAAGAACTGGACATTTTGACCCATGGTATGGGGTTTGAGCTGTCTTTGTCTGCATGCTCGTAATTATTGCACAGTCGTAACTCCGAACCAGTTGATTGGCTGCCTTCCTTCCTCCTCGTTCCCCACGCCACCGCATGCACGCTGTCCAGGAGCTCGACCAGTGCATGCCCTTCCTCTTTCTTGGTATTTTTTTATAAAACTGGCCTCTTTCAGCGACTTCAAGCACGTCTGGCGCCTGACCGAAACTAATTCCAAATCTGGACCCCAGGGTCGGCGCCAAAGAACAAGGCACATCTCGGCTCCAACATCTGTGGCGCCGAACTAGTGGGCCCAAGAACATCACCGTAACACCGAGTGGACGGGAAACCGGCGACGTGGCATATTCGGCGCCATACTTGCTGGCGCCGAACTATGGATAGGTTTTACCCTCCCCCCAATCGATTCACCGTGGGGAAATTCCCCATATCCTTTTCATCGAACCTAGTCGAGCCGCCGCAGCCAGCCGAGGTAGCCGCCGTCGACCCCGGCCAGTCGCCTCCCCCCAGCCCCGGCCAGTCGCCTCCCTCAGCCCAGGCCAGTCGCCGTCGACGCCCCCCGCCCCGGACCATGCACCGGCGCAAACCGACCGGGCCCTCTGCGACGAACCTTGCCGCTTGAGGTCCGGCCCGTCCGCCTCATCCTCTCTCCGCCCAGACCCTCCTGGCCTTCTCCTCCGCAACAACGGGGGCTGACTTCTTCTCCACCCACCGTAAGGTATCTCCTGGCCTTCTCACAGCACAAATGCAGTTAATATGTTAGGTTAAGTTGATTTTTGCTGAAATTGATATGATTTGGATGTGATATTTGCTATATATGAAGTGATGTAGATGTTAGGTTATGTATATAATATATGTCCATTTTATCTGTTTTCGGCGTTTTGTTGTATAATTTGTGCGCTAATGGGTAAAGTTGTATTTTTTGAAATGAATATAGATGGCATACTCAAAGATACTTCATGTTCATCATGGAGGGCGTGTGACCTCCTCCAGCAGTGGTGTAGAATTTGTAGACATGACGAGTCAAGTTGTTTTCTTTCCACATAGTCCTAGTTTCAATGAGGTTGCTTTGAAGCTTAGAGAACTGTTGGGGTGGAACGACATTGGTGGTGATGTTTCTTTAGAAGGAAGATACGATGCTGGGTGTGGCTCTCGCTCGTTTACTCAGATGATACCTATCTGTGGCATTGACGAGTGAATTTATACAAGGAACTTGTTGAAGGGTCCCAAATAAGATCTCTAGTGGTCGTTTCCATCAAAGTCACCGGTATTGTGAGGCCTCAACTTCTCATCGATCTGAATGAGTACCCCTCGGTTATGGAAGTAGGTCCAAGCCAGCCATCAAATGTTGTTGGATATGCGGACGCTTATGATGTGGGTCCAAGCCAACCATCAAATGTTGATAACGAAGATACACTAACTCAAAATCCTTGTGTTGCGGTGATAGGTTTAACGGATACACATGCCATCATCGAGGAGAAAGTCAAGGCTGCAAACATAGGTAGTGGAGAAAGAAGTATCTTTAGGAAAGATGACACACCACCTCGCAACCATTGCGGTGGGGTGCCGGCTTTCATCGGGAAAGAAAACAATTCTCAAGGCGAGGGGACCGACGAACAGTTTGTCGACGTCCCTGAAATCATGTTTCCATCCTCACCTTGTGTACCTCTCGTGGCATCAAGCCAACTTGATGGAGATCCAGAGACATTTGGAGAAAAGAATCCTGAGGATGAGAGTTATGCTCAAGCTTTTGTGTCTGACTATGACGAGGACCGTCCGGAGTTCCAATTTACCAAGGAGGAGACCGATGCATTTATTAAGGTATGGGGCAAACATCAGAGCATTCATAGTGAATTGCAGAAAACCACCACATTGAAGCCTAGGGTTGCAGAAAAGACTCTTCTACGATTTTGTGCCAGAAAACACTAATTTTGGTCCTAATCATTTGCAGAAAACACCTAACCATCTGTTGGGGGCATTTTAAGCACTATTATGACAGGTGGGGCCCTGTTTCGTCTACGTGGCATCACGGCCGGTACCTGACGCCGTCTAACGGCATGACTGCCGCTACTGCTCCGCCGTGTGGGTAAAAACTGGATCGATCTAGCTCTCTTCCCACACTCTCTCCTCTGCCTCGCCCTCTCCTCACTCTGTTCTCACTCTGTTCTTCTCCCCCGGTGCCGCCACACCGCCGACCGCCGTTCTGCTGCTCCTCGGTGCCATGGTGTCATCGAGCGACGAGACCAGTGAGGATTCAGTGCTGAACATCTCCTCCTCCTACAATGGCATCATCAAGGTCAGTTTGTTAGATAGCTAGAGCTAGAGTTAGGGTTAGTGAAATGGGGATTTTTTCATTGAGCTCGATCTGAACCTAGCCTTCTCTTTGCTTGCTCCCGCAACTTCCTGCTACGATGCACGATCCGAATTTCAATGGCACTGACGCAGATGTGAATGTTTTGTGTGAACACGTTGAGCCGGCCGAGCACTTTGTTGCATTTGAAGGGATGCACACGGGCAGGAGGTTTCCTGGATGTGCTAAGAAGGTATGATTCACATCCTGTAAAGGAAGCTGTTTGCTTAATGCTTTGTTTATCAAGCTGTTAATATTTTTTTAGTTAAATTGAATATTGAAACTGTATGTATGAACTTAACTGAATTTTTAATGTGATATTTAACTGAATATGCTTTGTTTATGAAGCTGCTAATATTTTTTTAGCTTGGTCTTTATTTAGCTTGTTCTGACATGCCTTGTCATTAGTGGAATGTACACATTGTTTATATTGGTCAGTGCTAACTCCTTTGTGTCTCAAGTTGTTAAGCTTGGTTAAGTGCTTTGTCTTTGTTTAATTTGCTTTAGCCACTGTGTTGGAGTGTGTTCTCATTAGTGGATGGTAGTATTTGTTTATTATGGTCAGTGCTTAATGACTTGTTTACTTGTGTGGGCATTGTTTACTTGTGTGCTTTACTCCTCTGTTTAACAGTGCACATATTAGATACCAGAACCTGTTGGTTTGATGATACCTGAAACATAATTAATTATTTCTTTTATTGTTTATAATACAGGAAGGCCTAAACTGTGGAGTAGTTCAATGGATTGATTTTGAATGGCCAGACTCAATGGCGAAGGCATTGGCCAAGCTATGGGATATGTATGAGGAGATTAAGTCAGCTAGGACCAATGACAATCTAGAGAGTTCATTTGCAATCCACAACCTCACAGAAGAGAAGAAGAAGCTACAGGAGAATTATGACAGTTTGTATGCTGATGTAAATGCTCTTTTGGATGCCCAGCAGCAGAGGGGTGTGGAGTTAGCCAATCAAAAGGAGCAGAAGCAATATCTTGAAGTTAAGATTGCTGAGCTAGAAACTGTAGTTGGCAACTTGAAGGCAGAGCTGTCAAAGAAAGAGGAGGAGGAGAAGAAACTACAGGAGAACTATGACAGTTTGTATGCTGATGTGAATTCCCTCTTGGATGCCCAACAACAGAGGGGTGTGGAGTTAAAGAATCAGAAGGAGCAGAAGGAATATGTTGATGTGAAGATTGTTGAGCTTGAGACTGTAGTGGGGAACTTGAAGGCACAACTGTCAAAGACAGAGGAGGAGAAGAAGAAGATGCTGCAAAACTATGAAACTCTGAAGAACCTGGCAGGTGCTCAAGCCAATGTGATTAGGAACTTGAAGTTCAATCATTTGAAGGAGAAGGAGAGGCTGACAGAAGAGAGGCTTAAACTGCAGCATCACATTTCTGAGCTTCAAAAGTCCGAGGAAAAGATAAAGTTGAAGCTTCAGGGTGTGAAGGCCATCTTAGATGAGTAGGGTGCCTTCTAGTATGATAATCATCTATCAGTTTCTAGATGATAATCTTCTATCAAGTACTTTAGTATTAATTTGTGACCCAAGTACTTCAGTGATGAATTTGTGATCTATGGTGTTGGATCCATCAGTGTTGTAATCTAGATGATAATCATCTATTAAGTACTTTAGTATCTATTTCTGAACCTTTATGTATGTATTTTGTGAGATCAGGTGTTGGATCCAACCTTGAGGAACCTTTATGAATGTGAGTGCACTTTGATGTTATCTGGTGTATGTGCTTAGTAGAATTTGATATAAGATATTTGGGGCTGTTGAATGTGAGTGCACTTTTATCCAACCTCATTTCATCGATGAACCGACAAAATGACCCTAGGGTGCCCCCTAGCCTCATATCATCGACTTATCGACAAAATGGCCCTAGGGTGCCCCCTAGCCTCATTTCATCGACTTATCGACAAAATGGCCCTAGGGTGACCCCTAGCGTCATCTCATCGACTTATCGACAAAATGACCCTAGGGTGCCCCCTAGCCTCATATCATCGACTTATCGACAAAATGGCCCTAGGGTGACCCTTAGCCTCATTTCATCGACTTATCGACAGAATGACCCTAGGGTGACCACTAGCCTCATATCATCGACTTATCGACAGAATGACCCTAGGGTGATCCCAAGCCTCATTTCATCGACTTATCGACAAAAATGACCCTAGGGTGACCCCTAACCTCATTTCATCGATGAATCGACAAAATGATCCTAGGGTGACCCCAAGCCTCATATCATCGACTTATCGACAGAATGACCCTAGGGTCACCCCTAGCCTCATATCATCGACTTATCGACAAAATGACCCTAGGGTGCCCCCTAGCCTCATATCATCGACTTATCGACAAAATGTCCCTAGGGTGCCCCCTAGCCTCATATCATATAACAATTACTAGTTTAGCCTAAACTATTGAACATTGTAATGGTCATAATAACAAGCCAACTTGACACAAATAGAGAGGCTCAAGTACAGTGCATCATATAGATTCATAGATTCATAGATTACAGTACCATATCACATCATCATGAAACATAGGAATTACTAGTTCAGCCAGATTACAGTACCATAAGTTGTTGCCAAAATAGATCTTAGCAATTACTAGTTTAGCTAGATCACATCATCATCAAGGTTGAACATCAGTTCCCAGAAGCATAGAAATAGTCTTTCAGCCTGCTGGGTTGCTTTCTCTGTCTTGGTGGGTTCCAGGAAGCTCTCCTGGCAGCAGTTGAGCTGGTTGCCCTTGTTGCTGCACCTACAGTTGAAGAAGCTGCCCTTGGTGCTGGAGCAGTTGAAGAAGCTGCCCTTGGTGCTGGAGCTGTTAAAGAAGCCGCCCTTGGTGCTGGAGCAGTTGAAGAAGCTGCCCTTGGTGCTGGAGTTGTTGAAGAAGCTGCCCTTGGTGCTCCACTTGTTGATCCCCTTGGTGCTGGAGTTGTTGAAGAAGCTGCCCTGCTTCCTTGTGTGCTACCCTCCTCTGTGTTTCTAGACTGCATATAAGAATTGTAGCAAGTTAATACATTCAAGTGTTAGAAAACAAAATGATGTGTATGTGCGATACTTGTACAAACCTGATGCTTGTTCTTTCTCATTGCTAAGCCTGGTTTTAGAGTCTGTTTGCATGATGTGTATCTGTGAACTACAAGCTGGCAGTTGCTGCATGTAATTGAAGCCATCCTAGATGTATCTTTGGGTGCTGGTGGCTCAAACTGGCTCCTTCTCCTCTTGGTTTGCTTCTTCCCTGGATTATCCTTGAACACTGGAGGTTCTATGTCTCTGGTATTGGTCTTGGGCCACAGATCTTGTCCTGGTACAGGGTATATGATGGGGCTGTATGCTGCCAGATACATTGGCTTTTTGAAAAAGTCATGTACAAAGTCTTCAGGCCTCAGTTTGGCTTTGGTGATAGCTGATACTGCATGATTGCATAGGAGTGCAGTCATATCCCATTTCCTGCACCCACATGTCCTATGCTGTAGGTTAACTGAATAAGTTCTCTCATTTCTTGTCACTTGGTAGATATTTGGCCCAACCATCAATGCTTGACAATTCCTAGAATTTTTCTTTGCTTCCTCAAGCAACTCAGCATATGTTGGGCATATATCCCACTTGGCTACCTCTGTCTTAGTCCTATTGCCATTGAACCTAACCATCAACTTTGTCCTGATTCCATCAATCATGCTCTTTATTGGTTTTCCCCTCACATCTAATATCATCTTGTTAAAGACCTCACTAATATTGTTGACAACTAGGTCAGTTTTGCAATTGAAGTCCATTGCAAATCTAGCCCAAGCAGCTCTAGGAACTTTGTTAAGCCAAGCCCAAGCAGCCTAGCACTCACTTTTAAGAGCATCCGTTGGAGCAAGATGGTCATGTTCAGTATAAGAGTAACTAGCTTTATCCATGTACTTCTTTAATTCTGACCCCCTAAAACCAGCAGTCTGAAAGTTTTGATAGATGTGTCTAAGGCAGAATCTATGTGGGCAGTTGGGGAATACATTGTTTGCAGATTTAAGAAGGCCCTGATTGGAGAAATCACCATAATCACAACTAAGAAATCATGTACTTAAGCAATGTATATGACCAACAACTACTTAAGCAACTAAGCAATGTATATGACCAACAACTACTTATGCAATTGTGAACTATGCAATTATGAACTAAGCAATTATGAACTAAACATGGGAATTACCTTCTGTCTATCAGAGATTATGGTGCAATAACCAAATCTCCCTGATTCTCCACCAATTGCTGTCTTCAGTTCAGATAGAAACCAAGTCCAACTTTTTGTGTCTTCTTTGTCCACAACTGCAAAAGCAACGGGATATATGTTATTATTCCCATCCCTTCCTGTGGCAGCCAGGATTTGTTGGCCAGTAGACAGCTTGATGAAGCATCCATCCACACCTGCAATGGCACACAACACAAGTCAGAAACAAGGCACTAAAACAAGGCAAACTAAACATTAAGAAATCCTTCCTTGCAAAGTAAAGTAATCACCTATGAATGGTCTACATCCATTCAGAAATCCTTCCTTGCAAGCATTCAAATAGATGAATAGGCCATGGAACCTTGGATTTTTGCTTGGATGCTCCTTCAAGAACTTAGTAGTGACAATGCACCTACTACCTGGATTTGTGTCCAAGACAGCCTGCAAATAATCCCTGATCCTGGTATACTGACCCCTCTGATCTCCTTGCACCATCCCAACTGCTTTGTTCTTAACCCTGTAGGCCATATGAGTGCTGATCTCAACTCCATACTTGCTCTTCAGATTTTGCATTATTGTAGTTATTGATGTGTTCAAGTCTGTTCTTATTGCTTCTAACACCTGATGTGTGACCCACTTGGTAGTCACCTTGGTGCTCTCTCCTACAGCTGGACATGTGTGCAAAAAATTTGCCTTTCTAATGCAAAATGTTCTCTCATTTGCCAACACAGAAGCTGCAATGAAAAAAGGGCAATCTTCATGTCTGCAAATAGCTATGATTCTGTCATTGCAGTTCCTATGAAACTGATAGTTTCTGTTTTGAGCTATGTGGAATGTGAGAAGTGCCCTTCTAAACTGGTAAACACTTTCAAAACAAAGCTTCTTCACAAACTGCATCTCTGGGCTCTCTCTATCCTCAGCATACCAGATTCTTGGTTTGGGTTTTTTGGCCCTACTCTTATTGCCAAGCACAAAAGCTAGGGGTACTGCCCCATCATCCTCCTCCTCATTCAAATCACCAGGATTTGGATCCTCATCAGATGATGGCACCCAAACATCCTCAAATTTTTGCTCCAAACTTGCATGTGATCTAGTAGTTGGCCCCTTTCTTACTTTCAACTTCTTCCTCTTTTCCCCTTGTGGTACCAGCTCCTCTTCAATTTCCTCATCCTCTCCATGCTCCTCATCCTCTCCATGTTCCTCATTCACTACCTCTTCTTCTAGCTCATAAGGTTCTTCAACATCAGTGTCACCTTCAAAGTGTAAAAATGGGTTCTGTCTCTGCCTCCTCATCTCAGCCATCCTAGCCATGAAATCCTCATCTTGCTCCAAGTCAGAGTCATCTTCAGTTAGTAAAACATGAAGTTTTCTTTTAACTGCCTCCACCCTCTCAACACTCTTCTTATGCTTCTTATACCTCTGTATTTTATTCCTCCTCTTAAGCTCCATAGTTCTTTCCAACTTCTCTTGCTCCAAATCATCATCTCCTGCATTTCCTTGATCCATATCTTGTGCCTCCTGCTCATCAACTTGTGCAACTCTCCTTGTTTTTTTGGATGGTGACTTGTACACCACACCTTCCTCACTGACCTCATACACAGTCCTCTCTCCAACACTGCCTATAGGGACCTGCTGCTCACAAACATGGCCTATGTTTAAATCTCCAGGTCTGGGCTCACTACCTCTAACTACTATCAGATTAACTATGGTCTGATCTCTGTTGGCAATGTGGTCTAGCATCTCATTGACCTTGTCATCATCACAGATCTCTTCCAAACCAGCTACTCCCAAGCTAGCATCCCTAAAAAAGTACATGTAGTCATCCTCTCCATATCCTCCTGTATCTATTAGTGCTATTAGATTCAGAAATGTTATGTCTGAAACACACATGGTCCTCTCCAAATTGTCCCTATCATGAAAGTGGAGCCTAACTTCCCACACATCATCACACAAACTACAAAGGAAAGAAGCTACACATTAATTTCTATGCATACATTTCTAATAATTAAAATCAATAACAAACTGAAGTATATACAGTGCACGAATAAATATTACAAATTACTAGGTGAAACTGATACATATTCAGTTAACTGAAATCCTTTGAACACTAAAAAAATTTAGTTAAGTTCATCCATACAGTTTCAATATTCAGTTAACTATTCAATGCATATTTAGTTAAATATCACACTAAAAATTTTAGTTAAGTTCATACATACAGTTTCAATATTCAGTTAACTATTCAGTGCATATTCAGTTAACTGAAATCTTTTGAACACTAAAAAAGTTCAGTTAACTATTCAGTGCATATTCAGTTAAATATTACAAATGAGAAAATTCAGTTAACTTAGTACACTATACACTATATACAGTGCATATTCAATTAACTATGGATACTAAACAATATTCAGTAAACTGAAAACCTTTTGTACACTGAGAAAATTAAGTTAACTTCATACACTGAAGCAAATTCATCAAACTGATAGGATACATATCAGAGGTTAGACTACAAACAATAATGACCTACAGTTCATTCAAATCGAAGCCTAACAATTTAACTATGAGAAATTGAACCCTAACCCTAGAATCCACAGTAAAAGAGGGGGAGAACTTACTCAACACCACCAAATGTAGAAGCTCATTGATGGCTACCCGTCAGAGTAGCTTGCACAACACGGGCAAGAGCACCGGCGGCGCGGTACTCAAGCAACGGCGATGGCGCTCTCCTCTTCGGGTACTGATTAGGGTTTGAGCTGCCGCACACCTCCTCCACTTCGATAGATTCGCCGCGGGGAAGCAACCCTCTGCTGCAGCGTCCATCCACTCCCCCGCCGGCAGCATCCACTCCCCCGCCGTCGTCAGGGCTCACTGTCGCCATGGAGCACGGGGAGAAAGATAGACAGAGGAGAGTAGAGTGGTGAAAGGGGGAGAATGAAGTGGATAAGGGACCCGTGCTGTTTTAACGGAGACGGCGTGTGTGTTGCCACTGTAGCACCATCAGATGGTGTGAGCTCGTGGGCATTAGGCCACGTCCTCAAAATTGGGCCCCACCTGTCATAATAGTGCTTAAAATGCCCCAACAGACGGTTAGGTGTTTTCTGCAAATGATTAGGACCAAAATCAGTGTTTTCTGGCACAAAATCGTAGAAGAGTCTTTTCTGCAACCCTAGGCTTCAATGTGGTGGTTTTCTGCAATTCACTCGAACATTCAAGAGTTTAGAGATGTTAGGGATGCACACCTAGTCGTAGCAGACTCTAACATGCGGGAGTTTGGGCCGGAAGCGCCTAATCCTGTCACCGAGGAGGAAGCATGAGACTTACCTCGGCGACGACCTTTGATATATGAAGGCTTGAAGTTCAAGACTATGTTGCACATGTAGATCTGGCTACAAGAGCATGCCGTCAAACATCATCAGCCATACATAGTATTCAAGTCCAACAAAAACAAGCGTTATCTTGTGATGTGTGAGAAGGAAGATTGTCCTTGGAAGGTTAGAGCTAGGAAGACCTCAGGTGGTTGGTGGAAGATAACCTTGAAGCGACCGCGACCGCAGCCGTAGCAAGATGATTATTTTGTTGAGGACACTGTGAAGAACCGTTGTTCTACATGTGGTGAGGAAGGTCACAAGAACACAAAGAAGTTCAGTTGTGAGGCACGCAAGAAACAAAAGGCCACAGACAAAGTAATCGCTGAATCTGTAGCTGCTAACCCTTCATCAAGCGGTAGGGGGATAGGTCCTAAGCGTCCGCGAGGCACTAGACATTATAGAGGTGCCCACCGTCGTCCCAAGGTAGTTGGGAGATTGGCAAAAGTACTAGGCAGAAAAACTCAGGTTATTACATTTGTCGAACATATTTATTATATTAGAGCTTATAAGTTTTCATTTGGCATGTATGATCTCATTTCAGTTTATACCTTGTCTTTGCAGGATGGCGGTTCATTACCGTCTACTTGATGAGGAGTACGAGAAGGAGCACCGAGGTCGGGTGATCGCCGAAGGCACGGTATGCTTTGATTTTTCATGTCAATTCCTTTTTGTTCAGCACACAAGGAGTACTAATTTTCTCATAACAAATGCAGGAACTCCATTCCCTACGGATACGTGGCCATTCCGTGAAAGAAGATATCATGAAGTACGATGAGAGGTACACACCTCACATACGAAGGGCGAAGCTCATTGCTTTTGTGACCATGGCCAGGCGTGGGGTGCCGACCTACAATGGCGCTGCCCTAACAACACTTATTGACCGGTGGCATGTGGAGACACACTCCTTCCTTCTTCCGTGTGGGGAGATGACTATCACTCTTCAAGACATGGCCATGATCACTGCTTTGCCAATCAAAGGAGAGGCCGTGACTGAAAAAATAGAGTCTTGAAAATACCAGGACATGGTTGAGGAGCTTCTTGGAGTTAGGCCACCAGATCCTATGCCAGATAAAAAGGGTTCA
Source organism: Triticum dicoccoides (assembly GCF_002162155.2). Taxonomy (NCBI): domain Eukaryota; kingdom Viridiplantae; phylum Streptophyta; class Magnoliopsida; order Poales; family Poaceae; genus Triticum; species Triticum dicoccoides. The sequence continues at coordinate 645,327,757 of NC_041387.1, forward strand.
AAGATAGGTGGGCTGAAGTTCACTTGGCTCCAACAACACTTTCACGAGCTACCAGACGGAGCTGATGAACCTACTATTGAGCGCTATGCCCGGGCTTATGTGCTCTACGTCTTCGGAACTGTGCTCTTCGCGGACTCCGGGGGTAGCTCTGCTTCTTGGATGTTTCTCCCTCTACTACGAGACTGGGACGAGGCAGGGAGGTATAGTTGGGGCTCAGCGGGGCTGGCTTTCCTATACTGACAACTGGATGAGGCTTGCAGGAGGAGTTCTGGTACGTCCAACATTGGTGGTTTTGTGCTGCTCTTCCAGATATGGCTGTGGGAGAGACTTCCGGTCGGCCGACCCATAAGCCGAACGTGTCGTGACTGGGATATGATGAGCCGGATCGCTTGCCTACTGTCATGCATTGTTGGGATGATGTGAGGACCAATTGGGGGAAGACGGAAGATCTATACATGTCTTACACCAACGAGCTTGACTGTTTGTTACCTTCGCATGTGAGTTCACAACAAGATTACTTTCATCATTTATTCTTTATTCTGATGTGCTCTTTTGTAATCCAAGCAACAAAATTTGACTTTGATGATAGGTGCAATGGCTGCCATATGACCAGATTGACTTTCAACTTAATGTCGTATGCACCCAAGACGAATCGATGTGGAGTGTGAGATGCCCACTCATTTTCTTCTATGCCGTGGAGTTCCACCTACCACACCAAGTGACGAGGCAGTTTGGGAGGCTTCAACTATCACCACCGGAGACTATATCGACGTCTATTGAGTTGCACAAGTAATCCCGTGAAACCTAGTGATTATTATTCGTCTTTCACAATATATGCTCATGATGAACTACTCTCTTTTTACTGTGTGCTGTTAGGCTTGATCGGCAAAAGAACGAGAGAATTAGTGACTGGAGGTGCAAGAACCAAGAGTATATTGAAAGTCTGGAATAAGTATGAAGACCATCCAGGCATCAACATGCAAATGCATCGTGAGTCTTCTTATGGAGAGCATCTTAGTTGGCTACACGGGGTGACTCGAGTGCATCTAAAGACTAGGTGGACTAATGTTGACTGCTTGGATGAGCCTTCGGACGGCGATGAAGGCAATGAGTATGATGATAACGTGCGCTTGGGTGGTAGACACATCCAGCATGGGCCTGTGCGAGACCGCGTGGTAATAATACTTCCTCCTAATAAACCGACTCTCAATACATCTTATGTGTAGGTCATTATCTTTGAGATTTCCTTTTTTTGCAGGCTAGGGAGCTCCTACGAGGGATTAACGAAGCTGGCAACGCTCTGCGAGTGTATCTAGGAACTCCACAAGCCGAATCTACTCTACGTGAATGCCTCGAGGTGAACTATCCATGATGTACATAATTCTTTACATTATATTTCCTTGAGGTAACTATATGTTGTTTTTTGTAGAAAATGGTCCACTGGTCTCGTCGCCTCATTGCTAGGATTGCATGTCGGGCTGCTGCTACAGACTTGGCTAATGTGCAACCATCATCCACATCTTCTAGTCATCTCTATATGAACGACGAGGCAGGCAACTCCATAGATGATCAGACGATATTGTCGCAATGCTTCGAAGCACCGGAGCCGACTCAGCCTACTCAGCCTCGTAGGACAACTAGGCAGCATATACTTGTGAACAGGACCACCCCCGGTTCAAATGCCCTCAGAAAGAGAGCAGCGCTACCAAAAAGAAGGTCCTGACTATGTGTAATGTGTACTATGTACTGTGTATTGTTGCTTTTGTTTCGAGACCTTTTATGTCTATGAACTAAGTATGTGTGACATTATGGTCATTTCTCTTATGTTTGGACTCTTTGTGATGATGTTTGTTAAACATTTTAGTGTTGCACTGTATTGTGATGGCTTTTGTTGTTGAGCTATGATGTGTTGTGCTGAGATTTGAGATGTTATATATCTGCTGTTGTTATGTTTCAGGGTTGGCTACAAAATGAGTGGAGGTGATGGCCAAATTTTCTATTAGCTGGGTGCTTCAGCGCCAATGAGATTGGCGCCGAGATTGAGCAGGTCGGCGCTAGGGAACGTAGCGCCGAAATGAATAACGACGACGCCAGGTTACGCGGTGCCTAGACCAAACACTTCGGCGCCAGTAGTCGTCCGAATCCAGGAGGCATCCAGAATGATGCAAACAAGAGCGTTGGTTTCTTCTAAGGATGACGGCACCGCTCACTGTGGCACCGAATCTCGGCGCCAAGTAGCATGGCGCCGCATGTTGGCGCTCAACACCGTGGCGCCGAATATGCCACGTCTCCGGTTTTGCCATCCGTTCGGCTTGACGGACAGCTGTTGGGCCCACTAGTTCGGCGCCATATAGAATGGAGCCGAGATGTGCGTATACGGTGCCCTGCACGTTGGCGCCGACCCTAGGGGCCAGATTTGCTATTAGTTTCGGCCAGGGGCCAAACGTGCTTGAAGTTACTGTAAGGGGCCAGCTTTGTCAAAAAATACTCTTTCTTGCAACTAGTTAATGCATCCGCATGCACAACCCAAAAGCAGCAGTAGTTTGAGAAGAATTAGGATAAAAATGCTCGCGTGCAAACTAAAAGGGAAAAATTAGAAAAAATTAGATGCAAACTAAATAGAATCAGAGGGAGTAATACCAATACCACTAACTCGTTCTTTCTTAGGAAACTTCATTATTTTGATTTTAAAATTGTGCACAAATTTTGTCATTTTTTATTTAGTTTCTTTTTAAAAGGATAATACCAATGCAACTAATTCATTCTTCATTAGAAAACTTATTATTTTGTTTTTTAGTTTTGGTTTCAATTTCTTTCTTCTTTAAGATTAATACCAATGTCAATAATTCCTTCCTTCTTCAGAAACTCACTTTTTTCCGAAATTTCACTATTATATTCTTATTTTTACATATTATAAAAAACAAAGAAAATTAATCGTTTGCAAATTTTGTAATTATTACTTTTATTTTATTTTTCATTTTCCTTATTCTTAAAGGGTAATAGCGTACCGATGCCATTAATTCATTTTTTCTAGGAAAACTTCATTATTTAGTTCCTGCTTCATTTTCTTTCTTGTTTAATGGTAATATCAATGCCACTAACCCATCCCTTCTTAGGATTTATTTTTTGAAATTTCACTATCATTTTTTTTCTCGCATATTGTAAAAGGCGCATTTTTTGTGTAAATTGTGTGCAAATTTTGTCATCCTTTTTCATTTTCATTCTTCGTGAAGGTAATACCAATGCCACTAATTCATTCTTCGTTATTTTTTGTTTTTCTTTTTGTTTCATTTTCTTTCTTCTTTCAAGGTAATATCAATGCCACTAATTCATTTCTTCTTATGAAACTTACTTTTTATGAAGTTCCACTATTGTATTCCTATTTTTCTGTATTATAAAAAATAGTCATTCCTATGTAAATTATGAGCAAATTTTTTTTTCATTTGTTTTATTTCTTTTTCATTTTCATTCTTATTAAAGGGTAATACTAATAACACTAATTATTCTTTCTTTGAAAACTTTATTATTTTGTTTTCTGTTTTTGTTTCATTTTCTTTCTTCTTTAAGGGTAGTGCTAATACCACTAATTCGTTCCTTCTTATGAAACTTATTTTTCCCGTAATGCCACTATTATATACCCATTCTCACTTATTATAGAAAAGCGCAATTTCTGTGTATTTTTTTTTGAAAATTTTGTCCTTTTTTCATTTTGTTTCTTCTGAAGGGGCAATACAAATGCAACCAAGTCATTCTTCATTAGAAAAGATTATTATTATTATTATTATTATTATTATTATTATTATTATTATTCGAAACTCCACTACATTTTGTTTTTTCAAAACTCCACTATTATATTCTTATTCTTGCATATTATAAAAAAGCATAATTTCTGTTGTGTACAAATTTTGTCAGTTTTTATTTCATTTTTATTTCCATTTTCTTAAAGGGTAATACCAATGCCACTAATTCATTCTTTCTTGGAAACCTTCATTATTTTTTATTTTTAGAAGTGGAGATGCATGTATAAAATACCAATGTCACTAATTCATTCTTACAACACTTCTATTTTCCAGAAAACAAATCCAGTATTTAGTCTTGCATATTGCAAAAAGTGCATCTCTGTGTGAATTATTATTACTTATTTAAGAGTAATACTAATGTCACTAATCCAATCCTCCGTGGAAGACTTTTTTTTTTGCAGAAGTTTCATTATTATATATTTATATATTCATGTATATTATATGTTCCCCTAATCGTAAGTTTGAACTCTTGAATGAAGCTGAAGTATATATGTATTACTTTTAATAGTCAATGCAGATTTACTACATTGATCTGGTTGCAAATTTACTACATTGATTCGGTACAAGCTGTTAGTTTGTACATGGGCTAGCTGATTGTCTACATGAGGTTGACCTTCTGTGTTAAGAATAAAAATTCACAATGAAATCTGAATGTGTATAGCTAGCGTGGTCCGGATAGAAAGCTGGCTGGTGTACAACGCAGCCCTATTGAGCTAGGTTGTCAACTGGAATTTCTATTGTTCTTAGCACTAAGCAAAGCAGCTAAACTAAAGATGCATATGTGGATATGGAGCTGGTAATCCTGAGATTAGAGTAGCGGACATTGACGAAGGTTGTGGAGACGGTGAACTCCACACAAAAAAGTGATTGGGCCAAATATACTTTTCAGTCTACTGACATCTAGTCGGTCCCATACCTAATTTCCTCAGCTTCGATAGAACTTTTTTTGGAAACAAAAAAGGCTCACCATTGATTTTCATTAAAGAAACAATCAATAGTTTTACAACAAAGGAAAGAAAAGTAAATGAAATGAGAAGAACCTAGAACCAACTCTAAGAACAACTCTAGCAAGGTTTCCATATTTGTGATCCCCATATGCCATATGGAACACGCTTCATATGGATATGCAAGCTGATGGGCTTGTGCGTAAACACGGAATCGATATAATATCAGCCTTCAATTTTTTCTGCCCTATAGAACCCCCTTGACATTGGCAAGAAGATATCTTCCTGCCCCACCTCAACCATGAAAGTTTTTCCATACTAGATTTGAACATCGATTTCAACTATCGTATTCCACTATTACATTCGAAATTCCATTATTTCTTAGGAAACTTCATTATTTTGATTTTGATTTTTTAAATTGTGCACAATTTTGTCAATATTTGTTATTTTATTTAGTTTCTTTGTAAGCATAATACCAGTGCCACTAATTCATTCTCCGTTGGAAAACATCATTATTTTGTTTTTTTAGTTTTCGTTTCCTTTTCTTTCTTCTTTAAGGGTAACACTAATGTCACTAATTCATTCCTTATTAGGAAACTTACTTTGTCCAAAATCCCACTATTATATTCTAATTTTTACATATTATAAAAACCACAATTTTTGTACAAATTGTGTGTAAATTTTGTCAAATTTATTTCATTGTCATCATTCTTAAAAGGTAATACCAAAGCAACCAATTCAATTTTTTCCTTAGACAACTTCAATTTTTAAGCTTTTATTTCGTTTTCTTTCCTGTCTAATGGTAATGTTGAAGGAAATATGCCTAGAGGCAATAATAAAGTTGTTATTTATATTTCCTTATATCATGATAAATGTTTATTATTCATGCTAGAATTGTATTAACCGGAAACTTAGTACATGTGTGAATACATAGACAAAACATAGTATCCCTAGTATGCCTCTACTTGACTAGCTCGTTAATCAAAGATGGTTATGTTTCCTAACCATAGACATGTGTTGTAATTTGATGAACGGGATCACATCATTAGGAGAATGATGTGATGGACAAGACCCATCCGTTAGCTTAGCATTATGGTCGTCACGGTTTCATTGCTACTGCTATCTTCATGACTTATACACGTTCCTCGGACTATGAGATTATGCAACTCCCGAATACCGGAGGAACACCTTGTGTGCTATCCAATGTCACAACGTAACTGGGTGATTATAAATATGCTCCACATGTGTCTCCGAAGGTGTTTGTTGGGTTGGCATAGATCGAGATTAGGATTTGTCACTCCGTGTATCGGAGAGGTATCTCTGGGCCCTCTCGGTAATGCTCATCACTATAAGCCTTGCAAGCAATGTGATTAATGAGTTAGTTGCGGGATGAAGCATTATGGCACGAGTAAAGAGACTTGCCAGTAATGAGATTGAACTAGGTATGACGATACCGACGATCGAATCTCGGGCAAGTAACGTACCGATGACAAAGGGAACAACGTATGTTGTTATGCGGTTTGACCGATAAAGATCTTCATAGAATATGTAAGAGCCAATATGAGCATCCAAGTTCCGCTATTGGTTATTGATTGGAGATGTGTCTCGGTCATGTCTACATAGTTCTCGAACCCGTAGGGTCCGCACGCTTAACATTCGATGATGATTTGTATTATGAGTTATGTGTTTTGATGACCTAAGTTTGTTCGGAGTCTTGAATGAGATTACGGATGTGATGAGGAGTCTCGAAATGGTCGAGACATAAAGATTCATATATTGGAAGGCTATATTCGGACATCGGAAAGGTTCCGAGTGATTCAGGTATTTTTCAGAGTACCGGGGAGTTACGGGAATTCACCGGGAGAAGTAATGGGCCTTATTGGGCCATATGGTAAAGGGGGAGGTAGGCCAAAGGGGAGGTGGCGCGCCCCCCATGGGTCCGAATTGGACTAGGGGAAGGGGGCGGCGCCTGATACATCTCCAACGTATCTATAATTTATTAAGTATTCATGCCATGTTTATAATATTTCCACATGATTTTGGTATGATTTGATTAGAACTAACCCGGACTGACGTTGTTTTCAGCAGAACTACCGTGGTGTTTCTTTTGTGTAGAAATAAAAGTTCTTGGAATGCGTTGAAAATCAACAGAGGTTTCTTGGGAAAATATAAAAAATACTGGAATAAAAATCTACCGGAGGGGAGTCCCGCAGGCTCCACGAGGGTGGGGGGCGCGCCCCTGTTCCTCGTGGACTACCCGTGGGCCCCCCTGACTTGTCCTCGATGCCAACCTCTCCTATAAATGCCCAAACCTCCAGAAATTAACCTAGATTGGAAGTTCTGCTGCCGCAAGCCTCTGTAGCCACGAGAAATCAATCTAGACCCTCTCTGGCACCCTGCCGGAGCAGGCCATCATCACTGGAGGCCATGGAGGAGGATCCCGGAGGGGCCATCATCGCCATGAAGGCCAAGGACCAGAGGAATAACCTCTCCCCATCCAGGGGGGAGGCCATGGAGGAGGGAGAACAAGGGGGAGAACCTCTCCTCCTCTATCTCGGTGGCGCCGGAGTGCCATCGGGAGGGGAATCATCGCCGCGGTGATCATGTTCATCAACATCACCATCATCATCACCATCCTCATCTCTTTTACGCGGTCCACTCTCCCGCACCCTGCTATAATCCCTACTTGAACATGGTGCTTTATGCCACATATTACGATCCAATGATGTGTTGCCATCCTATGATGTTTTGAGTAGATATCCTTTGTCTTTTGGTTGATTGATGATCTAGATTGGTATGAGTTGTATGTTTTATTTTGGTGCTGTCCTATTGTGCCCTCTGTGTCGCGCAAGCGTGAGGGATTCCCGCTGTAGGGTGTTGCAATATGTTCATGATTCACTTATCATGGGTTGCTTGAGTGACGGAAGCATAAACCCGAGTAAGGGGGTTGTTGCGTATGGGATAAAGGGGACTTGATATGTTAATGCTATGGTTGGGTTTTACCTTAATGATCTTTAGTAGTTGCGGATGCTTGCTAGAGTTCCAATCATAAGTGCATATGATCCAAGAAGATAAAGCATGTTAGTTTATGCCTCTCCCTCATATGAAATTGCAATAGTGATTACCGGTCTTGTTAACAATTGCCTAGGATAATTCCGCACACCGACCCATCATTATTCCACACTCGCTATTTATAATATTTAGTAATATATTCTAACTTTATGATAACAACACCTACTTTTATATCTTAGCTCTCCGATATCATACAAAGTTATCCTCTTGATACCCACAACATAGTTTACTTCTCGCTTCTAGTTGGAAGCAAACGTTCGGTGTACGTAGAGTCGTATCAGTGGCAGATAGGACTTGAGAGAATATTGATCTTTCCTTTAACTCCTTGTGGATTCGACACTCCATGCTTATCACTTCCACCTTTGGGAATTGCTACGATGATTCCCTGCACTTGGGGATTATCAAGCTCTTTTCTGGCGCCGTTGCTGGGGAGCAATAGCGTGGGGTTGGTATTCTCATGTGTGCTTGTTTTCGTTCTTCACTAAGTAGTTTTTGTTTTCCCTTATAGTTTTGCTTAGTTGTAGGTTTGACTCCCCCCTTTCCTAGTCCAAGTAAGGGAAGAAGGAAGGAGGAGGAAAAGAGAAGGAAAGGGGGCCGCCCCCCCAAACCCTAAACCAATTTGGTTTGGGCCTAGGGGGGGGGGCGCCCCACCTCTTAGCTGATCTCTCCTCCCTCCACTAGGGCCCAATAAGGCCCATTGACTCCCCGGGGGGTTCCGATAACCTCCCGGTACTTCAGAAAATACTCGATACACTTCGGAACCATTCCGATGTCCGAATATAACCTTCCAATATATCAATCTTTATGTCTCAGCCATTTCGAGACTCCTCATCATGTCCATGATCTCATCCGGGACTCCGAACAACCTTCGGTACATCAAATCACATAAACTCATAATACCAATCGTCATCGAATGTTAAGCGTGCAGACCCTACGGGTTCGAGAACTATGTAGACATGACCGAGACACGTATCCGGTTAATAACCAATAGCGGAACCTGGATGCTCATATTGGTTCCTACATATTCTATGAAGATCTTTATCGGTCAAACCGCATAACAACATACATTGTTCCCTTTGTCATTGGTATGTTACTTGCCCGAGATTCGATCGTCCGTATCTCAATACCTAGTTCAATCTCGTTACCGGCAAGTCTTTTTACTCGTTCCGTAATACTTCATCCTGCAACTAACTCATTAGTCATAATGCTTGCAAGGCTTATAGTGCCGAGTATTACCGAGAGGGCCCAGAGATACCTCTCTGAAACATAGAGTGACAAATCCTAATCTCGATCTATGACAACCCAACAAACACCTTCGGAGACACCCGTAGAGCACCTTTATAATCACCTAGTTACGTTGGGATGTTTGGTAGCACACAAAGTGTTCTTCCGGTATTCGTGAGTTGCATAATCTCATAGTGTGAGAACTTGTATAAGTCATGAAGAAAGCAGTAGCAATGAAACTGTAACGATCATACTGCTAAGCTAATGGATGGGTCATGTCCATCACATCATTCTTCTAATGATGTGACCCCGTTTATCAAATGACAACACATGTCTATGGTTAGGAAACATAACCATGTTTGATTAATGAGCTAGTCAAGTAGAGGCATACGAGGGACTAGATGTTTTGTCTATGTATTCACACATGTACTAAGTTTCCAGTTAATACAATTCTAGCATGAACAATAAACATTTATCATGAATTAAGGAAATAAATAATAACTTTATTATTGCCTCTAGGGCATATTTCCTTCAGTCTCCCACTTGCACTAGAGTCAATAATCTAGTTCACATCGCCATGTGATTTCACACCAATAGTTCACATCTGTATGTGATTAACACCCATAGTTTGCATCGCCATGTGACCAACACCCAAAGGGTTTACTAGAGTCAATAATCTAGTTCACATCTCGATGTGATTAGCACACAAAGAGTACTAAGGTGTGATCATGTTTTGCTCGTGAGAGAAGTTTTAGTCAATGTGTCTGTCATAATCAGAGCCGTATGTATTTTGCAAATATTCTATGTCTACAATGCTGCATGGAGCTACTCTAGCTAATTGCTCCCACTTTCAATATGTATCCAGATTGAGACTTAGAGTCATCTATATCAGTGCACTACAAAAAAAGACACATCCGTGACATTTTGGGCCGAATGATTTTTTTTCTTTTATACTTATGACACTTCTATGACAATAATTGTGACAAAACCCGGTGAGGGAGTTCCGGACTAGGGGGTGTCCGGATAGCCGAACTATCATCATCGACCGGACTCCAAGACTATGAAGATACAAGATTGAAGACTTCATCCCGTGTCCGGATGGGACTTTCCTTGGCGTGGAAGGCAAGCTTGCGATATGGATATGTAGATTTCCTACCTTTGTAACCGACTCTGTGTAACCCTAGCCCTCTCCAGTGTCTATATAAACCGGATGGCTGTAGTCCATAGGACGAACAACAATCACACCATAGGCTAGCTTCTAGGGTTTAGCCTCCTTGATCTCGTGGTAGATCCACTCTTGTAACACATATCATCAATATTAATCAAGCAGGACGTAGGGTTTTACCTCCATCAAGAGGGCCCGAACCTGGGTAAAACATCGTGTTCCTTGTCTCCTGTTACCATCCGCCTAGACGCACAGTTCAGGACCCCCTACCCGAGATCCGCCGGTTTTGACACCGACATTGGTGCTTTCATTGAGAGTTCCTCTGTGTCGTCACCGATAGGCTCGATGGCTTCTTCAATCATCATCAATGACGTAGTCCAGGGTGAGACCTTTCTCCCCGGACAGATCTTCGTATTCGGCGGCTTTGTACTGCGGGCCAATTCGCTTGGCCAACTGGAGCAGATCGAAAGCTACGCCCCTGGCCGTCAGGTCAGATTTGGAAGTTTGAACTTCACGGCTGACATCCGCGGGGACTTGATCCTCGATGGATTCAAGCCAAAGCCGAGTGTGCCGCACTGTCGCGGCGAGCATGATTTAGCTCTGCAGCCGGACAGTACCTTGGAGGCCGCACTTGAAACCGCTCCAATCTTCAATTCGGAGCCAGCTTCGCAGATCGAGGACGGCTGCCTAGACACCGCCTCGGGGGCTGCAACCTCTACGGCGATAGAGCCGAACACTGACTTTGTCCCTCATAAAGCTCGTGACTCCGAGGTGCCGGACTCCTCGCCGGACTCCGAACCTCCCGCGCCCGCCCCGATCGAATCCGATTGGGCGCCGATCATGGAGTTCACCGCAGCGGACATCTTTCAACACTCACCTTTCGGCGACATCTTGAGTTCGCTAAAATATCTCTCGTTATCAGGAGAGCCCTGGCCGGACTGCGGTCAGGACGGTTGGGATGCGGACGACGGTTGGGAAGCCATTCAAACGACCAACCCCCTGGTCCATCCAATTTGGACCGAATACTCGACCGCTTGTGCCAAATACACGGCACCCCCGAAAAGCCAGCTAACCATACCAACAGGGACTGTTGGGTATTCAAGTAGGTAGGCAAGTTAATTGCCGAAAACAATGACAAGGGGCTGCATAGCGATGACGAGGACAAGACCCAACCACCGAACAATAGAGGATAGAAGGGTTTCCCCCCACAGGTGCGGACGGTGAACATGATATACGCAACGCACATACCCAAAAGGGAGCGGAAGCGTGCACTCAGGGATGTCTACGCGATGGAGCCAGTTGCCCCGAAGTTCAATCCATGGTCCTCCTGCCCGATCACTTTTGACCGAAGGGACCACCCCACCAGCATCCGCGACGGCGAATTCGCCGCACTGGTCTTAGACCCAATCGTCGATGGATTTCACCTAACCAGAGTCCTAATGGACGGCGACAGTAGCCTGAACCTGCTTTACCAGGATACAGTGCGCAAAATGGGCATAGACCCCTCAAGGATTAAACCTACCAAAACGACCTTTAAAGGCGTCATACCAGGTGTAGAAGCCAATTGTACAGGCTCAATTACACTGGAAGTGGTCTTCGGATCCCCGGATAACTTCCGAAGCAAGGAGTTAATCTTCGACATAGTCCCGTTCCGCAGCGGCTATCATGCCTTGCTCGGACGTACCGTGTTTGCAAAGTTCAATGCGGTGCCACACTATGCATACCTCAAGCTCAAGATGCCAGGCCCTCGAGGAGTCATCATGGTCAACGGAAACACTGAATGTTCTCTCCGCACGGAGGAACATACAGCGGCTCTCGCGGTAGAAGTGCAATGCAGCCTCTTAAGGCAATTCTCGAGTCCGGCCGTTAAGCGGCCGGACACAGCTAAGCGCGCCCGGAGTAACTTACAACAAGACCACCTGGCACGTTCCGAGCACGCGTAGCAGTGCGGCCCCAACCCCAGCTCCTGCGAAACGTCAAAGCAGGTCCTTCGCGCACACCATTACGCTCTGAAGATACCATGGGCATGGGGAGAGGGGCACGACCACGATAAACCTAGACTGCGGCTCAACCACACCAGGGGCTCTCAAGTGTGTCGTTCTTTTTTCTTTTCTTTTTACCTTTTATTTTTTACCCACAGGACTCCGTTTGTCAGAGGCCCTGTCCGGCAGCAGACCTGCCGAACTCATGATGCAACAGCCAGAGAAGGATAAAGGCTACAACGAATATACATGTGGTCTCCATTACGAGCATTTTTATACACCAATCTGCAGCCTACCCCTGTAGGGGGACATGTTTAACAGTCCCATACCTTGCTTATCACACTATTTGTATCGTTCTGCATTCGTAGCAGCACTTATTGAATAAAACAATGCAGCACCTTTTTGCTTATAATTGCATTTCTTTTTCATACATATGTTCATTCACGGCATATTGCATCCGTACACTTTGGTACGGCTAATATACACTAGGGGCTTATGTTTCCCGCATTATGGTGTGATGAGTCCGAACACTTTCACAAGTGCGGCACCCCGAACTTATAGCACTATATGCATCGGCTCCGAATCATGTCTTGGGTCAATAGTTGGTTTTGCCCGGCTCCCATGTTTTGGTACCTTACGTTCCGTTATATCGGGTAAGGTAGCACTGGGAGAACCACTGCGATTGCGCCCCAGTTGAGCTGGGTTAACGCCTCAGTGGAGAAAGCTAAAACTGACCGTCATGATGAGGCGAGAGCCGGTCGCTGTTCGAGAGGTTTTCTGCGAGTCCTTAAAGACTTATGCCGCTTCGAGCGAGGAGCCGGATACTGTCCGGCCAAGGCGTGGATAGCGCCCCAAATTCGGCCTTCCGAAGACTAGGGGCTTCGCCGAAATTTAAAATTATAGAATTCTATGGCTAAGTGAGAGTGTTCAAGCATTATAAGTCCGGTTGCCTTGTTCGCTGTGTTGAACGCCTCCCTAGATGGACCCAAAAATGGGAACAAGAGCGCTCAAATTTATCCCGAACACCCCAGCACTCGTGGCATGGGGGCTGAAGCCGACGACTTGCCATCTCTCAGATTTGATAAACAGCCGCACAGAAGGTAATATTTTAAATTAACAAGCATTTCTTAGAGCATATGAACTAAGTTTTCAGCGCACAGGATAACAAAATGCGAGTCTACTCAAATATTACATCTTTGGAGCACTCACCCGCAATAGTGCGAGCGCCCTTCAGCACACTCTTATAATACATCTCGGGCGTGCGATGCTCCTTGCCCTCTGGTGGCGGGTCCGTCACGAGCTTCTGGGCATCCATCTTGCCCCAGTGCACCTTTGCGCGGGCAAGGGCCCGACGGGCACCCTCAATACAAGCGGAATGCTTGATGACTTCAACCCACGGGCACACATCCACCAGTCGCCGCACCAGGCCGAAGTAGCTCCCAGGCATGGCCTCCTTAGGCCACAACCAAACTATGAGGCCCTTCATGGCCTGTTCGGCCGCGTTGTGGAGCTCGACCAGCGGCTTCAGCTGGTCGCTAAGGGGCACCGGATGTCCGACCTCAGCATACTGAGACCAAAAGACCTTCTCCGTCGGGCTCCCCTCCTCGGCCCGGTAGAATGCGGCAGCATCGGACACGCTGCAAGGAAGATCTGCGAACGCTCCTGGAGAGGTCCGAATTCGGGTAAGCAACAGGTAATTAACACTCACATGCTTACTTTGCATGAAAAATGCCTTACCCGCTGCTATTTTCTTCACCGCCTCAATCTCCTGGAGGGCCTTGTAGGCTTCGGCCTTAGCGGCTTTGGCACTCTCAAGAGCCGTTGCAAGCTTAGACTCTCGAGTCTTCGAGTCACGCTCCAAGCTCTCATGTTTTTTCACGAGATCCTGGAGCTCTTGCTGTACCTCCGCCACCTGCGCCTCCTGCTTCTCTCGCTCGGTGCGCTCCGCGGCCGCATTGTGTTCGGTTGTGGCCACCGCCTCCTTCAGGGTCGCCACCTCGTTAGTGGCCCCTGCAATACCCACATTATCCTTGTTATTTTTCTTGCAACCAAATCCTTTTCTGTAAGGTACAATTTTCATAAGGTATTACTCACCTTCTTTTTCCTCGAGCTGCTTCTTGGCATGGACGAGCTCGTTCTTGGACCGCTCGAGGTTTTCCTTCAAAGTATTGACCTCCGCAGTCAGTGCGGCGGAGGTCAGCAACACAGCCTGCAATCCCATATTGACATATTTTTCATGACTCCTGCATTTATCTTTCTAAAGATCCTCAGTCCGGCTTTTCTTTCCGAACACCGAACCGAGCATCAGGGGCTACTGTCTATGTGGTACCATTTTACATATATTGAAACTCTTACCTCAAAGCCTGTTAGAAGGCTGCTGCAGGCTTCGGTCAGCCCGCTCTTGGTGAGCTGAACCTTCTGAATCACCGCACTCATAATAGTGCGGTGTTCCTCTTTGATGGAGGCGCCGTTGAGCGCCTCCAGCAAATTATCCGGCACCTCTGGTTGGACGGAGGCAGCCGGCGTCGCAGTCTTGCCCTTCTTACGAAGGGGTCGCCCGCCGGACTCCAGAGCCACTGTGGCCTCCGGGGCTGAGTCCGGTGCAAAGTCCGGGAGGTTGTCCTGTGAAAGCTCCGGGGCCTCCTCCTCCTGGTGGGTCCCTTCCTGGGATCCCACCTCGGCGTCGTCCGCGGCACGGGGGGTGGAGGCAGTCGGAAGGGAATCCATATCCGACGCACCCAAGGACCCGCTCGATGAAACGGGAAGATCATCCTTGGGCGGACTGCAGGGTTGTATGCGGCATTAGAAAGACATTATGTGGCGAAAAGAAAAAAACCTTGAAGTTATTCGGCAGTCCGGATACTTACGATCTCGCCAGGGGCTTGGCCCTTGGAGGCCAGTCCTCGTCGTTGTCACTGGCGTTGGCGGAGTAGTCCGGGGGGAGAGTTTTTCCCTTCTTGGACCCTTCGGCCTCCCTTGTTGGGGAGGCCTTCCTTTTCTTCCCTCCCCCCGCTGGGGGAGAGGCTTTCTTCTTCTCCTCGCCTTGGTGGGAGGAGTCGGCCTCGGATTCATCATCCGATAGCACCTGAAAACGGGAACTCTTCCGAGTCCCCGTGGCCATCTTCTTGGCCTTCTTCTCCGGCACCACATGGGGTGCCGGAGCCAGCAGCCCCGTTAGGCGGGCGTCCGCTGGGTCCTCTGGCAATGGGGCCGGACAGATAGTCCGTTCGGCCTTCGCCAGCCATTCCTGTCAAAGGTAAAGGGAGTTTAGATCCCGCAAAGATTCAAACTATGGAAAACAAGTGGCAAAATCACTTACCTCGTCAGCCGGACACTGCGAGCGAAATCCGCGATCTTCGGTAGCGGATGCAGGAGCTTCGGCGCCCTTGAACAGCACCTTCCAGACATCTTCGTACGTAGTGTCGAAGAGCCCGTTCAGGGTCTGGTGCTGCGCCGGATCGAACTCCCACATGTTGAAACCCCGTCGTTGGCACGGGAGAATCCAGCGGATGAGCATGACCTGGACTACGTTGACAAGCTTGAGCTTCTTGTCCACCAGCTTCTGGATACAGGCTTGGAGTCTGGTCAGCTCCTCCGAATCCCCCCAGATCAGGCCACTCTCTTTTCAGGAGGTGAGCCATGTAGGGATGTCGAATCTGAATTCGGGGGCCGCTGCCCAATCAGGGTCACGCGGCTCGGTGATGTAGAACCACCCCGATTGCAACCCCTTGATGGTTTCCATGAAAGTGCCCTCCAGCCACGTAACGTGGGACATCCTGCCCACCATGGCGCCTCCGCACTCCGCTTGGCTGCCCTTCACAACCTTCGGCTTGACACTGAAGGTCTTAAGCCACAAGCCGAAGTGGGGCTGGATGCAGAGGAAGGCCTCGCACACGACGATAAACGCCGAGATGTTGAGGATGAAATTCGGGGCTAGATCATGGAAATCCAGGCCGTAGTAGAACATGAGCCCCCGAACAAAGGGATGAAGTGGGAAGCCCAGTCCGCGGAGGAAATGGGGAAGAAACACTACCCTCTCATGGGGCCTGGGGGTGGGGATGAGCTCTCCCTCATTGGGGAGCCGGTGCGCGATGTCACTGGACAAGTATCCGGCGTCGCGCAGCTTCTGGATCTGCCCCTCCGTGATGGAGGAGGCCATCCACTTGCCTCCCACTCCGGACATGGTTGGAGAAGGTTGAGGTGAGAAGTGCGGACTTGGGTGCTGGAGCTCGAGTTCGCGGAGATGGATAAGCCAAGGAGGAAGAAGGCGCAGGTAAAAGGGTTGGATCCTTATCCCCTTATATGGGCGGACAGAAACATGCGTCCCCACCGGCCTGGTAAAACTCGCTTATCTCCCAAGCGTCACAATCAATGGCGCGGTTGGGTTACCCACGTCCGTATTGATGGGAATCCCGGAAAAAGGGGAACACGATCTCTGCTTCGACAAGACGTGCCAAGGAAACCGCTTCGCTAAACGCGCTGAGGTGGAACAATAAAAACAATTTAATTAAAGGCTTGGAAATGGTGTGACGTCACGCCGCAGAATACGTCAGCAGATTGATCTTGTGTAATATTATTCTCTCTACGGTGGTATTGTGGAATTTATTTTTGCAGAGCCGGACACTATCCTGGTGTTCACAATCTTCTATAAATTATTCGAAGGAGGAACCCGCCTTGCAATGCCGAAGACAATATGCGCGCTGGACTCGTCGTCATTGAAGCCTGGTTCAGGGGCTACTGAGGGAGTTCCGGACTAGGGGGTGTCCGGATAGCCGAACTATCATCATCGACCGGACTCCAAGACTATGAAGATACAAGATTGAAGACTTCGTCCCTTGTCCGGATGGGACTTTCCTTGGCGTGGAAGGCAAGCTTGGCGATACGGATATGTAGATTTCCTACCTTTGTAACCGACTCTGTGTAACCCTAGCCCTCTCCGGTGTCTATATAAACCGGATGGCTGTAGTCCATAGGACGAACAACAATCATACCATAGGCTAGCTTCTAGGGTTTAGCCTCCTTGATCTCGTGGTAGATCCACTCTTGTAACACATATCATCAATATTAATCAAGCAGGACGTAGGGTTTTACCTCCATCAAGAGGGCCCGAACCTGGGTAAAACATCATGTCCCTTGTCTCCTGTTACCATCCGCCCAGACGCACAGTTCGGGACCCCCTACCCGAGATCCGCCAGTTTTGACACCGACACCCGGTATCATCATAGATGTGGTGGGCTCCTACTTCTAAGACAAAAAATCATGACAGAAAATGGCTTTTCATCCTGGGCGGGCCGGAGACGCAACTGTATGACATTCTTTGGGCCGTCCATGACGGAAAAAACCATGGTAGAAGCGAGGGCGAGGAAAATATCAGGGTGTTTCCGGTTACGGTGGGTGTTTGGGGCCGAGTGATGCACGGAGGTTTGCGCATTTCTCTCGTACACGCACGCACGTGGGTGCGAGGCGTTGGGCTCTAACTGGACCCGAGCGAGGCGTTCGCCTACTAAACCCGAGCGATTGCACTGCAGGGTATGCGTTACTGAATCCGAGCGATCGATCGATGGCTGTTAACTAAACCCGATCGAGCGAATCCTTCGCTACTGCTGCTAACTGAAGCCGATCGATGCTGCCTCTGGATGAACAATGAGCATTGCTAGGGGGGTTTGGATGAACAGTTTCCGGTGAGGGTGGATGAACAGGACCCCGTGGTGTTGCCTCTAGATGAACATGACCCCGATCGATCGAGCCAGTTGGGGCTGGATGAACAGGACCGCGTGGAGGGCTGGATGAACAGGACGACCCTGTGGAGGGCTGGATGAAAAGTAGATGGTGGAGATGTGGATGAAAAGTAGCCCGTGGAGGGATGGTTGAACAGGAGCCCGTGGAGAGGGCTGGTTGAACAGTAGCCGGTGGAGTAGCGCGCGGTGGAGGCTGGATGAACAGGAACCCGTGGATGAACAGTCGCAGGTGGAGGCTGGAGGAGGTCGACGGTGGATGAACAGTTGCCCGTGGAGGCTGGAGGAGGTCGATGGTGGAGATGAACAGTAGTGTTGAGTCCCGTTTTGCGGTACGCCACACCCCTCCCGATGAACAGGACCCCCGTTTTGACCGTAGCGCTCCAACACAAGTCTGTTTCCTCCGTTTTGCGGTAGCCACACCCCTCCGATCAACAGGACCCCGTTTTGACCGTAGGAGGTCCAACACAAGTCCGTTTGCTCCGTTTTGCGGTATGCCAGACCCCTCCCGATGAATAGGATCCCGTTTCGAACGTTGCCGGTCGAACACAAGGCTGTTTCCTCCGTTGTGCGGTACGCCAGGCCTCGTTTCCATCAGCTGTTCCGTCCAAGCCGGTTGGCTCCCACGCGTTCCGTTGCCTCCCGATGAACACGACGCATTCTGTTGCCTCCCGATGAACACGACGCATTCTGTTGCCTCCCCATGAACACGACGACGTCGCAGTTTCTCCGTTCCAACCCAGCCATTGATGTCTACTACACAACCTTCTTCTCGTAGACGTTGTTGGGCCTCCAAGTGTAGAGGTTTGTAGGATAGTAGAAAATTTCCCTCAAGTGGATGACCTAAGGTTTATCAATCCGTGGGAGGCGTAGGATGGAGATGGTCTCTCTCAAACAACCCTGCAACCAAATAACAAAGAGTCTCTTGTGTCCCCAACACACCCAATACAATGGTAAGTTGTATAGGTGCACTAGTTTGGTGAAGAGATGGTGATACAAGTGCAATATGGATGGTAGATATAGGTTTTTGCAATCTGAAAATATAAAAACAGAAAGGTAACTAATGATAAAAGTGAGCATAAACGGTATTGCAATGGTAGGAAACAAGGCCTAAGGTTCATACTTTCACTAGTGCAAGTTCTCTCAACAATAATAACATACTTGGATCATATAACTATCCCTCAACATGCAAAAAAGAGTCACTCCAAAGCCACTAATAGTGGAGAACAAACGAAGAGATTATGGTAGGGTACAAAACCACCTCAAAGTTATCCTTTCTATTCTATCTATTCAAGAGTCCGTAGTAAAATAACACGAAGCTATTCTTTCCGTTCAATCTATCATAGAGTTCATACTAAAATAACACCTTAAGACACAAATCAACCAAAACCCTAATGTCACCTAGATACTCCATTGTCACCTCAAGTATCCGTGGGCATGATTATACAATATGCATCACAAAATCTTACATTCATCTATTCAACCAACACAAAGTACTTCAAAGAGTGCCCCAAAGTTTCTACCGGAAAGTCAAGACGGAAACGTGGGCCAACCCCTATGCATAGGTTCATGGGCGGAACTCGCAAGTTGATCACCAAAACATACATCAAGTGGATCACGTGATATCCCATTGTCACCACAGATAAGCATGGCAAGACATACATCAAGTGTTCTCAAATCCTTAAAGACTCAATCCGATAAGACAAATTCAAAGGGAAAACTCAATCCATCACAAGAGAGTAGAGGGGGAGAAACATCATAAGACCCAACTATAATAGCAAAGCTCACGATACATCAAGACCGTGTCATAAAGAGAACACGAGAGAGAGAGAGAGATCAAACACATAGCTACTGGTACATACCCTCAGCCCCGAGGGTGAACTACTCCCTCCTTGTCATGGAGAGCGCCGGGATGATGAAGATGGCCACCGGTGAGGGATCCCCCCTCCGGCAGGGTGCTGGAACGGGCTCCCGAGAGGTTTTTGGTGGCTAC
This sequence comes from Triticum dicoccoides, assembly GCF_002162155.2. NCBI lineage: Eukaryota > Viridiplantae > Streptophyta > Magnoliopsida > Poales > Poaceae > Triticum > Triticum dicoccoides. The sequence continues at coordinate 645,347,672 of NC_041387.1, forward strand.
AGAGGCTTGCGGCGGCTGAACTCCCGATCTATTGTTGTCTTCGAAGGTTTTAGGGTATATGGACTTATATAGGCGAAAGAAGTCGGTTGGGGGACACTCGGGAGGACCACGAGACAGGGGGCACACCCAGTAGGGGGGGGGGGCGCCCCCCACCCTCGTGGCGACCTCAAAGCTTCCTTGACTTCAACTCCAAGTCTCCTGGATCACATTCGTTCCAAAAATAACACTCCCGAAGGTTTCATTCTGTTTGGACTCCGTTTGATATTCCTTTTGTTCGAAACACTGAAATAGGCAAGAAAACAACAATATGGGCTGGGCCTCCGGTTCATATGTTAGTCCCAAAAATAATATAAAAGTGTATAATAAAGCCCATAAACATCCAAAGCAGATAATGTAACAGCATGAATGCTTCATAAATTATAGATACGTTGGAGACATTTCCTTGTGTGCAGCCGTGGACCTAGCTGTCAGCCTCTCCACGTACAGTCCACGTCCGATGGAAGTTGTTCCATGACCACGTTGACCACGCTGCGCCGAGAGCACCAGGGTGGTGGACGATGGCGAGGCCTAGGAAGGGGACGATGCGGAGCCGGGGAAGACGCAGAGCCAGGGAAGACGCGGTAGTGGATGCCCACGTGGAGAGGAGTACGAGGGTTCACTGGTTCGGCTGCGGTGTGAGGCTGCCGTCGCCGTAGGGCCTGGTTAGCGGTGGGAGTAGTAGGGGGCGATGAGGCCTCACGGCAGCACAGCCGGCCACTGGAGGCAAGAGCAGGCGGTCTCGCCGGTGCAGGTTTTGGCGGCTGGTGCATGAAGAGCAACGATTGAAGAAGTAGCAGGACCGTTCGATTCAAATCCAACGGTTAATGCTACTAGAATCGTTTGTTGACTAAGTTGACAAACCCTGCATATGTGTCAATTTAGTAGGCCCACAGGTTAGCCTCCCAACCGGTGCACCCCAGATGTCAGTTGGAGGAATCATTTTTTTCACGTAATAAGGAGGCAGTTGATTGCGTGCGGCCAGGCCAGTGGAGGGAGTAGGGTGGGCCGGGGAAGCCTGCGCGACATCACAGTGGGCCACAAGAGGAGGGAGCAAGCAGTCCCGCCGACGTTAGTTTAGGCGGCTGGAGTAGGAAGATCAGAGATTGAAGAAGCACGTCGGCCGTTGGATGGACACCCAATAGTCACTACTGGTAGAATCGTGTGTTGACTGACAATGCCTTGCCTAAACAAGTCAGCCTTGAAATCTGTGGCATGTACAACCCATTTGCTATTATTTTTATTATTTTTACTCATTTTCTAATTCATATGGAATTTATTGCAGCCCGTTTTCCATTTTTAGAATTGCTGCCCATTTTCTGGTCAGTACCAGGGTTAAAAAAATAACTAAATATGTGCGAAATTTTGAAAATTCACAATTTTTTACCGAGGAACAAAATATTCTTAATCCAAAAATTAGTAGCCATACTAAAACAAATTTATAAATAAATTAGTACTATGTCATGTTAAATCCAATGAAATACTATAAAGTATCAATGAAGAACAAAAACAAAAAAATAAACTAATATCCCATTTGCTATAATTTTTTTGGAATTTTCAACCCCTTTGATATTACTTTTAACAGACACTGACCATACTCTTTGGCTAGGCTGGAATGCATCCCTCCTCGTCTTGAAAGATTTGCAGCCCAGTAAGTCGGAGAAAACAAATAGGCCTAGCTTGGGTATTCTTCAAAAAGAAATACTAGGCTACCTATTTTCCCAAAGAAAAAACTGCTGGGCTGGTCACGTTGTTAGACGGGCCACAGAGACCGCACAACCCAATTTATAGTCTGCTCCTCCGAATTACTACTCAAAAAAAAGTTGTGCAATTCTGTCGTTAATTGACTATACGTTGAAAATGATGTGGGTCCCATATATCAGCAGGGTGGATTAGAGTAAAAAACGAGGGGTGCATCTGAGTAGTAAAAGAGGCACTTGCTTGTGTTCGGGAGTGGACCTGGTGGGTCCGTACTGTCATACTCACAACTACAGTTCTCTCCTGATTCACTATGTTGACAGGGAGCGTTTAAAAAAAACTATGTTGACAGGGCCGGACGGCAGCGCCGAGGCGAGCGCACCAAGGCGGAGGATAAAGTGTTGTCGCCAATGTGCTGGGCTGGGTTGGACATTCTTATTGAAAAAATAAAAATGGACCGGAACTATTTACGACGTTGACTACGATTTGCATGGGTCCGCTGGTTGCAGGAAGAAAATGCTGGGGGAAAGATGACTGGTCGCTACCTTTGCCTAAGAATAATATCGACTGAATGTAACGACACTATCATAGGAAATAATATCCTCCTGTTAAATCATGAATTTAAAGAACTGGTGCATGAGCATTTAGCTTTATTTATTTATTTACTTATTTATGTTTAGGGGACCATGAGCATGTACCTGGGCCGGATTCATGTGAGAGCCTCCCTTCCAGTTAATTATAGGCTCCTCTATTGGGCCTTCATCAGTGGGCTGCATGTTATCAACAAGTGGAAAATGTGTTCCGTACAAAAAATAGTATGCGCTACGTACGGTACGGGGCACTAAGGATTGAACCATGCAACGGCTTCCAAAACATTGTGTTTGTCATTCTAACAACACATTTATTCAACCAACAGAGAAATATACTACTGATTGTACATTGAAAATAGCAGCAGTAGCAACCAGGGCTGGGGGTGCAACAGAAGCAGTAAGAAGGCCAGAAGAGTGAAGACGCAGCTCTCTCTTCCAAACCAAACATCAGCCATTATTACAAAAGGGCTACCAAAAAAGAATAAGTGTATGCATCAAACTAAATAAAGATCCTACTACACCAAGTGTACGCATCCAACTATCTGGCTCAGTTAGACGTTACTATTTATTAAGCTGTGGAGATTGGCTGACGGCTTGAACCAGATGGGTGCCTGACGGGGGAAACACCAGCCAGCAGGTTGAAGTCTGATACTTGCAACCCTCTCTCCTACTTTGGGCTACAGAGCGTGACAGCACATATCAGGGTATGGTGCATGCAGAGATGCATGGTACGTTGTGTACACACAGTTTTGCCTGATGAACGAAACCGCACTGCCATCATGATCCTTGCTGTCGGTTATCTCCTGGTTAATTGGATAATTCAGTCCGACAAACAGAGAGCGTGTACCAAGGCTACTTACCAGCCTCTAGTCAAAAATTCCTGAAGGCTCAAAGAAGCTGGGATCCTGCTCAAAGACCTTGCAGTGACTGTGATTGTATTCCGCGAAACAACACGTCCGGTACGTGCGAATGATCATCAATCGTTCGCCGTCGTCTGATCGAGTTAGGAACCACCTGCAACTGCCATGCCGCTTTTCTTTGAAAGGTTCTGGGATTAGGAAGGGTAGGGACACCAGGCGTCCTACAACATCATATCAAGTTGGAGTCAAATAAAAAAGGGCTCTTGATGTAGTCAATCTTAAGAATAACATGTTATGAGCATGAATATTTTTTCAGTAAATGTTGTCAGTAATATAGGCAAGCCATCATGATATCATAGGAAAGTAACATACTGCTGTAACAGCCGTTTGTAGCGATGACTGGAGTAGGCCAGCAATACGTCCAGCCATAGAAGGAGTTGACAGCGTAAATGAAGCCCTTGTGTTCAATGGCATTAGAGAACCATGGAGGATGTATGATCCTATGATGGACGTGCAGATTTATCCACTTACCACAATGACTTGTCAGATAAGCGAGACCGCTATTGAAGAACGCAATTAGCCTGAAGTCTTTATAATTCGCAGATCTTGTGGGCACTTGGCAGATTACAACCTTGAGAAAATCAAACTTGGTATCATGTTGGCTACATAAGATTCCGAGTATTCTGGGCTGCAGTGCCAAAGCAGTGCAGTGTTAATCGAAGGAAGGGGGATCAATCGCCGGGTTTAGACCTCCACGAGCATCCAGCTGTCGCGTCCGTCGACGAGCACCACCCAAGACGTGTTCATGCCGACCCAGTACATACCGTTAATGTAGTTGAGGGTGACGGGGATCGGATCGTAGTCAAGGGGGTTGATGCTCGCCACCCTACGATCGTTATGCTATGTGACACGCCATTTCTGAAGATTAGGCGGCATTAGCAAGCAAGGAGCTGGCTTAAAAAGCTCCGGCCTGAGGGCCTTGAGTAAATGGTACAGCCCTGACGAGCACGCGACGAGCGGCATGGTACTGAGATTGTCCACACGCGAAACAATGAGCTTGATTACCTCTGTGGGGAGCGAATTCCAGCCACTCTTTCGACGGACGCTGCTCGGTTCTGCCATTTTTAGTGGTTGGGTTTCGGCCGAGAGGGGGAGGCGCCTTAGCGGGGATGGAAGATTGGACGAGATTATGTGCGTACAAAGATGGAGAAGCGAATATGTGCTGCGGGAAGTGGACAGGTGATGATAACTACAACACGCCGCTTGACTTACGAGACACATACCAGCAGCGTAGGGTCATATTGATGCCAGAAAACTTGCTTGAGTGATCATAGTGCTGGTACTCCCTACATTACCTACTACTATGCCCTAACTTGCTTGAGTAGAGTAGTAGTGGAGTAGGACTCTGCTCTACTACTAGCACGAGAGGAGTAGTATATTGTAATCTAAAATAGTTACAGACTTCAATGCCCGAGCGTGGAACGACTACGAACTGCCATCGGTGCTAACTCTAATCCCAGCAAACGTTCGCTAGGAGACATGGCAGTTGCAAATGCCTGCGACGCAGTTACAGTACGTGTGTAAGGGTGGTGGTTTTGTCAAATACTATGGCTGAAAAACAGGCTACCGTTGGATGGAAATCTGACGGTTACGTGGGATTCGCCAGGATTGATCTCGTGCCGAACAATCGCTAGATATCATTACTAAAAAAAGGTTAAAACACCTGGGGCTATAACTTGCACCGGCTGACCACTAACAGTGATACTAACATAGTTGTAAAATGGTCAAAGACCGTGTCTACGCGGTGTTTGGAATTATATACAAAAAAATTAGCAAGATGCCCATGCATTGCATGGCACACCATCGTCACCAACTCGGTTTTTTCTCTACTCCTACTCCTATAGAAGACTCAGTTGGTGATGATGGAGGCGAGGAGGCGTGTTCAGCCAGGCATGCATCGGATGGCACAGTACTATTCGATTTGTTATAAAAAACAAAGAAGAGTAGTAGAGATAGAGACTTAGGGAGGAGCACCATCTACTGCTTCATGTGCTAGTCCTGCGTTCCATTCAGCGACCGCAACGTCCCCTACAGCCACTCCCTCCTACGCTCCATTCGACGGGCACTATTGAAATTTGGGGAGCGCACTCTTGCGACTGCTGGCAGCCACGACTTCACTGACGATGACTTCTTCCCCGACCTCGGCAACCTCTTCCTCAATGACATGGGCGACAACCTCAATGCCAACGGTGCTGCTCCCGTTGCACTGTATGTGTTTCTGTCCTTCCTGTTCGAAATCGTGGTAGAATTCATGTTTCTACTCTGTATCCTACTACTGTAGATTCTATCTGTTCATCTACTATGCTAGTCCACATGATTAGTTTAATCTCTGTTATAGCCGTCATGATTTTTTTGTGCTTATTTGGATTAAATCTCATAGTAACTTGCACATATATTCAACTAGTGCAACGTCCCCTACAGCCACTCCCATTTCATGGACGACCTGGTCGATGCCTCCAAGGAGTCCTTCATTTATTGCTATGAGTGCCCGATGCCGTTTTGGGGCTCGCCGGCGGACATCGTGCATCACCTCACGGATGCGTGCAGCGGTCACTACTGGCCCTAGGCGGAGAACATCAAGTACGAGACGTGCTACCCGTTCACCATGCTGGAGTCGCTGGAGGATCACTGCCGCCTGCTAGTCTTGGAGGAGGACGGCAACGTCTTCCTCTTGATCGTGGGCATCGACGAGGCCCACGTAGGCCATCGCCCCGTCTTTGTAGTGTGCGTCAGGGGCGACGCCGCTGACGCTGACACTGACACGAGGCCGATGTACGGGTGCATGCTCACTGTTACTACCCCTCCGAGTTATGTGGGCGGCGACACCAGCTACATCAAACTGACTTGGACTCTGCCGAGCTGGGACCTTCCCGCTGATGTGGACATGGAAAACGCATGGTATTATTTACCCCCCAACACGGTGCACGGGGACTCCAAGGAGGTTCACCCGGACATACGCATTATCAAGTTAAATGTTGATCATTAGTCTTCTCCCAATGTAATTTGCTGTTTAAGCATGTGGAGACTTCCATGCATGATCTTGCTCTATTGGAATATCGCGCATGAATAAAAGCGTATCCATTTATGGTTTAGTCTAGAATCTTCCATGTATGAACTTTTACTACAGTACTGGTGAAAGACTTACTATGAACCATTTCTTACATCTCCTCTGCCCCATCCAAGTCATCTTGATTTAATCCCTCCGTCTAGGTGTATAAGGGCATGGTTAATACTTAATAGTATAGCCAACTATTGACTATAAGAAAGCGCCATGTCATTGTAGCCAACATGTATAACAATCGATACTCAAAAACTAATTCTTAAAGATCATTTCTTGCAAACCACAAAAAGTGTTATGTCTTCACAAGTTTTGGATGCAGGTTGAACAATTGAACGCTTTTGTTTGCAAAAGATACCTTTTTATCTATTTCACCCGGATGTTTGTGAGCTCTAGGGATGAAATAATATCCGAAGAAACCTATCGATACCCGTTACACATGAGAGGACCCCCACATCCTTTGTCAAACTAAACAACTCCCCGATCAATGCATTTCACTCTTCCGTGCAACGCACGGGCACCTTACTACTATAGATTAGTACGACCAAAAATTGAACTAACATTATATATAGTACGATAAATGCTGATGCTTGTCACCTAAAATTATATCATTGAAAACTATGTTCAAATACGAATCCAATGATATAGTTTTTGTTGACATGCACTAACATTTTGTCAGTTAAATCTTCAGTCAAATTCAATGGGGGACTAATAAACCACGACCGATGTAGTACATGTGTATAGGGCGGCGCTGCACGGGAGTCTCACCTGCTCGTGGCGTGGCAGTAAAGTCGTCATATCACAAAACCCAACCACTGCCAGTAATAAGTGGCCTGGTAAAATAAACCACTACTAGGGAAAACCTATTACACAGAATCTTAGCAGCAGCGCAACACAAAAAGAGGCGCTACTGCTAATTAGCAGTAGCGCGGGTTTTTAACCCTCGCTACTAATAAGCGGTCTCTACCGTGCCCCCCGACACATGCCATAGTAGTAGCGAGGGGTATAAACCCGCGCTGCTACTAAGTTGATAGTAGTAGCGCGGTTTTATACTCCTCGCTACTACTAAGTACGAGGTAGGTGAAGTCGCCATATCCTCGGCCGAATCCCCATCTCCTCCTCCAAATCCCTCCTCTCTTCCGCCACTCTCTCCTCTCACTTTCCATACACTCTCACATGGACCTCTTGCCCATGCGCCCCTCCTCCTCCATGGCGCCGAAAGAGGCCGCCACCTCGCGCCACCGGCGTCTAGGAGCTCGCCGGTCTTCCACCGACGTCTAGGAGGCCGCCGCCCCGCGCCACCACACCGGAGCACCTGCCACTGGTGACTAGCTCCGCTGCTCCCTACATCACCTTCCTCTCTCCCTCGGTTTTCCTTTTCTCTCTCTCCCTCTGCTTTGACTCACCCTCCCATGTCCATGCCTGTGCAGGTCGTCGCCATGGATGACCCGGAGCTATCTGGCATGGTCGGGAAGAGGAGCCCCACGCTGCGGCCTGGCTCTGCCATAGAAACGGGCCCTCTCCAACAGCCACTGCTGGATCTGGTCTTCCGCTGTCCATTCATGCCTCCGGCGACGCCAATCATCGCTAGATCTTACCACTGCTGCCATTGACAGCACGCACGGGATCGAGATTTTTTTTGTTTTTGAAAGTAATAGCAGTAGCGCGGGGTATAAGACCCGCTACCGCTAATTAGCAGTAGCGCTGTTTGCAACGCACGCTACATCTAACCATGTATAGCAGTAGCGTGTGTCAACACGCGCTAATGCTACAAGTTAGCTGTGGCGCCGTATCAGTAGTGCGGGCACCCGCGCTACTGATACACCCAAAACTCGCGCTTCTGCTAGGCTTTTCCCTAGTAGTGAACGGACAAGCAACCATCACATCCCTCCGTCTTATTTGCATTTCATCTCTCTGCATTTACTTTCTCCAGTTCATCTCACACACTATATCCCTAGATACTAATCCTAGTATCCCTAGCTACTACTCCTAGGGCCAGTTCTTTTGGCGGCTTAAAAAATAAGCCGTCTCTTCCCCAGCTTTTCCCATAAGACTAGTCACAGTGGAGAGTAACATTAAGGCGCCTCACTTTATTTGGGCTTCTAAACTACTACTAGTACCTCCGTCCTGGTTTATTCGTCACCATTGTAATTTATGGTAAATTTTCACCAAAGATTTAATTGATAAAATGTTAGTGCATGTGACATGCACAAACATTTCATTAGTTAAATTTATGATCAAAATTTGACACAGATTACAATGGGGACAAATAAACCAGGACGGAGCTAGTAGTAATGGGATTACTACTAGTAATTTAGAAGCCTAAACGAACTAGCCACTGGTACTCCTACTAGTTGTACTAGTACTCAAGTTGGAATTCTAATTGCACGGCACAACTTGTTAGGCAAAAAATTCGGTACATGGTGTAGGAAGCGGTTTGGGAATTTGCATGCCTTTCCGACCAGTGAGATACTCCGTACAAAGTACGACAAATAAATAACCACAGAGAAGGAAGCTAAAAGTAAACAACCAAACGAGCATTTTTGCAATTGTTTTGCATTGAATTGTTTCACAAGCTTGACTAGTGCTGTTTTTCTACTTTTACAAAAACCACATCGTAATGTTAAAACGTGCATTTGCACGTACATAAGCAATAGTAGTACTCCCTCCGTCTAGGTGTATAAAGTCTTCCCTCCTTCTTGGTCATGGTGCACAACCAAAGATGACTTATTCACCTGGGCGGAGGGAATAGCACAGTCTGCAAGCATATATAGAGAGAGACGTGTAGTGCGATGGTATATAGTAGTAAAGTTTGTGCTATATGCACCTACTAACAAAATGTGTACGGATACACAAGGTTTCCAAAATTTCCCTCTTACATACTTAATTAAGGATGCTAATAATTCCCGAACGTTCGGGATTTATCATTTGGGTCCCAAAACTAATGAGATCACCTTACGAAGCTAAATTATACTCCTACTAAAAGCCACGGCGCTCGCAGGAGCGCTTGCGGCGCACCACGAGTGCCCTAGTGCGTAGCCGTTTCCCAGCGCGCCGACACACCGCCTCTTCCTCAACCTCGCAACTCACGAGGTGCTGATTGGCGGCTTGCCGGCGGGCGAACGCGATCTCACCGGTGTGGTGATCCGGCGCCAGCAGGTACTCCTCCTCGCTGGAAGCGTGCACCCGGTCCACGTACCACCAAGCGTACATGAGGTGCTTGGGCCCGACTGCACTCAGGGCTTTGGCACGGGCGTCCTCCACCACCCTCACGGTCCTTGCACGAGCCTTTTGCCAAAGACCCAATTGCCTGACTCTCTCGGACGCGACATAGACCTGCCAGGCAGCTTGCCCCGCGACGCGCTTCTCTTCCTCGGCCTTCTTCTCCGCCTTCTTCTCCGCCTCTATTTTGGCGTGCTTTGTTGGCGGCAAAGCCTCCCACATGGCGACATCCATTTCTTTCCAAAGCTCCTCAAGGCTGGGGGGGGGGCTCGGTGGGCGGTGCGGTGTTCTCCTCGTAGCGGGGAGCAGACGCATCCTCCAACGCGCGTGCTGGCGAGATTGGGAACGCCGACGCATCGCGGCGAGGAGTGGAATGCCGACGCGTCCTCCTCAACTAGTGGCGGCGAGGAACGGAACAACGACGCATGACCGTCCGGGCAGTGCAGCGAGGGGTGCCTAGGGCTTGGGAGGGGGAGGAGATAGTGATGAACGTGAGTGTTCTTCCAAATGCCGTGGGTGGCGCAGTATTTATAGCGAGCAATGGAACACCTACGTAAGATATGGACTGAGCTGCACTGACTTAACTGCAGGTCCAGTTGCGTCACTAACATGTGGGCCAAACCCTTGTTGAGCCCATATGTCAGTGACCCAATGCACTTGCAGTTAAGTAACTGAAGCAGCGTCCCGGAAGATATGTTGCGTGATTAACATAACAGCTACGTGGGCATATTTGTTGGAGTAAATTACGGGGGATGGAAGGGGTGGAAATATTGCTGGTCACAACAGATTGGACGAGCGTGGGGGGATGAGAGTCATGCATGCAAATTTTTTCCACACGGGGTGGAGTGGTGGGACCGCCAGAGGGAGAAGGAGAGTCTGGGAGGCATATTATTGTTTCCACACATGGAGAGGAAAAGATTTGGAGACAAACGGGCTTCCTGCAGGTATGGGGAACGGTGCATAATAAGTCATCTTGCATGCCGGGCTAGGTATAGTATCAAGTCATTAAAAACATACACACCCCACACATGTTCATATTTCAAGGTGCACTAAATTATTGCATGCAATGATTAAGGCTGGCCATAATGGTGGAATCTTAGCTGGTATCATGCACACGGGAATAGAGAACATGCTGATGTGGCAAAGAATTAAAGAAGAGAGGGGGGTTAGAGTAACTAGTGTTCATGCATGCATTAGTAAACACATTTTTTTGTGAAGAACGACATCATTAGTTGAGTACTTTTGCAGACTACAAAAACTATTCCACCGCCTCTATCTTGCTAAGAGTAGGTGAAAATTTTGAATCGAGCCCTTTAAACTAGAAGGGAGGTAGTAGTACTCTAATAGCTAACCTTGTCGTGATGACAAGATAGGACATGGCATGTACCTGGACGGAGGAACTAGTCTGCATTGTGCATTTAAGTTTTGTCTGAAGTCAATGTACCTCTACTTTGACCAAACTTATAGCAAAATGTATCAACATTCACAATGTGAAATCAATATTTTTATACTCATTATAAAACGTAGTTCTTATACTCATTATAATCAGTATTGTAGCTATTGATATTTTTAGTATAAATTTGGTCAAACACTTTGCCAACGGTTGACGGAAGTAAAAAGGATCAGAGGGAGTATCATGCATGCGGAGTAGGCAAAAATAATTGCTCATTTATAGCCGGTCAAAGTCTCAAAGGGCGCGACCACGCAAGGGAGGTGAAGGTCGTGGGAGGCACGCCGGTTGATGGAATTAAGTGAAGTTACATCCACGCGCCGGCATGGCGTGCAAACAGGCAGAAGCTATACTGTCAGGCCTACGATATGGGTCTAGTAGACATGACATCTAGTGGGCCCCACATAGTTCTCGAGAACTCTTTGGGGCTTGCATCTGTTTATCCACCGGGCAAGCCAGCAACCCCACGCCGTTCGCACGGCCTACTCGTCCCCATCTTCTATTAGTATAGTACCTTACAATAGTTTGCTCCCAGTCGTCCCGTCCTTTCACATTACACCAGTTCAACTTCATCCTAACCCTCCTCAAAATCCATGGCCTCCCAATCTCCATGGTCGCCGCTGAGTACCAGGTTAGAGACATCACCGGTGATGAGTTCATTGGCATCCACACACGTGGATCCGCAACAGTGAAAGCATGCCTTGCTCGCTTCCTACGCATGTTCAACAGTTCAACGAATGAGTGGGTCGCTGGGCTAGATGTTGAGTACACCACAGTCCTGGAAAGAAAGAAGAATCTAAAGGAGGCAGAGAGGAAGAAGCCCGCCGTGATCCAGGTTTGCATACATAACGTGTACTTGGTCTAACACATATGCCATGCCGACGTTGAGTGCCAAGATTTTAAGAACTTCCTCAAGGACAAAAGAGTGAAATTCGTTATAGTAGACTTTAGGAACTATGGGGATGTCCTGGGTCGGATAGGCCTCATTGTAGGCCAGCCCTTCAATCTCCAGAAGGAAAGCCTAGTGCCCTCCTCTCAGCCTTCAATGCTGACCCTGGTAGTAGCCATGATTGATCCTTCGTACGCTAAACTGAAGAAACCTCACCACGAGTTTCATCATGCATGGGAGTCGAAGACATTAGATGAAGATCACATCCTGTAAGCAGCAATGGATGCCTACCTTTGTTTAAATATATACAATGGTTGGATGAAGAAGCAACGCCCAGTGTCCGCTTCAAGCAAAGAAGCGTCGGCGAAGAGTAAGAGGAAGAGGGACGAGGACGAAGTCGAGGACGTGGACTCGGACTCCGAGTAGGTGGCAGTGCCGTCGCTCATGCTGGTTCTACTGCAGTCTCAAGCAGACTAGTTTCTTAGTTTATTTTCAAGGGTGTGTTGTGCTGAGGCCCCAACAGAACTATGTTTATGTTCTTTCTTGTTATTTGAACTCTTTAGTATGTACAATAGTACTAGTACTATGTCTTACTACTGTTCTTCTTGCAGTTGGTACTACTGCTCGTATCTTCGTGTTCCTACTGTACTTAATACGTTCATACTAGTAGTATAATTTGGGTCAGTCGATTTGTGAAATAAGTTCGACGGACTGAAGGAAGAAGATGGTAGAGAAGCTACCCCAGTATCTATATTAGGGTGGCAGGGTGCCCATGATCTATCTTATGAGTGTTGGGTGTGGAATGCAGTTCACCGAAAAAATGGATCGTGCCCGGGGTTAAACGGATGGCGGGGGTGGGGGAGGGGAGCATCGCGGTGACAGGCGGTTCAGGGGAGGGCGGGGTGGCGGCGGCAGACGGTTAGGCGTGTGGCGGGCTGAGAAGATGAACCGTGCATCAATTTTGGAGGTTGAAGAAGCCCTTCTAGCCATCCATGTTGCATAAAACGGCTCACAAGAGTCGACTGACCCAAATTGCTCCTTCAGATTGCAGGATCCACGTGGCATTCAAGGTCTCGAAGGTAGATTTCGCGTCTGCACCAGGTTTGTGGGCTCGACGCGCGTGCGACCGGCTTCCGCCGCGATAGCCACCATGCACGCCTCCTCCGCGCGGGCGGAGACAACAATGACACGCTAGTTCCTCCTCACCGGCGTGCTGGAGCACGCGCTCGTCCTCCTCTTCGTATGCTGCGTGCATAGACACGGCTCCACTAGCTGCTCGCATGCTTGGCAGCGCAGCGGCATCACGAGGAGGGACTGTAGAAGACGTGAGCGGGCGAGCCTTCGGCTTCATGGCACAGGGATGGCGGCGACACGGCGGTGATGGGCGAGAAATTGTTGGCCGGAGCAGGCGGGCGCCGGCATGTGCAACGGCGGCGGCATATTGATGAGTGCGCGTATGGGAGCTTAGTTTAGTTTTATATAGGGTTGGTCAAACTTGAAAGAAAACCGTACTAGTACACGTAAACCTTAGACTTAGGCAGCACTTTTATTAGTTACCACAGCCACGATACGGAATCCTGTGCAAGCGCGTGAACCGCGGTTGCACGATCGATCCAATGGTGCGTCACCGTGTCGCGCTCGACGGACATCCACTGAACCTTTTTGTGTGTGTGAAAAGAATCCCCGAATATTACTCAAATTTTTTTCCTGGAAAAGTTCTTGACGCTATAATATTTCCATATATTTGAATTTAGCTCCAGTTCGTGTTTATTTGGATTTGGACGTTTTAGGTGCGCCCTAGATTTTTTTAATACTGATTTTGTGTGTGTGATTGAGAGAGAACGTGTGTATGTGTCCATATGTGTGTTGTGGCAGAAGGGCAATGTGGAGACGGTGTGCGTGTGATAGAGACATGGAGAGGCGTGAATGTGCAAACGATCATGCATGAGTGAGACATAGACAGATGCCGATACGTTGTGTATACATGAGAGAACATACTTCTATTTTACTTGTGTGTGTGCGCGTGAGAGAGAGAGAGAGGAGCATGCGTAACACAACAACCATCTCTCTCAATTCGTCCGTCCCTCGCATGATCGCATGTAACACATGCATCAACGCACACATTTTGACACCCTCACCCGGCCCCTGCCCACCTCAAGGCCCGCACAATCTCTTCGTGAATACCCTCTTTAGCATGTAGCTTTCCGTCACATACACACACATTTCTCTCCTTAGGTTTGTTTTCTCTCAATATCTGACACACACACACACACACACATACACACACAACACAACACACACACCCTCCCCCAAGCACACAATTCATCCCCATCCAAGGTTATATGGCGACCACTCTAGCTTGTGCTTCTCTGCACCCCAGCATGCACAACACCTCAATCTTCAAAGACGGAATCGAGGAGATCGAAGACGGCGACCACACTGCGCTAGAGAATGCGAGGCCATTTGGAAGCAGGATGATGTGACGACGGCTGACTGACTGCTCCCCCACCCTCTCTCTCTTGCACAAAATTACCAATCCCTCTCTCCCCTGCACAAAATTATCAATCCCTCAACCCACGAGATCCTTCCCCTCTTGTCCATGTTTTTCCAGCTCTCTCATCAAACATGTTGTCTCTTCTCCATCCACGTGTACAGAATCCGGATGCACACCCATCTCACGTATATTACATGTCTCCATCTTTCTCACAGACCTAACTTCTTCTCTCTTTCTCTCTCTCTATCTCTCTCTGTCTCCTTAGGTTTGTCTCCTACTCTCTCATCCACATACATACAATCTTTCCCGCCCTATCTGCTCCATCTTTGCAAGCTCTCTCTACACGTTTCATTCACACATTTGGATATGTTCAAAATGTTGCTTTTATAATGGCCGATGTAGAGTTATGGATGGTTTTGTTGCATCCTACAAAGTAATAACTATGAAATGCAATGTAGATTCTCATTTGACTGGGATTATGTGAGTTTGAGCATGTTGTGAAGTACTATAGACCTCGTATACATCTTGGAATTTGACAATGATTGTAACTATTGAATTGTATAGACCATTACATTTGAAGTCAGTAGCCTAATATATTTATTTCACAATTTCAACAAATGATTAGTTCACTACAAACTAAGAAAACAAATGTGTACTCCCTCCGTTTTTATTTAAGTCTGTGTATTAGCATTGGTCAAAGTCAAGTTTTGTAAACTCTCAGAAAGTTTATAACAAAAATATTACCATATACAATAACAAATAAATACCATTAGATTCATTATTGAATGTACTTTCACATCATACATATTTTGTTATGGTAAATCTTTATATTTTTATATAAACTTGGTCAAACTTTAGGAAGTTTGACTTCGGTCAAACCTAATATGCAGAGTTTACTAGTACTAGTCGCTAGTTGCTTAGCCGTATCACCCAACACGCCACACGGGGAGTTCAGTGTCACAAAATTTTGAGGTCGGCAGGAAAAATCTCCCACGACCCTGATGAGCAGTGGGAAGTTACCATCATAGCCTTCGGAACAGGCATATGGATGACGCTTGGTAGGGGGCTGTTTTCGTAACTTCAGGTTCACCTTACCCAACCAAACCCCACCCCGACACTCAAAGTAGTACACCTG
>NC_041387.1:645363599-645380538 GCF_002162155.2 Triticum dicoccoides
CACCACAAAATAGACTTCTCCACGGAACCGCAGTCTTCATGCTTCTCCCCTTCTACATCGGCGCACTCGTCCACCGCAACACATCTGCCTCATCAATGACGTCATACGCCGCACTAGAGCCGGTCCACCGTTGTCGTCGTACATGGAGCCTCTTCCCCGACACCGTCTTCCACGGTCTCGGATCTGCTTCATGGAAGCTGACTCCAAGCGCAGAAGCACCACCGTCGTGGACAATGAACTGACTCCCGTTGCCGACCATGACTCACAGAGGCTGCCACGACCATCATTCTCCTCCTCGATTGGTAATGTGTGTATTGAATCACTTAGCAGTACATGTGCAGTTCCAATTTTGTTCATACCTACCCTTCAAATTTCCTGGGTGCTATTGTTCCCGTAAAAGTAATTGGTTATAGACTCCATTGTCCAACAGAATATCGGGTTTTAATTGTGCGTCGCACCTATATCGAGCTGTGCTTGGGTAGGTTTTTCATCTGCAACCAGTAGTGTGGCAAATGATGGAAAGTTTTTTAGAACTAGGAAGATGCCCATGCGTTGCACGCATCAAGATGCATTTGTATGAGTAGTTTATCTTGTGGGAGAAAAGGATGAACGAGGGAAGGCCTTATTTGCAAATCTGGAGAGGGGTGTGGGTATCTTTTTGCAAAATTCTCATTGTTTCCTTCCTATTTGTCAGATATAAATTGGACGGCCTATATTACATGATGGCAGGCACACCATCATCACCAACTCTGTTTTTTATAAGAACTAGCAAGATGCACGTGCGTTCCACGAAACATCAAGATGCATTTGTATGAGTAGTTTATCTTGTTGGGAGAAAAGGATGAACGAGGGAAGGTCTTATCTGCAAATGTGGACAGGAGTGCGGGTAAATTGTCATAGTTTCCTTCCTATCCGTTAGATATAGATCGGACGACCTATATAGCAGGATGGCAGGCACACCATCATCACCAACTCTGCTTTTTATAAGAGTAGAGATAAGTATAGATAAAAAAAGTAGACAGTAGAGAAGTGGAGATAAATATAAATATTAAATATAAAATCAATATAATAGTAGAGAAGAGAGTAGAGATAGCAGAGACGTCGGGAAAGGATCGCGCACGCAGGAAAAAGCGGCCGGGCGTGCGCTAGTTTTGGCGCGCAGCGTCCGGTGCGCTTTATAAAATCCAATGCCCTCCCACCGCTCTGTGCCTTGCCACCGCTCTCTCCCTGCTTTGTGCCTCGCCACCACTCTCTCCCTGCTCTTTCTCGCCTCGCCGCTGCCGCGCCACAATGCCGCCGCGTCGCCGGGAAACTTGGGGATACCGCGGCATCCGTGCGTGCCCCTCCGGCGGTTTCTCCGATGAGATCCGGTTCCGTGGGATGCGCCTTGGCCTCGGCAATTTTGACACCGCCAACGAGGCCGCCCACGCATACGACGCGGCGGCGTGGCGCCTCCGGTATCCTCATAGAACATTGAACTTCCCCAGTGTGCCAACACGGGAATGGGCGCAGGAGCTCGTGCCTCTGCGCGGCTTATCACCGACGAGGATCGTCGCGACCACCGGAGGTTGGAGCACCATCTCGGCATCGCCTAGATGGACGAGGAAGCCATGGTGTTGTGGCGCCAACGCTTCCCGCAGGACATCATCAACGAGTGCGAGTTCTACGTGCAAAGGAGGACGGAGAGGGATAAGAGGAGGGCGGGGCGATCCGCCTATCGCGAGGACAAGCATAGGCGAAAAGAGGATGCTTAATTCAACATGAGGCTAGGAGCAGCATCGCCCTGGGAATCCATTGACGATCGGTATCTTCATGCCTACAGTCAGACGTTGGAGGAGGACATCACCGAGGAGGAGTAGGTGAATTATCTATTTTTTTATCTATCTATGCTGAGAACTATCCTCTACTCTCTAGTCTCTACTCTCTATCTCTACTTCTTGATCTCAGCACTGTAAACGCTTTTTTAAAGCACCGCGCGTTGCGATTCTGTTGGAGATGCTCTAACATGGCAGACGTGTGCTTTAATTTTGCCCACAAGATGCGTGAGTATTACTAGTAGTATATCTTTCTTGCCATGTTGAGATTTTAAAACCACGAGTGCGAACATGCAGCAGAGCAATGAAGACCAAACACGGGATATTCGGGACATCTTCAAGGAGCGTGGCAAGTTAAAGAGGAGCTGCACTGAACCTGTAAAACGAGCTTTGGTAAGTAACACCCTTTCAATTACTTTCGTTTAGCCTCATTTTCTTCGATGTGTATATGTTGTAGTTTCTGTTTCTCTTAAGCCTTGTGTTCTTCGATGTGTAATAAGAAGAGTCTTAATCGTCCTAATGCTTTCATTTTTAGCTTGATGTAGGAAGTGGGTGTTCTCACCTTGTAGTCTGTTTTTATATTTTTTTTTGCTTTTGAATTCACTTTCCGAGTTCCGTTTATCTGGCTTCTACTAAATGGATCTGGGTTTCTCTGAGTATTGATCTAAAAAAGAAGTAACTTCATGTCAGGATGCAGTTCCTGCGAGGAGGGAAGTATGGTCAACCTCGAGATCATGTTTACAAAATGAGGCTGGATTACACACAAGGTGCGAGTTCCCTAATGATGCTGGATTATACACAAGGTGAAATTCCCAGATGATGCTGGATTACACACAAGCCAGGTGGAGACGTCAGCTGTTCGTGTCCTTGTGGCTCTAGTAAAGGCTGAAAGAAAGCGTGCAGCAGCCCTTGAGAAAGTAGCCGAGTGCCTGAAGAAGCAAAAAGAGCAATCAGATGCTCTCTTCACCCAAGCCAAAGGAGAGATGAAATAAGCCAGAAATAAGCTAGCAGAGGCAGAGCAGGCTAGGCGTCTCATGCTATCTAAAACTGTTGTCAATTCAAAATTTCCTTCATAGTAGCTAGGTTCAAATGTTTATCCAGTCGGCATGCCTGTTGTGATGTCCGTGCATCTACTAATGTGGCACAAAATATTTTTTTCGGGTCATGTAGTAACAGCAATTACTTTCCAAACAATAACAGACAAAGCATTGGACATGGTATAGTTCACGCGCAAGCCAGACATTCCAAGTTCAACTTCCACATCAAACTCATGTTCACAGATATCTGCACATTCATACATAATGTCCACAACCATGCACTACTAGGGAAAACCCTAGTAGTAGTGCGCGTTTAGTGCCCACTAGTAGCGCGGGTAACTGTGCTACTAATAAGGCGCTACAACTATTACTTTGCAGTAGCGCATGCGACGTGCGCTACTGCTAAGACACATAGCCGCAGCGTGTGTTCTTTACCGCGCTGCTGCTAATCTAGCTAGTAACATTGTGTTTTCTGTCCATAGCTACTAGTATTCTTTTTTATTTTTTTATTTTGAGTGTATTTATACGCAGTTATACAAATTTTTGTACAATACCAATTATTAGGTTTATATCATTATGTCCATAACAGTGTGTCAAATAAATGTGGATTAGGTTCAAGTGGAGGCAATATGTGGTGCATGTCAAAAGTATACTACTAATCCAAACTTGATCTAGTTTGCACTAGTAGTACTTTCGATGTGCACCACATGTTGCCTCCACTTGAATATAATCCGCCAGCACAAGCTATTTAATCATCATCATCGCCATTACCACCGACAGTAGTTATTTAATCACCATAGTCATAGTGTAGCACATCATCATCTTCAAACTCATTCTAGCTAGCTAATCACCACCAACACTAGCTGCGGTAGCTATCTAATCACTACCAACACTAGCTAATAATAATCATCATAGTCATTACCACCAACACTAGCTATGTAATCATCATAGTCATAGTGTAGCACATCATCATCTTCAAACTCATTTCTAGCTAGCTAATTAATCACTCCTTCTTCTCTCTCTCTCTCTCGGGTAAAATAACGAAAAACATGTGTAGCACTCCTGCTTCATCAAGTTGGAGCATGCAAATGAACATGTCTCCTAATCGTGGGCTGCGCTTCTGATTGCTGCCCCCTAGTACTTCTCTGTGATCGTTCACAATTTTGCTCTAGTCTTTCACTATTAAGCATTCCTCGCTATTAGAAATCATGTATGCACTAAAGTGCATTGTAGGATATCTTGGCCGTAAGATAACAATTCTCATGCGACCTTTAGTCTCGATCCAATGAGGCATAACATTCATCGGGAGTCCCTGTTGAAGAACATCGTATAGTAACATACTTAGCAATGAAGTTTAGCTTAAAAAATAAATGTATGCAAAAGATGCACTGAGCACAAATAGTAAAAATCTTACCATCTTTCCTAAATAGATGTGACCGTAGTTAAGTACGAACACTATTGGTCGCACGTTTTGAGTACTAAGATTTTCAAGTCCAGAAAAATAATTTGTCTTGACAGTATGAAGATCCTCAAGCCTTGAAACATAATGACTTATCTCCTCGTAGTTTAGTTCAGCCCCGGGACAGTAGTAGGTCCTGTCTACCAAGCGCTGGACATGTTTGCTTGAATGGAAATAAGCTGTCAATATAAATTAGTTCTCAACTATTTTTGAATAAACAATATCAAAGACATAAATATGGTTGAGAAACTCACATAATGGTATAACTGTAGGCGTCTGCACATCAACCCAGATGTCGATATTACCTTCAATATCATCTTCCGGACGAATATCAAAGGTGATAACCATATCAGGCTCAAATGCATAAGTCTTGCATAGTGCTTGCCAAGTTTTGCATCCAAAATAGGTGTAGGTGTTTGCGTTGTATAATTTTGCGTGGAAATACAACCATGCTCGGTCTTCAAGTAAACTCTCTTTACCACCATAGTAGTTTTCATAGGACTGAAACCTATTTATCCAAGACAAAAACTCTTGCATGGCAGGGGATACGCTAGTAGAATAGTAAAATAAATAAATTATAAGTTGAAGCAAATGAAGCAGATGTCATGCTTAATTACGAAAAAAGACTTGTCATTGTGACTTACTGTATCCACTTCGAAGTCCTTGTCCATCTTGATGCTGAAGCGCCTATAATCATCTAGGAAGATTCTGTCGCACAGGCCGCGCTCCTCTTCGTAGTATTTGCAATTACCGAAATCCTTTTCGTTGTCAGACATTTCCTATGTTCATAGTTGAAACATTAATTGAAAATCAATCAAAGACAACTACCAAGATACTCAACACACAAATCTGGGGCACTCGATATTTCCTACATATCCTGGCACAAGTCATGCCAAAATTCACGGAAAAATCCGGCATGACCTTCGCTAAAATAGGACATATCGATCGCCTGAAATTTGCCGGAACGGAAATGAATCTACACTCCGGCAAAACATAGGCCACTCGGAGGTGTAACCTGCAAACATGACCGGCCACTTGGGCAAGCACATATCCTATTTGAGCAACACAAGATATACATTTCAAAATATCTTATAGGACTCATATTGACATGAGCATTCAATAAGCAAAACCAAATCGTAAAATAAATAAGTATTCAAATTAGCATGCATTCAATAAGAAAAAGTAAATCATCTCTTGCGTCCGTACTTCATCAAATATTATCACTAATACATCCCGAATAGTATCATACCTTCTTCTATTTCTTTCATTTTCATTTACTTTTCTATTTGCTTTCCATTTAATTTTATATCCTTTAACAGTAGCGCCTTTCAGCGTAAACGCGCTGCTACGGTAACTCGGTTCAATGTAGATTGCTACTACTATGTGTAGCCTATCGGCTAAGCGGTGGGAATTTTAGTAGTAGCGCTTTTAACATCAGGCGCGCTACTGTTATAACTTTATCTGTAGCGCCGTTTACACAAGCGCGCTACTGCTACTTAGCACCAGCGTGCTTTTTTGACCGGCGCTACTGCTAAAGTTCTGTGTATTAGGTTTTCCCTAGTAGTGATGATTCACTTCAAAGACAAAAAAATGTGAGGAGAGTTATAAATAAAGAAAAACCTCTAGTTCCTGCTACCAGTGTGAGCACAACAAGTCAAGACCATGCGTAATTAGTTATATTTTGGTCATTTTTTGTGTTCTAAAATGCCGTCCGGCTCGCAGAAGGACGTGTTGCCGGCACATGCGCGGATTCAATGAAGGCAGGCGGGGCAGTCTGAAGCCGGTTGCATGCGGCGAGGAGGCGTGTTCAGCCGGGCCTGTAGCGAGTGGGGCCCTCTTGGCCGGGGCGCCAGTTCAATGCCTGTGCTATGCGAGGTCGCGTCCGTGTCAGAGAAATCACTCCCTCCAGTCCTTTTTTGTTGGGGTATAACAAAATCTCGTTTTCCATTCACATTTTACAAGTAACTAGCAAGATGCCCGTGCATTGCACGAAACATGAAGATGCATTTATATGAGTAGTTTATCTTGTGGGAGAAAAGGATGAACGAGGGAAGGCCTTATCTGCAAATGTGGAGAGGAGTGCGGGTAAATTGTCATAGTTTCCTTCCTATCCGTTAGATATAGATCGGACGACCTATATAGCAGGATGGCAGGCACACCATCATCACCAACTCTGCTTTTTATAAGAGTAGAGAAATTCGTGGACAAACTTTGACCCAAAATACGATGGGGACTAGTAAACCAGAACGGAGGTAGTAGTTTTTTTAATCAAAGAAGGGTTTCCCCTTCCGATATTCATTACTAAAAACCAGCATCTAAATCTAAACCATAGTATTTGCTCTAGAACTACCAGGTTCAACATATCGCAACATAAACCCATACAACCATAAGCCAAGGAGGTACGTAGTAGTACGAATTCCATTTTCGCTCCATACCAATCGTTCTAAAAACTACTTAGTACTTATAACGCGCCATTGAAAATCGGAACTCTGAACCCTGCTAAAAAATGATATTTTAAATGTGGCTACTCGATTTGTGGCAACTGGCGAGCCATGATACGTCTCCAATGTATCTATAATTTTCGATTGTTCCATGCTATTATATTACCACTTTTGGATGTTTATGGGCTTTATTTTACATATTTATATCATTTTTGAGACTAACCTACTAACCGAAGGCCCAGCCCGTATTGCTATTTTTTTTGCCTATTTCAGTATTTCGAAGAAAAGGAATATCAAACGGAGTCCAAACGGAATGAAACCTTCGGGAGCATGATTTTTGGAACGAATGTGATCCAGAGGACTTGGAGTGCAAGTCAAGAAGCAATCGAGGCGGCCAAGAGATAGAAGGGCACGCCCACCCCTCCTGGGCGCGCCCCTGTCTCCTGGGCCCCATGAACGGCCACCAACATACTTCTTACTCTATATATACCTACGTACCCCGAAAACATCCAAGGAGCCAACGAAAAACAGTTTCCACCACCGTAACCTTCTGTATCCGTGAGATCCCATCTTGGAGCCTTCGCCGACGCTTCGCCAGAGGGGGAATCGACCATGGAGGGCTTCTACATCAACACCATAGCCCCTCCGCTGAGTTGTGAGTAGTTTACCACAGACCTTCGGGTCCATAGTTATTAGCTAGATGGCTTCTTCTCTCTTTTTGGATCTCAATACAATGTTCTCCCCCTCTCTTGTGGAGATCTATTCGATGTAAACTCTTTTTGCGGTGTGTTTGTCGAGATCCGATGAATTGTGGGTTTATGATCAAGTTTATCTATGAGAAATATTTGAATCTTTCTGAATTATGTATGATTGAGTTATCTTTGCAAGTCTCTTTGAATTATCAGTTTGGTTTGGCCTACTAGATTGATCTTTCTTGCCATGGGAGAAGTGCTTAGCTTTGGGTTCAATCTTGCGGTGTCCTTACCCAGTGATAGAAATGGTTGCAAGGCACGTATTGTATTGTTGCCATCGAGGATAAAAAGATGGAGTTTATATCATATTGCTTGAGTTTATCCCTCTACATCATGTCATCTTTCTTAATGTGTTACTCTGTTCTTATGAACTTAATACTCTAGATGCATGCTGGATAGCGGTCGATGTGTGGAGTAATAGTAGTAGATGCAGGCAGGAGTCGGTCTACTTGTTGCGGACATGATGCCTATATACATGATCATGCCCAGATAATCTCATAATTATTCACTTTTCTATCAATTGCTCGACAGTAATTTGTTCACCCACCGTAATACTTATGCTATCTTGAGAGAAGCCACTAGTGAAACCTATGGCCCCGGGTCTATCTTTTATCATACAAGCTTTCAATCTACTTTTATTTGCATCTTTACTTTTTGCATCTATATTATAAAATACCAAAAATATATTTATCTTATCATACTATCTCTATCAGATCTCACTTTCGCAAGTGGCCGTGAAGGGATTGACAACCCCTTTATTGCGTTGGTTGCGAGTTCTTTGTTTGTTTGTGTAGGTGTGTGGGACTTTTGAGGAGCCTCCTACTCGATTGATACCTTGGTTCTCAAAAACTGAGGGAAATACTTACGCTACTATTGCTGCATCACCCTTTCCTCTTCAAGGAAAACCAACGCAAGCTCAAGACATAGCAAGAAGGATTTCTGGCGCCGTTGCCGGGGAGGTCTTCGCTCAAGTCAAGACATACCAAGTACCCATCACAAACTCATCTCCCATGCATTTATATTATTTGCCATTTGCCTCTCGTTTCCTCTCCCCCACTTCACCCTTGCCGTTTTATTTGCCCTCTCTTTCCTAATCTTTCTCTCTCTCTTTTTCGCTTGCCTTTTTCCGCTTGCTCGTGTGTTACATCATTTACCTTGTCGTTATGGCTAGTTCTTTATCCGCTCCTATGTCTCCAGAGTTTGAAGTTATTCACTTCAAGAAAAGGCAAGGAGAAAACTTAAAAGATGCTTGGTATAGGATGATGGAATCTTATCGCAAGTGCACCCTAGAGGTGAACTTTAGAATTCTTCTTCGCAATTTTTATGCTGGGCTAAATATGACGCATAGACAACTCTTAGATTGCATTGCCAAGGGAAATTTTATTGAAATTGATCCTAGTATTGCTCATGAAATTATAGAGGGAATAGTGGGAACACTACCTCAAAAGGGAGGATCACATCCTACCCAAGAAGAAACGCAAGTGTTTGGAAAGATTTGCGAAGTAACAATTTTTTTACAAAAGTCTCTTGAGCCTCTTAAAAGTGTTAGCGGAAATCTTCACCGCATGAATATGTTGATTACCCTTTGCAATAAGCAGTTGGATCCTTTAGATGTAAAAATTTCCGAGTATGAAGAGAAACATAAAGAACCTCCCGGATTCGAGCATAACTCCGTTAAAAACTGAAAATTAAAGATGGCACTACTTAGATCTATCTTCGCCTTTATGCCTAGCTAGGGGCGTTAAACGATAGCGCTAGTTGGGAGGCAACCCAATTTTATTTGTGTTTTTTGTTTTTGTTTCTGTTTAGTAATAAATTTTGCATCTACCTTCTGTTTAGATGTGTTTTTATGTTTTAATTAGTGTTTGTGCCAAGTAGAACCTATAGGATAACCTATGATGATAGTTAATTTGATTCTGCTGAAAAACAGAAACTTTGCACGCACGAAATTAGTTTCGTTAAATCACAGAAACGTGCTTTTGCATTGATTCTTTTTGCTACTGATCAATCGACAAATTTTCCAGGACTTTCTATTTTGGTAGGATGTTTAGAGCTCCAGAAGTTTGCGTTAGTTACAGATTGCTACAGACTGTTCTGTTTTTAACAGATTCTGTTTTTCGTGTGTTGTTTGCTTATTTTGATGCATCTATGGCTAATATTAAGTGGTATGAACCATAGAGAACTTGGAATGCAGTAGGTTTAACACCAAAATAAATAAAGAATGAGTTCATTACAGTACCTTATGTGGTGGTTTTGTTTTCTTTCACTAACGGAGCTTATAAGATTTCCTGTTGAGTTTTGTGTTGTGAAGTTTTCAAGTTTTGGGTAAAGCTTTGATGGACTATGGAATAAGGAGTGGCAAAATCCTAAGCTTGGGGATGCCCTTGGCACCCCAAGATATTCAATAATATCCAAAAGCCTAAGCTTGGGGATGCCCCGGGAAGGCATCCCCTCTTTCGTCTTCATTCTTTGGTAACTTTACTTGGAGCTATATTTTTATTCGCCACATGATATGTGTTTTGCTTGGAGCGTCGTGTATTATATTAGTCTTTGATTTTTAGTTTACCACAATCATCCTTGCTGTACACACCTTTTGGGAGAAGCCTACTTGATTGAATTTGTTAGAATATACTATGTGCTTCACTTATATCCTTTGAGCTTGATAGTTTTTGCTCTAGTGCTTCACTTATATCTTTTAGAGCACGGCGGTGGCTTAATTTTGTAGAAATTGCTAGTATCTCATGCTTCACTTATATTATTTTGAGAGTCTTTTAGAACAGCATGGTATCTGCTATGATTATAAAATTGGTCCTAGAATGGTAGGCATCCAAGTTGGGTATAATAAAAACTATCATAGGAAGTGAATTGGATGCTATGATCAATTTGATACTTGATAATTGTTTTGAGATATGGGGGTAGTGATATTAAAGTCATGCTAGTTGGGTGATTATGAATTTAAAGAATGCTTGTGTTGAAGTTAGCAAGTCTCGTAGCATGCACGTATGGTTAAAGTTGTGTAACAAATTTGAAACATGATGTGTACCTGGCTTGTGCATCCTTATGAGTGGCGGTCGGGGATGAGCGATGGTCTTTTCCTACCAATCTATCCCTCTAGGCGCATGCACGTAGTGCTTGATTTTTGATGACTTCTAAATTTTTGCAATAAGTATATGAGTTCTTTTGACTAATGTTGAGTCCATGGATTATATGCACTTTTACCTTTCCACCATTGCTAGCCTCTTCAGTACCGTGCATTGCCCTTTCTCACCTCGAGAGTTGGTGCAAACTTCGCCGATGCATCCAAACCCCGTGATATGATACACCCTATCACACATAAACCTCCTTATATATCCCTCAAAACAGCCACCATACCTACCTATTATGGCATTTCCATAGCCATTCCGAGATATATTGCCATGCAACTTTCCACCGTTCCGTTCATCATCATCATGACATACTTTACTTTTGTCATATTGCCATTGCATGATCATGTAGTTGACATCGTATTTGTGGCAAAGCCACCATGCATAATTTTTCATACATGTCACTCTTGATTCATTGCACCATCCCGATACACCGTCAGAGGCATTCATATAGAGTCATATCTTGTTCTAGTTTCGAGTTGTAATTCATATGTTGTAATCAATGAAAGTGTGATGATCATCATTATTAGAGCATTGCCCAAAAAGAATAAAAAATGGCCAAAAGAAAAAAAGGCCAAAAAAAGAAGAAAAAAGGAAGAAAAATAAATAAATAAAAGGGGCAATGTTACTATCTCTTTTTCCACACTTGTGCTTCAAAGTAGCACCTGTCCTTCATATAGTGAGTCTCCTATCTTGTGCTTCAAAGTAGCACCTTGTTTTTCATATAGTGAGTCTGATATGTTCTCACTTTTATATACTAGTGGGAATTTTTCATTATAGAACTTGGCTTGTATATTCCTATAATGGGCTTCCTCAAATGCCCTAGGTATTCGTGAGCAAGCAAGTTGGATGCACACCCACTAGTTTTCTTTGGTTGAGCTTTCATTCATTTATAACTCTAGTGCATCCGTTGCATGGCAATCCCTACTCCTCATGTTGACATCAATTGATGGGCATCTCCATAGCCCGTTGATTATACGCGTCAATGTGAGACTTTCTCCCTTTTTGTCTTCTCCACACAATCCACATTATCATATTCTATTCCACCCATAGTGCTATATCCATGGCTCACGCTCATGTATTGCGTGAAGGTTGAAAAAGTTTGAGATTATTTAAGTACGAAACAATGGCTTGGCTTGTCATTGGGGGTGTAGAATTTGGGAACATCTTTGTGTGACGAAAATGAAGCATAGCCTAACTATATGATTTTGTAGGGATGAACTTTCTTTAGCCATGTTATTTTGGGAAGACATGATTGCTTTGATTAGTATGCTTGAAGTATTACTATTTATTTTATCAATATGAACTTTTATTTGAATCATTTGGATCTGAACAATCATGCCACAATAAAGAAAATTACATTAAGAATTATGCTAGGTAGCATTCCACATCAAAAATTCTGTTTTTATCATTTACCTACTCGAGGACGAGAAGGAATTAAGCTTGGGTATGCTTGATACGTCTCCAACGTATCTATAATTTTTGATTGTTCCATGCTATTATATTAACCCTTTTGGATGTTTATGGGCTTTATTTTACATATTTATATCATTTTTGGGACTAACCTACTAACCGGAGGCCCAGCCCGTATTGCTGTTTTTTTGCCTATTCAGTATTTCGAAGAAAAGGAATATCAAACGGAGTCCAAATGGAATGAAACCTTCGGGAGCATGATTTTTGGAACGAATGTGATCCAGAGGACTTGGAGTGCAAGTCAAGAAGCAATCGAGGCGGCCAAGAGATAGGAGGGCACGCCCACCCCTCCTGGGCGCGCCCCTGTCTCCTGGGCCCCACGAACGGCCACCGACGTACTTCTTCCTCTATATATACCTACGTACCCCGAAAACATCCAAGGAGCCAACGAAAAACAATTTCCACCGCCGTAACCTTATGTATCCGCGAGATCCCATCTTGGAGCCTTCGCCGGCGCTCCGCCAGAGGGGGAATCGACCACGGAGGGCTTCTACATCAACACCATAGCCCCTCCGCTGAGTTGTGAGTAGTTTACCACAGACCTTCGGGTCCATACTTATTAGCTAGATGGCTTCTTCTCTCTTTTTGGATCTCAATAAAATGTTCTCCCCCTCTCTTGTGGAGTCTATTCGATGTAAACTCTTTTTGTGGTGCGTTTGTCGAGATCCGATGAATTGTGGGTTTATGATCAAGTTTATCTATGAGAAATATTTGAATCTTCTCTGAATAATGTATGATTGAGTTATCTTTGCAAGTCTCTTCGAATTATCAGTTTGGTTTGGCCTACTAGATTGATCTTTCTTGCCATGGGATAAGTGCTTAGCTTTGGGTTCAATCTTGCGGTGTCCTTACCCAATGACAGAAATGGTTGCAAGGCACGTATTGTATTGTTGCCATCGAGGATAAAAAGATGGGGTTTATATCATATTGCTTGAGTTTATCCCTCTACATCATGTCATCTTTCTTAATGCGTTACTCTGTTCTTATGAACTTAATACTCTAGATGCATGCTGGATAGCGGTCGATGTGTAGAGTAATAGTAGTAGATGCAGGCAGGAGTCGGTCTACTTGTTGCGGACATGATGCCTATATACATGATCATGCCCAGATAATCTCATAATTATTCACTTTTCTATCAATTGCTCGACAGTAATTTGTTCACCCACCGTAATACTTATGCTATCTTGAGAGAAGCCACTAGTGAAACCTATGGCCCCGGGTCTATCTTTTATCATATAAGCTTTCAATCTACTTTTATTTGCATCTTTACTTTTTGCATCTATATTATAAAATACCAAAAATATATTTATCTTATCATACTATCTCTATCAGATCTCACTTTCGCAAGTGGCCGTGAAGGGATTGACAACCCCTTTATTGCGTTGGTTGTGAGTTCTTTGTTTGTTTGTGTAGGTGCGTGGGACTTTTGAGGAGCCTCCTACTGGATTGATACCTTGGTTCTCAAAAACTGAGGGAAATATTTAAGCTACTATTGCTGCATCACCCTTTCCTTTTCAAGGAAAACCAACACAAGCTCAAGACGTAGCAATCCACTGCCTCCAAGTCGTTCACCTGTGGTCCCGACCATCAACTCCTATGGAACAAATTATCACGCGAGCTAACTATTCCTACAAAGGTACCCGCGAATGCAGCAATCATCCACCTAGGGTTTTAGGGTTTATTCGATAACATTGCCTTTATGTAACACTCATGTGTGTGAGACAGCGAGAGACCGACTGCGTGCGTGCGCCTCTTCTCTTCGTATATGTACTCCACCGTTTGTCTGGTGTCTAAAAAAATATAATAACTACTAGCAGTGCGACAATGCGTTGCCACACGATCAAAGTAGATTAATACATATTCACCGATTTGATAGAAAAAAAGTCTAGTTTTGAAATATGCATATCACTAAAAATCTGTTATGTTTCACTCAAAATATATTCCTTTGGCGGTTTTGATGACATAAGGGAGGAATGTTGTTGGTTTCAAGATTCGAGAAGTGGTATATGTCTAATTTCTACTCTTACTAGCAAGATGCCCGTGCGTTCCACGGAACATCAAGATCTTGTGGGAGAAAAGGATGAACGAGGGAAGGACTTATCTACAAATGTGGAGAGGAGTGCGGGTAAATTGCCATAGTTTCCTTCCTATCCATCAGATATAAATCGAAGGGACTACATTGCAGGATGGAAGGCCCACCATCATCATCAACTCCGTTTTTTGTCCCTACTCTTATAGAAAGCATAGTCGATGATGATCGCGTTCCTGCTATCCTGCAATATAGGCCGTCCAATCTATATCTGACGGATAGGAAGGAAACTATGGCAATTTTGCAAAAAGATACCCACACCCCTCTCCACATTTGCAAATAATGCCTTCCCTCATTCATCCTTTTATCCCACAAGATAAACTACTCATACAAATGCATCTTGATGTTCCGTGCAACGCATGGGCATCTTACTAGTTGTTACAAAAAGCACATGTGTGTGTGAGAGAGAGGGAGAGAGGAGGAGGACGGAGTGCATGTGTGACAAAGACACAAAGAGTGTGCGTGTGAGAGGTATTAGCTTAAAATGAGGCGATAGTGTGTGTGTGCACTATTGGGAGGACGTGTCTCAAGAAGGGAAGAAAAATCTACATAGATACAAGGAGCGGGAGAGAGACATGTATGTGATAGTGGAAGCACGAGTGTGTGGGTGTATAAACCTATCTAGAGGCTAGTCGATAAATGTTTGTGACAGAAATACGAGTCGGGGGTGCGAAAGCAAGAGTTTTGTTTGTGTGTGAGAGAGAGACGATAGTCGGGAAGGGGAGTGGAAGCAGGAGTTGTGTGTGTGTGTGTGTGTGTGTGAGAGAGAGATGGGGGGGAGTTTGTCTGATCGGTAAACAAATGAATAATGTCAGTCTGGGATGGAGACAAAAAGGAGACCGCAACAAATGTTGTGTCTACAGGAGAGAGAGAGGTAGAGAGAGAGAGAGAGAGTAATTTTAGTGGTATGAGTCATATCTAGAGACATATAGGGTGTGTGAGAGAATCCCATAGAGAGAAAGACAAAGTGAAAGATGAGTGGAGACTGTGTGTGTGGCGGTGAAAAAGAAAGCTTAGGTACCTAGTGATACCAAAGAACAGTAGAGACGTGAGAGATAATGAAACCCGTGTAATGTATAATGATAGGGAGAGTGTGACACTTCTCAAGGGAGACATCGAGAGGCCATGTTTGCGAGGATAGGAGAAACATGAAGTCAGCATGCGGGTGAGCTGGAGAAAAGAGAGTGATAGCTACATGAAGGAGCATGCATGCGAGAGAGATGGGCGTGAAAGAGTGAACATAAAAGGGATTCAAATATTTCAATTCGAGATGATGATACATGTAATCCATACTCGAACCAAAATTGATCTATCAAACATGCATACTCATATGAATTCATGCGCATCTATGTTATTTAATATGTAGATATTACTGATCCATACATTTTAGTAGAACATAAGTTGGTTTAAATATTTTGAATTCAACCATATAATTTTGAGATCATTGTATTTGTAAATCATATTATACATATAAAGGAGCAGAATTATTTGTTGTGCTTTTGAAAGTATATAAAAAAAATGATGTATATAGAATTTTATTCCAATCGAAAATGGATCCCGCCCGAAAAAATAGAATACAAACGGGATTCGACTTGAGTTTGCACGGTAAACGTGCACTCTGCAAAATTTGAACGAAGCGGGGCAAGTCGCAGTAACCGCCCGAAACCAAAATCTGCGAGATGGAAATTACTACTGCCTATCCCTGCCACACAAAGCCTATGTGCTCGATTTCTATAGGTGTTGATAGGGGTAGGTTTGTAATTTCACTCAAACGTGAAATAACCGCCTCTCACCCGGATTCATACACGGTGGGCGCCAAAACACAGTGTGTCCTCGGCCGAAATCGACTCCCTCCCCGATTCATACACGATGGGTGCCAAAAACAAACTCTCGTCGACAAATATTCGGTGTATGCGAGATTACCGTCCTATCCCCAACTGACTAATATTGCTGTGATGTAGGAAATTTGAAACGGGGGCTAACTTTAAATTTCCTCGCATTTGAGACAAGCGCACCCTAAAGACATGGTTCCCCCTTCCTCTCTACCTCCATTTCCCATTCGTACTCCGTGGGTGCCAAAACACCCTCTCCACCCCAGCCTCCTCCGTCCGCCACCCCCATCCACCGTCGTCCTCCTCTACCATGCTGGAGATGATACCCCGATGCTGCCGTCCATTACAAAAGATCGACCTCTCTCATCCATGGCTTCGGACCGGGATCCTTGCATCCCGTCCTCTCGCTTCATCCCCGCCGTCGTCCACCTTGCTGGCGCCGCTCCTACGGCCATCTCGTCCACCGCGCCTCGCCGCCACCGTCTACCCTCCTAGATCTGCTTCCATGCCACCGACAGCCATCGCTACTGCAGCACCGTCCAATTCTCAGCAGATGCATACACGACGCTGCACCAGAGGCGGTACTCTTTCGTATCTGCTCAACTTATTTATCGCAGCAAGAAAATAGATCGCCATTGCTTTACTCTGATTTCTTGTCCATCACATACTTGCTAGTTGAAAGCAAACATTGGTTGCAAAGTTGCCTTTGTCCGGTTTGCACCTTCAGATCCGCCATGGCACGCTCAACACTATACTCCCAATGCTTATGGTTTTCCCCTTTTATATTCCACACTAGTTAAATCACAATAGACTAAATTTCAAAATTAGGTCAGTGAATTTTTCAGAGTTCGCCGGTGCGAAGGAAGGGGCTCGGGTGGGGACGGTGATTGTGTGTGTGT
>NC_041387.1:645380749-645418569 GCF_002162155.2 Triticum dicoccoides
GAAGAAAACTCGACGCGGGTGGGGGTGGGGTTGGCACAGGAACACGGGCGGTGGGGGCCGGTGGTCCGGCCAGCGGCCCGTGCGGTGTTCTATATGGGAAGAATTAGAGATGAGGAAGAAGAAGGGTTAGGAGACATAGGATCTTCATCCAACCGCCTAAAATGGTCGAGAGATAGCAGGGAGTTGCATTCTTAATGTGCTCTGGTTCATCATGTGTTGGCACTACACAACGAACATTTTATTATCCAAAATCTGCTTGCTCTTCTTTATCATATTCCTCTTCCGTTCTTCTTTAATAAGTACTCTCTTCGTTCCTAAATACAAGTCTTTGTATAGATTCCACTATGGACTACATATGGAGAAAAATGAGTGAATCTACACTCTAAAATGTATATGGATACATCTGTATGTGATCCATAGTGGAAATCTGTACCAAGACTTATATTTTGGAACGAAGGGAGTACGATAGTAGTACAGTATGTTCCTTGTAGTGAAGATCAGCAGGGACATTTGCAGTGTAGAGGTCTATACGGTCGGTTGTGATGGACACTTTGAACTCTTCGGGCCTCTTTGATTCGTAGGATTTTGTAAACATGGGAATAGGATTTGTAGTGGCCTGCCCACTTGAATCCTATAGGAATAGCAAGGAAATGCGGTGAGCTGTGTCGCCTTTCAGAGTTAGACTGATATTAACAGTATCGCACCTTTAGTTGAAGAGAGATGGTATCCGAAGCCTTTCTAGCCGTACCGGCAATACTAGCACATATATTCTAGCAAGTTTCACTTTGCTGATTTTACTCTGATGCTTAAGGTTTTCCCGTTATATCTACACTATGATCTGTGTAGCTGCTTTGTGTCGCACTAGCAACAATCCACTCTTGAAGCTAAACACTACAATGACTTACAAAATTGGCACCAAGGCATTGAGTGCCATTCTGGATGCAATGAAACTCATACGCTCCCCACCTGTTGACTCTTGTTCAGAATATGATCCTAATGACTCTTGTTCAAAATTGCCACATATAGAGAGACGACATGGAATTGCATTTCTTTGGGTGTTGTGATTCATCATGAGTGGGCAACCAACATTGTATGCAATGAAGCGGAACCTCAAGAATATGCTTCCTCTTCTATTCTTTAACATGTTCCTCTTTGTTTATTCTGTATTTAGTACGTACAGTATGTTCCTTGTCAGGAAGGGGAGCAGGGACATCTGCAGTCAATAGCTGATAGAGCTGGCCTGTACATGACCGATAGGCTTTCAATTACTAGCGGCAATACAACACCATATTTTCAAGCCAGTTCCACTTTCCGATTTATATATCGTGGTTATGATGTACCCGTTTTATATACACTATGATCTGCCTAGTTGTTGTGTGCTCTTGTTATCAAGGTTTGGCAACAAAATCTCTGTACAGTATATTATGAACCTATCATATGCCAACTATCCTTACTTCTGGAGCCTATTTTTTGTGTACTTATGCCAGATTATATAAATGCACGCAGCATATTACAGCACATATGATCTCTCTCATCACAATCCAGTGATAACACACAAGTGTTTACAGGGTCGCCCCTATATTAGAATATCCTCTGCATTACAAAGATAATCTCACAACTATTTATGTTTTCATGGTTCTTAGATATTATACATAATTAAAGTGAATATCACGTCCATCAGAAGAATATTGTGGAACACTGCAATGACTTACAAAATTGGCACCAAGGCATTGAGTGCCATTCTGGATGCAATGAAACTCATACGCTCCCCACCTGTTGATTCTTGTTCGGAATATGATCCTAATGACTATTCTAACCTCGAGGAGTCAAAGGCAGATGGCCTGTCCTGTTCACCCATCAAGGTGCCTGTTCTAATTTGGCAAGGTTTTATTGATTGCGCGTATCTTTCATATGTTGTCCTGCATTTCTTCTACTTTGTTGCACCACCATCTGCTTAGTTTACTCATCATATATGTCGATATGCCATGCCCATCCATTATCCATACATATTCCATCTGTCATCATACCATGTTTTCCCACTCAAATGCTATTCTTGTGCATCAGACATCAAAAAGGAAGAGGGTGATTGCCGAACCTGAAGGAGCACCAGCAGAGTCCTTGAAAAACATGGTGGCGCCGGAGGAATCAGACAGCACCCCACTTATATTAGTTGTACAACCAGTGACACAAAACGTAGGACTGACTCCAGCAGACTGTAACCATACTTCACTGGCCACACCACTAGCCCCACCACACAGGACCTGCACTCCAGCAAAAGGTATACCGATTTCAGTTGCCATAGCACCAACCATACCACACAAAAATCCCACTCCAGCAAAAAGTACAACACCCACCAGACGAAGACCTATCCCAACTGCAGAGACGACCAATTCCTGCAGATTGGAACCCCATTCCAGTTATTCCCAGTTTAAAAGACAATGCTTTCAATGTTTTTAGGGACTACGTGCATATATTCCCATCATGGGACGATTATAGTGAAGACAAACACCATTTTCACATCTTCCTGTCCAACTTACGTGTAAGTGCTATTATTCATGGTTATTATTTTCCTGTTTTTTGCTGACTGAACACATCAATGATTTACATTACATTGTTGTAATTAGGCGAGGGTCAATCTGGATAGTCATGACGAGCAAAGCTTGCTTGTGCTTTTCAAGGAAGCATTGCAGCAGTATCGGTGTTACCTGAGGAAATCACACTTTGATGGCAAGTCTATAAACGGATTTCCGGTGAAGTCTCATGTGCTAAATTTAGAAGACATTGAATGGAAAAACCTTGTTATGCACTGCTCTCATTCCCAGGATGAGGTACTGTCTATGAAATCAAATGACAATTTTAACTTCTACTTTTCTGCATGTGCCTTACGGATCTTTTTTGCAGGAAATCTGCTCGAAGAAGAATTCCAGTTTGAAAAGAACGACAGGATATCGCAAATATGCTGCCCGCTGCTTTGCTCTTGTTAGTACCTGTTGTCCTGTATCACTGTACTTGCATACATACCTGGTTCATTATGTGACAGCAGTATGCATGATAGCTTGCTTATCAATTGTTTGCTCCAAATTATCTGGTCTGTATGAATGGTTACATTAGTGTAGAATATATCCAATACGAATGAATTTTTTTAGCTCTGCATTGTTCTTGTAAGTACATGTTGTCCTTTATCAGTGTACTTATATTGACAGGTAGTTGTTCATGTACCATCACTCTGCAGCTTATTTTCCTTTGC
Source organism: Triticum dicoccoides (assembly GCF_002162155.2). Lineage (NCBI taxonomy): Eukaryota > Viridiplantae > Streptophyta > Magnoliopsida > Poales > Poaceae > Triticum > Triticum dicoccoides. The sequence continues at coordinate 645,383,997 of NC_041387.1, forward strand.
CCTCCATTTTCTACACATCAGATCTATATTTACTCTTACTATCGGATGTTGGGTTCCGGTAGACCCTTTAGGTTCGAACTCTGGGGTGCGTGCGAAGACCTTCCCCCTACCAATCCACGTCCAATCACCTCACGAGAATCTAAGCTAAATGATGAACAACACGAGGGACACAAGATTTATACTGGTTCGGTATACCGTTGTGGTGTAATACCCTACTCCAGTGTGTGGTGTGGTGGATTGCCTCAGGGGCTGATGATGAATAGTACAGGGGGAAGAACTGCCTTGTCAGAGGTGTTCTTGCGGTGGTGGTTTGCTTGAGAAGGATCCCTCTAGCTCTGGATTCGATGCCTCTCTACTGTGGTGGCTATCTTGATATATAGAGGCCCTGGTCCTCTTCCCAAATATTGAGCGGGAAGGGCGCCAACAACGGCCATTTTGAAGGGGAACATCTTGTACAAGTTATCCTGACTAAAGTTGGTCTTCGGCTGCCAAAGGCACTGGCGATGACGCCATCTTGGGCTCCACGGTGACCTCCATCACGCCACTCTACTGGTGTTGGTCTCGTTGCACCGAAATGGTAACCTTTGCCTGATGCCTTGGTACTCCACGCCTGTGCTTGCCCCCTTTGCACCAAATATGAAACAAGGACACTGTGCAGGCCGGCACCCGCCTGGCGCCTGCCTGGTCTCGATCGTCATGGCTTGCATCACGAGCACCTCGCGAGGTACCCTTGCCTTGATCTCTCCGCCTCCTCATGAGACCGCCTGGCGAGGCCGATCCTGCGGAAGCCTTGCGTCATCCGCCCCGCGAGGCTTGGCCCCTCGCGAGGGTCTTGAGTTTGAGCTGATGAAGATGGGTCGTACTGGGCCACCACTTGAGCCACGCCGTAGGCCGCAGGCAGGCAAGTCTAGGGACCCCTGTTCCCAGAACGCCAACAGTAGCCCCCGGGCCCAAGGCGCGCTCGGACTTGGCTTAGCAGAGAAGCGAATAGGCAAGTGCGGAGCGCCGCAGGCCCCAACAGCCTGTGGCCTTGGGCGCCGCATGGCAGTTGATTGGACGTGGGCGTCTCCGCTTCCCCATGCTACCTCGACAACTACCCGAGAGGGTCCCGACCCGCTCCCGCCGAAGAAACGGTCGGTCCCCGGCCGCTGCAACAAGGTCACGTGGCAGGAGACATCGACGCCCTGGTACGAGGGGCCGCTGCCTGGGTTTTCGCTGCCCTTGTACGCCCGGGCTGAGGGCCCTAGATAAGAAGACGCCGAGTGGCACCACCTGCACCACCGGCGACGCCGACAAATTACAGCGGTGCGAATCGTCGCCCCTGGGGTCCATGCCAAGAGGGCTCTTCTCGCGAGCTTGTGATTCACACCGCCATGCCTCCAAGCTCTTGGATTCGCCTTCCTCCCTTCTTCACCTTCGAGACGCCGTTGAGGGGGCCTCTTGAGCTCTGGCTGTAGCATGCTGACTGCAGTACCCCCGCGACCGGAGCGGAGGTTGAGGTTGTCGCTCCGGGCAAGGTCTACATGACCCGGGGTTGGGGCGAGATCGCCCGCGTCTACCGAACAGGAGGTGCCCTCATGATTCATTTCGGATACGATGGCGCCTCCTTGATGTTCTTCAAGGTCTTCAACGCGGAAGGATGCCGACTGGAGTGCTTCCCCAAGGAAGGCGGCCGGGGCATCGAAGTGGCGAGGGCTAGGCCTGCCAACCGCATCCCCTGCAGCTCCTCTGGTAGCAGTGGAGAAGCCGGAGGGTCCAGCAAATCTCCCGAGCTTCTCATGACTCAGGAGATGAGCGATGACAGCTACGAGCCCCCGAGCTCACGTCGTGCTCGGAGCAGGGCAGCCGCATCGGGTCGTCGGCGCTGCTGATCTAGATGGGGTTGGCGCCGGTGCTTGGCGGCCCACTATTGATGATGGCGTCTACCATGGAGGCGCACATAGTTAACGTTCCTTAGTACTAGCACCTTTTGTTCCCTGCGAGGAATCAAAGAAACACCCCGTGGGGGTATGTAAGGCGTTTGCTATGTCTTTTGTGAATATTATCCTTATTATGGAGTGATGCAAGATGCTTGTCCTGTCTTGGCTCGACTCCCCCTTTCCATCCTCATGAGGGCTTGGTGCTCTACGCTGACATGTCCCGGTCCCCAGGCAAGCTTCAGCCATCGCTGGTATGCCAGGTCGCGATGTCGTGGTCAAGGCCAGGAGGTGAGCGGCCCGAGGTCCAGTAAGAGCCTCTGAGGCGTGATTCTCAGGAGGTCCCCTTTAGTGCTCAAGCAGCTTCTGCTGGGCAAGAAAGGAAGGCAACGTTGCCGCGACAGAACCGCATTAGGCGAGGGTTTGGTGTCGTGTTGATTTAGCTTTTCTAGGAGCATGACTTATCTCGTGAGCTTGGAGTCGTTCTTTGGCAAGGTGCCGGACCTGCATCGGCAGCTGGGATGTCACTGGGTCAGGCCCTCGCGAGCTTCTCCCCTCTTCCCCGCACTTTCCTTCATGCTCTACATCCTCAGGTCCCGGCCCTCGAGCGAGCTCAGCCGCCGCTGGTATGACAGGTCGCGATGCCATGGGTCAAGGCCAGGGGGTGAGGGCTGGAGAGCCAGTAAGAGCCCCTGAGTCGTGATGCTCAGGCACCCCCCTTTTAACGCGCGAGCGGATCGCATGGGAGAGAGAGAGAGAGAGAGAGAGATCTCACGACACCCCCACGTTATTCGCTAGGTGGATCCTGTACACCAACACGAGGAAAACAAGGACTGCCTTTACAGTTGCCAACCAGCCATTGGTTACTCCGGGGGAGTGATTGAGGCACTGAGGGCCTGGTGAGGTAGCACCTTGCGGGGGTGCCGCGGCCAGAGATCGACCACTTAGATTTGTCGACGTTGTAGGGATGGACCCATGCGCAAGCGCCGTGCCAGAGCGAGCGTCTCCAAAGGTAGGTGTCAATCAAGCAGGCGATCATCACAAGCAGGTTAAGCATGAAGAGGCAATCCAACTTAGATAGATGCAAGGAAAAGCACACGCCACTGGGTCAGGCTCGAGCGGCTTGGGGATGATGCAGCCCGAGGGTCGCCCCCAACAAAGTAGGCTAAAGAAATAAGCAAAAAGGATACATGCCGTGGGGACAGTCCCGCGCGACCTAGGAATGATGCAGCCCTAAGGGCGCTCCCAGCTGAAATGAAACTTGAGAGATGTCACCTGATACCATTGTAGAGCGAGTGTTGGAGTAGCTGATGGTGCGTGGTGAAGAAGCCAATCCTCACGAGCCTTCGGAACTCCGAGCCTCGGGAGGCTCTGGAGGTCTGGGCGGCTCGGCAAGGCCCATCTCCATCTCCTCCAGGAGCTCACGGTGCTCGGCCACCAGAGCCCCCTAAATGCTCCTCATCAGATGCTGGTGAGCAGCAGCCGCATTCGGCAGGCCGAAGGGCATGCGAACATAGCTCTGAGGTGGACCCTCGCAATGTCCCACGCACGAAGGCTAGAAGTGCCCTTGAGACGCGACTCGATTGAGCCCTGGGTAGTCGATGCAGACGCGTAGCCCGCCATCCTCGCCTGGATGGGGAGCTATGCTGGGCAGGCGGCGGTTTCCACGCATGACTCTCGATTCCTGCAGCTCCTGAGTGACCTTGGTGAGGAACTCCTGAGGGTTTGGCCCTCCTCGCCTTCTGCCTTCATGAGGGAAACGTGCCGTGAAGCACGCCTCTAAGTGGTGCCAGAGCGCCTCCCTCGTGATTTTGGCAAAGTCAGTGACCCTCCTGGAGAGAGCCCCCGAGCCTTGCCCGAGGAGGGCGCCAGGCTCGCCTTCCTATGCGACAGAGGGTGGCGCCCCTTGGATGGGCGCAGATCCTGATGCAGTGCCTCCGGAGGTGCCTGCTTCCTGAGGCCTTGAGCCAGGTGATGTCTTCTTCTTCTGGGGAGCCGCTTCAGGAAGGTTTCCACTCTTGCTGTCTGAGTCCTCGATTGACGCAGCTTGGAAGGCGCGCTCAAGAGAGCACACCACATCCTTCTCTTCACAGGGGACCGTGATGACCCCGCCACTTCCTGGCATCTTGAGGACGTTGTAGCCATGGTGGGTTACTGCTATAAACTTGGACAGGGCTGGATACTCGAGGATGCCATTGTATGGCAGGCGAATGTGGGCGACGCCAAAGTCAATGAGCTCAGTACAGTAGTTCTTGCGCTGTCCAAAGGTGACAGGGAGGCAGACCTGCCCTATCGGGACAGTGGAACCATCTGTGACTCATGAGAAAGGCTTGTTTGGCTGAAGCTGATCGTATGGCACTTGGAGATTGTTGAACGTCTCGACGGACAGGACGTTGAGCCCTGCTCCGCCGTTGATGAGGGTCCTGGTAACTTGCACATTGCTGATGACTAGGGAACCGAACATGGGGAGGACACCGACTGTTGCCGCACACTTGAGCTGGTCCGCTGAGCTAAACGTGATGGCACACGCGGACCACCTGAGAGGGCGAGTGGCCTCAAGCTTAGGGAGGACTGCATTCACCTCGCTAGCAAACTGCTTGAAGATGCGCTGAGAGGCTGGGGCCTGGACGCCGCCCAAGATACAAACGATAGCACATTGCTCCTAGAAGCCCGCAGCCCCCTCGTCTTGATGATGATCGTCATTCCTTCTTGGTGGCCGTGTCAGAGGAGGAACGCCTGCGTTGCCTTGTGGGCAATCCTCACGAGGCTGATCCCTCCAAGCCCCCTCGCAAGGCTGGTCCTGCCAGCGGTCCTCGCGAGGCCGGTCACGCCACCCTTGGTGAGGGCCATGGTCGTCCCATCATCCTCCACCTCTTCCTCCGCCTTGGCCGTAGCCCCGATTGTTGCGCTCGGGGCGTCGACCGACACGGCCTTCTCGCACGGCCCTGAGCTCTTGGCATTCGTTGGTGTTGTGGGTGTGGAGATCGTGGTACACGCAGTACCGGCTGCCCTTGGATGACTCCGGCTGGTACCTGCCGCGCTTCGTGTCCGGTTCTGCTGCGAGCACAGCTGCTCCCTTGCGCTTCACATCCTTGGCCTTGGCTTTCTTCTCTTCTGGTTCTGCAACTGGGAGCTCGAGAAGGGAGAGGCGTCCCTCCTCAGCCCTTGCGCACTTGGTCGCCAGGTTGAACAACTCCAGAGACGTACACAGATCTTCGTGGATCGCCAGTTCCTCCTTCATCTTGACGTCGTGGACGCCGTCAGAGAACGCTGAGATGATGGCCTCCTCAGTCACCTTGGGAATCTTGAGGCGAGCGCTGTTGAAACGCTGGATGTAATTCTGCAAGGTCTCTCCGGGTTGCTGCTTGATGCGGCGCAGGTCACCCACGGCCGGTGGACGGTCACGAGTGCCCTGGAAGTTGGCGATGAAGCGGGTGCACATCTCATCCCAGGAGGAGATCGTGCCAGGAGGCAGGTTCAGGAGCCAGGTGCCGGCACCGTCCTTGAGTGCCATGGGAAACCAGTTCGCCATGACCTTTTCGTCCCCGTTGGCGGCTTCAATGCCCAGTTCGTAGAGCTGCAGGAACTCCGCGGGGTAGGCAGTGCCGTCGTAGCGAGGAGGCAGGTCAGGTCTGAACATGCCCGGCCAGGCGACACTGCGTAGCTCGGTGGTGAAGGCGCGGCAGCCTGCGGTGGCCACCGGAGCTCTCTGCTGATGCGGGGCTTGCTCCTGGGGATTCCTGCGTGCCGCTGCTTGCAGCAGCGCGGGGTCTTGACGTGTTGGCACAGGGATGCGGTCATGGTTTGCCGGTGCAGGGAGCATGCGAGCACCTTCTTGGGGACGAGGGATTTCTTGGCAACTCCTTTCTTGTCGCGTGGGCGTTGGACGCGGTGGGTCTCGTCCAGGGGCCGCGCGCCTTGGAGCCAGGGCGCGTTCTTGGGGAGGAGGTGGCGGAGGCACATCCTGAGTTGCACCGCCTGCGCAGGACGGAGATTGAGCCAGCGAGAGGGACGTCGCAGGGGAGCCCCCTGCGATGCTGACGAGCTCGGTGATGCGAGCGAGCCACTCCTTGTAGAGATCATCAACGGGACGGTAGTGCAGGAGCTCACGCACCAGGAGCAACATGGCATGCGCGTCCGTGGGGGCGTGACGGGCGCGGGACGACGAACCAGCTAGAGTCAGCAACGGGGTGGCGGTGCGGCCTTCCCGCCGGACCGAGTGATGCAGCGACAAGGCTTGCCACTCGTTCCCCGCTGGGCCGGTGGCGGCAGGCGACGGGGAATGATGGGGACACCCGCTGACAGGAGCCGTTTGTGCGACGCGGGCGGCGAGAGCAGCCGCACGCTCGGCGCGAGCCCGGCGAGCGTCAGCCATGGACACGACAGATGATCGAACGCGGAACAACGGAAGAAAGATTCCGGTGCACCCCTACCTGGCGCGCCAAATGTCGGATGTTGGGTTCCGGCAGACCCTTAAGGTTCAAACTCTAGGGTGCGCACGAAGACCTTCCCCCTACCAATCCACGTCCAATCACCTCGCGAGAATCTAAGCTAAACGATGAACAACACGAGGGACACAAGATTTATACTGGTTCGGGCCACCGTTGTGGTGTAATACCCTACTCCAGTGTGTGGTGTGGTGGATTGCCTCAGGGGCTGATGATGAACAGTACAAGGGGAAGAATAGCCTCGCCAGAGGTGTTCTTGCGGTGGTGGTTTGCTTGAGAAGGATCCCTTCAGCTCTGGATCTGATGCCTCTCTACTGTGGTGGCTATCTCTATATATAGAGGCCCTGGTCCTCTTCCCAAATATTGAGCGGGAAGGGCGCCGACAACGACCATTTTGAAGGGGAACATCTAGTACAAGTTATCCTGACTAAAGTTGGTCTTCGGCTGCCAAAGGCACTGGCGATGACGCCATCTTGGGCTCCACGGTGACCTCCATCCTGCCGCTCTGTTGGCCCTGGTCTCGTTGCACCAAAATGGTAACCTTTGCCTGATGCCTCGGTACTCCACACCTATGCTTGCCCCCTCTGCACCAAAGAGGAAACAAGGACACTGCGCAGGCCAGTGCCCGCCTGGCGCCTGCCTGGTCTCGATCATCATGGCTTGCGTCACGAGCACCTCGTGAGGTACCCTTGCCTTGATCTCTCCGCCTCCTCGCGAGCCTGCCTGGCGAGGCCCACTACTAGGAAAAGGGCTATAGATAGGATGGACACTAATGGCGCACCTGTCATGTGGTGCGCCATTAGTATATACTAATGGCGCACCAGGAACATGGTGCGCCACTACTGTTGTTCATTTTTTTTCTTTTTTTTGCAAAACTACTAATGGCGCACCATGACACAGTGCGCCATTACTAGTTTAAACTAGTAATGGCGCACTGTGCCACGATGCACCATTAGAATGTATACTTTTTTTTATTTTTTTGCAAAACTTCTAATGGCGCACCAGAAGCAGGTGCACCATTAGTACCAGGGTTACTAATTTTTTCTTAGTACCAGGTTTCCCCACTCGATCGACCCCAACCATACACCGCCGCCGCAGCCGCCCACGCGCCCCCGCCGTCCGCCGCCTCCGTCCGCCGCAGCCGCCCACGCGCCCCCGCCGCCTTCCTCTCCCCTTCCTCCCCCTCGAGCGCCGCCTCCCCCCGAGCCCCGCCTCCCCCACGAGCGCCACCTCCCTCGCCTCCCTCCCTAACCCCCGGAGCCGCCGGAGACTTGGAGCCTCGGCCGGCAGCGCGTCGACGTGCTGCCCCTCTCCTCTCCCTCGCCCCCTTCCCCTTGGGGCTGCTCTGCCCCCTCTCTCTTGGGCGTCCCCATGGGTGGCTGACGGCGGCGGCGTTGGATGCCCTCTCTCCCTGCTCTGCTTCCCCTCCCCCTCTCTCCACCCTGATCTGATTTTTCCTCTCCGAGCTGCAGTGCGAAAGAGGTCAGGGACGAGCGGCAGGCCGACGACCAGCAGCACCCCTCTCTTCTCCGTTGCTGATTCCTCCCCAGGTACTATAACCCTAGCAAAGGCCCCATGGCTGGGACACTCTGATGAAGCAGTAATCTTTGGTTTCGTCATCAGTCCTTGCTCATGATAGCTAGGTTGTTGGTTTTCATGCTCCTATTTTATAGTGACCAACACAATAATAGAGTTTCTGAGGTGTTCAGGGTACAATTATCACAACGAAATTGATATAATAGTTATCACCCTAATACTTATGTTTTTGGAAAACTTGTTAGGTTCACAGTATTCATATACTTTAAGAGTAGTTGAAGTAGATGCACTGAATTTCATGGCCATCCTATCTAGTTGCTGGGTGGAAATTTACTGAATTTTATTTGCAGTAGATGCACTGAATTTCACAGAAGAGTAGTTGCACTTCTGAACTGCTGTAAGTATAAGTACTCTTTTCATTGGAGTATTAGTGCTTGTATAGTTTCAGTAGTTTTTCTTCAATTAATTTGTTTGGTTGTATTAGTTTAGTGTAGGACAACAATAGTGTAGCACTTGCTGCTGCTGTTATGTTTCAGTTAATTTGTTTGGTTGAATTTTGTAGTACAGCACAAAGAAACCTTTTCAGTAGTTTGTCTTGTGCCCTCCATATTGTCTCATCTTCTTGTCTTGTTGTACTCCTGCTACTGCTTGCAAGTTCCAGGGTTTGCATCAGTATTCCTGCTTGCAGTAGTATGAAGGAGGATTCCAGTAGTGCAATAGTGCAGGAGTATGAACAATAGTGCAGTAGTGCACTGCTTACAATAGCCCTAAAATCCAGTAGCAAATGCTCTCCTTTAACTGAAACTTTAAGTGAAATTTTAATTTAACTTTAAAATCAACTAAAACTTTAACTGAAACTTTAATTTAAACTTTAACTGAAAGTTTAATTAAAGTTAACTTAAGTCTTTTCCTTTAATAAAAATTGTATGGTGGATGTCTTGTTGTAAAATTGTATGCATAGTCAGGCCCTTTCAAGTTTTCAAGGAAACACCAGACTTTCCAGTTAGTGCTTTCTCAAACTTCTGCAATTTGCACTTCTTGAACTACTGCTTGGAACTAAACAGAATTATACAATGAACTTCTGCAGGCTGATCTGAGTTGGACCATCCTCTGCAGCCAACATTTCTTCGGCGAGAGGAAGAAAGGAGAATCAGGGTAGGGTTTCATGGCTAGAAGATATATTGTTGCACAACAATTTGTTACAAATTGCATTTATTGGTATATGTACGCTAGTTTCGTCATATCAGGAGCTTAGGAACTTATCTTGACTAATTTATTATAGAAAGCTGTCAGAGCTCACTTCTAGAAATTAGCAATAGCAAAATGTGGTTAAGATTTAAGGCATCCAGACTAAGCTTTGTGGCCTTTATATCTAATTTGTCATGCATGAATTATGATCATGAGATCCATGAGATCTTGTTTAGTGCATACACCATTCTTATTTTTTTTCTATCCGTTGCTACCCCATCTGGTAATTAGTATATCATGCTACTTTCATCTATGGAAGTATGACTTGTCACTTCTACAAATCGAACCCATCATTTAGTTATGGACCAATATAATATAATTTGCAGTACTTGGCGTTGAGCAGCTAGCATTGCTGAATCTTAGCAGCAAAAGAGGCCCATTTGCAAATGTAAATCCTTAATCATATGTTTTGGCATACAAGTATCTCTTTCTTCAAGATCGGTAAATCAAGTGGGTAAATAGATGCTACTGTTGGACTATATGTTTTGGACTATATGTTCATTGGTACTATATGTTCAGAATGAGTTAACTTGCTGTCATTTATCGAAATTCAGAATGTGCTGGACTATATGTTCATTGGTACTACTTGTGATGCTGCTGCTGTACTACTTGGGAATTTTGTCAACTTGTGATGCTGCTGCTGTACCCCGAGAGGCCCTTGAGTTTGCCAGAATGTCGATTAACTTCCGTTCTGGCAAATTCGGGTACTCCATATGTCCTATTTTATGATCTATTGTAAGGGTACTAATGCATGTTTTATGATCTATTGTAAGGGTACAAATTGGTCTCTTCTGCTGCTTATCAGAGATGGGGGGAAGCAGCCACCGCCGCTCTGCCACACCGCAGTACGAGTTGGATGCTTCCGAGTTCTTCAGTATCATACTTTGGACTTTAGTATCATCCATGACGCAGGTATATAAAACGAGAGATCTCTCCTTCACCCATCTCATTATGATATCTGTTGTTTGCTACATCACTCATTGTCCCAAACTGCAGAGGCTGCCTGACAGTTTTATGAACATGCTGGTTGAAGATCCGCCAAATAATGTGAAGATGCGACAGGCCGGCAACGGGTTTCGCAGGCAGTGGGATGTGGTGTTGGTGATCAAGGAGGCCCACATGTACTTGTATCGTGGGTGGGAGAAGTTCTACCGTGCCTACGACCTACGTCTGGGGTACTTCCTTCTCTTCAGGTACGAGGCCGCCGCCACCATGCTCATCATGAAGGTGTTCAACGCAACTATGTGTCGCATGCGCTACGCTGACGATGATGATGCCAGTACGTTCTGCCTCTTCTTATTCCTCTACATTTGGCTTTGTCTCACATCGATTGTTAACGGTCATTGTTGCATTTGGATAGGTAATGGGAGCAGCAGCAGCGACACTGGCTACAGCCAAAGCAGCAGCGACTATGGTTGTAGCAAAAGCAACACCGATTCTGGCTTTAGCGAAAGCAGCAGCGATTCTGGCAGCAACATAGACAATAAGAAGGATGATCCGGACTGGAGTGCGGGAGAAGAGGAGCAGAGTGGGGATGAGGAGCTGCAGGATGACCTAGCGCTGGTGGTGGCTGACCAAGGGCAATCGATGGTGGTGGCTGACCATGGGCAAGAGATGGTGGTGGCTGACCATGGGCAAGAGATGGAGGTGGCTGAGTATGACCTAGCGATGGTCGTGCCCGTCCTGCCTGAAGGTGGCCTCGCGATGGTGGTGGTGCCTGACAATGACCATGCACCGGTGGTGGCACCGGTGACCCCACAGCTGGGCGGCATGACCACGCCAATTGTGGTAGAAGACTACATCCCACTGCCTCCACTGCCTCGCCGCTCTTGGCGCATCAGGCTGAGGAAGGAGAAGGAGAAGAATAATGAGAACTGAACTATGTCAGGTATGTCAGATCTCCAAAATGATATATATATATATATATATATATATATATATATATATATATATACTTAGTTACCTATGTTATCTCTAATATGCTCAGTTTCCTACACGTAAGCTTCATTTTACCTAAGTTGGCTCTAATATGCTAACTTAGAGCTTATATGCTTAGTTTCCTATAGGTTAGCTCCAAAATAACTTATGTTAGCACAAAATGATCAAGTTTACATAATAAGCTTATAGTCTTCTTCTTATTCTTCTTCTTTTCCAAAATGACATAGGTTAGCTTCATTTTACCTAAGTTCGCTCTAATATGCTAACTTAGAGCTTATATGCTTAGTTTCCTATAGGTTAGCTCCAAAATTACTTATGTTAGCCCAAAATGATCAAGTTTACATAATAAGCTTATAGTCTTCTTCTTATTCTTCTTCTTTTCCAAAAGGACATAGGTTAGCTTCATTTTACCTAATTTGGCTCTAATATGCTAACTTAGAGAGCTTATATGCTTAGTTTCCTATAGGTTAGCTCCAAAATTACTTATGTTAGCACAAAATGATCAAGTTTACATAATAAGCTTATAGTCTTCTTCTTATTCTTCTTCTTATTCTTCTTCTAGTGTTCTTCTTCTTCTAGTATTCTTATAGTCTTCTTATTCTTCTTCTTCTTCTTCTTCTTCTTCTAACTTCTTGTTTATCATTTTGCAGATTTGATTTAATTCATGGAAGCTTGCATGGATGGAGTGCTTCTTTTCCATTTGTGTTTTTATTTTGTATCAATGTGAAACTTTGGTGAATTGATGGATAACGGTGTTGGATGAACAATGTGAAACTTTTGTAATATGTAACGATGGAACTATGTGTTGGCTATGTATGTATATATGAGGAAACTTGTGTGTTGGATATGATTTTTATATGGATGCTTGTTGTATATATATGTGTTGGATATCTCATATATGAAACAGTGACATGAGATTAAGAAAAAACAAAAAAAAAATTAAAAAAATTGTTACTAATGGCGCACTACCATGTGGTGCGCCATTAGTATAGAAGACACTAGTGGCGCACTATGGGCAATACTAATGGCGCACTGCGTGGTGCGCCATTAGTATACCAGATACTAATGGCGCACCAGTAGTGCGCCATTAGTAAAAAAATACTAGTGGCGTGATACTAATGGCGCACCAGTAGTGCGCCATTAGTAGGCAAAATTGGTGCGCCATTAGTACGCCTTTTCCTGGTAGTGGCCGCTCCTGAGGAAGCCTTGCATCGTCCGCCCCGCGAGGCTTGGCCCCTCGCGAGGGTCTTGAGTTTGAGCTGATGAAGATGGGACGTACTGGGCCACCACTTGAGCCACGCCGCAGGCCGCAGGCAGGCAAGCCTGGGGACCCCCGTTCCCAGAACACCGACACTTACCATAAGGTTGGATAACATTGATGGTATTGAAGAAGTTTAGCTGTGCATTGCTCTTGGCTATACCTTTTGCCTGTATCGCTGTACTTACATTTATAGCTAATTGGTTATGTAGCATCATTCTTCAACTTATCTTAAATATTCTCCTTTTTTTTCTTATATTATCACATCTATATTTACTCTTAACAAAATGTAGAATAAAGGCAATGCTTATGAAGAAGATTCTGTGGTAAACTTCCTTAATTGCCCCCCCCCATCAGCATGGACAAGGGCTTTATAGAGCCTGTCTTCACCAATAATGTAAGTTTGTCCTTCTCAAGCCTTCAAACTTTGTTATGTATATTTGGTTAGGCATGATAGCAACAACTGTATTTTTTGGTGTTTGCATCAAATTGCATGTTTAAAGTTTATTATGTAGTTCATAAACAAAAGTTTGTCCTTCTCAATTTAAGTTTTCAGTTGTACAACCAAGTTCCTTCTTCATAACATGTAAATTAAACTATACAGAGCAAGTGATCTTCTTTTGCACTGCATGTATGCTTCTGTTCTTGATCCGTAATTGAGTGGTGTGGTGAACCTACCAACTACAACACAACGTCATATTCTGCAATGTCTTAACTATGAATAATGTCATATCATTCTACTATTATTTAAACCGTCTCTTTATTTGCCAATCTAAAAAGGGATAAATTGACAGCACACTAACCATTGATACTTATGAGTTCTTGATCTGTAATCCAGTGGTGTCGTGAAGCTGCCAACTCCTTCACAATGTCATTTCCTTCCATGTCTTGACCTGAACAATACCATATTGTGTTAATGCAATTTTAAACTGTGTCACTTTATTTGTCAGTAAGAAATGTGATGAATTGTCAGCACTAATACTTTTATGTGCAAAACCTATCATCTGTCTGCTTGTTTATCTTTCAGAGTGAGGAGGATATAAGTGTTAAACAAGCGCGGTCTCATCAGCTTGCTCAGCTGCTTGCGCTGCAGCTCCCCAGCAAGGATAACCTTTCTTGAACTCTATTGGAGTGTTGTCGGTTTTGCATATTATTTTGTCGGCGTGTTTATTTGCACTGGTGGCGATCTTTGATGCCCAGTATATGTAATCTGCTGTCTGCTTGTGCTTTATTGTCATAGTGGTGAACTTTGATGCCAAGTGGATGTAATATGCCATAATTTCTATATTGTATAGTCTAGGTTTTTTCTTATTCATGATGTTGCAGTTATTTTATATATATATATATATATATCCTGTCTTCGCAGTAAACGGCCAAACCATAAAATTACGGTACATAATTGGGCCGTCATGCAATCACGATGTATGATTCGCATCATGGGCCTCGTTATCTTGGTCTGTTAAAAGGCCTTAATGTAAACTGGCCCACTAGTAGATTCGGGCCTTTAATAGGCCGAGTAAACTGTCGGCCCTCTTTTCGCAAGAAAACCCAATGGGCTTTTAGTTGGCTGAGAAGTAGGTTGGGCCTGAAACTTGCCGAACAGCTCACAAGCCGGCAGCAGCCCGAAATGGACCCCGGCCCATGATGGTGCGAATCAAATCACGGGCTTTTAACAGGCCAAAAGTATCTCGATCCTTATTTGGCCCAATCAGATTATCGGATGCGAGCAAGCAGGATGCAAACGGGGTCGTAGTTAGGCCCAACTATATGACGGGCTTTTAACAAGCCGAAATTAATATAGGGCCGAAATGTTAAACATGCCCTTAATAGGCCGAAACTAATATCAGGCTGAATTACTAAATGGGCCTTTAGCAAGTGGGCCCAAAAGCATAATATCCAATTGACGGGCCGAATCTGATATGGGCCATAATTTAACCCAAAGCCTCTTAAAGGGCCGGACCTGATCTGGGCCGTTTGGCCCAGAACGTGGTAGGATTTTATGAGACGGATCTCATATGGGCCATTATTAGGCCCGGAACGTGGCAGGCCATTAATGGACCAGATCAACATGGGTCGGCATTTGGCCCAAAACATGGCAGCCAGTTAATGGGTCGGCCTACTAGGGTCCTCAAAATCTTGTGGGCCTACAGCTGGGCCAGCCCATTAATCTCGGCGAAATCTCGTGGGCCTTTAGCTGCGCCGGCCCATTATGATCCGCAAAAATTTTGTGGGCCTTTACCTGGGCCGACCCATTATGGCCCACAAAAATCTTGTGGGCCTTTACCTGGGCCGGCCCATTATGGCCCACAAAATCTTGTGGGCCTTTAGCTGGGCCAGCCCATTATGGCCCGCAAAATCTTGTGGGCCTTTAGCTGGGCCAGCCCATTATGGTCCGCAAAATCTTGTGGGCCTTTAGTTGGGCCAGCCCATTTAAACTTTATGGGCCACTTTTGGGCCGGTCCACGTGTCAACATATCATAGGCGCATCTCGTACATTGGATGAGTGACACCTGTGCTAATGCGGAGCTGACACGTGTTTCCTCCATCCAATGACGATTTTACACGTGGAAAATCCCCATTGGCCCGGGCTGTTAACGGGTTATCGGATCCAAAACCGGACCCGATAGCTTAACGGTGTTCCATTATGGTGGATGCCACGTGTCGGTCACCCTTAACGAAAGCACTTCTATGACGCGCGATTTATCATCATGGAAATGGACACTTCCATGATGATAATTTTGGTAATGTCATGGAACACTTCTACAACAACATAGGTTTGACTATCTTGATTCTGTCATAAAATCGTCATGGATGTACATGCATGACAAAAAACGCGACCTACTATGACAAACACGTATCATCACGGAAGTGTATTTTTTGTAGTGGTGTAAAAGCTTGCATCGACGTAACTCTTTACGATGAACTCTTTATCACCCCCATCACCGAGAAACATTTCCTTAGTCCTCACTAAGGGTAATTTTGACCGCTATCCAGTGATCTACTCTTAGATCACTATTGTACCCCCTTGCCAAACTCATGGCAAGATACATAATAGGTCTTGTACACAACACAACATACTTTATAGATCATATGACTATGGCATAGGGAATGACTTTCATTCTCTTTCTATCTTCTGCTGTGGTCGGGCTTTGAGTCTTACTCAACTTTACACTTTGTAATACAAACAAGAATTCCTTCTTTGACTGATCCATTTTGAACTCTTTCAAAAACTCGTCAAGGTATTTACTCATTGAAAAATCTTATCAAGCGTCTTGATCTATCTCTATAGATCTTGATGCCCAATTTGTAAGCAGCTTCACCGAGGTCTTTCAATGAAAAACTCTTATTTAAGTATCCCTTGATGCTATCCAGAAATTCTATATCATTTCCAATAAATAATATGTCATCCACATATAATATTAAAAATGCTACAGAGCTCCCACTCACTTTCTTGTAAATACAGGCTTCTCCAAAAGTCTGTATAAAACCATATGCTTTGATCATACTATCAAAGCATTTATTCCAACTCCTAGAGGCTTGCACCAGTCCATAAATGGATCGCTGGAGCTTGCACACTTTGTTAGCACCCTTTAGATAGACAAAACCTTCTGGTTGCATCATATACAACTCTTTTTTAAGAAATATCCATTTAAGGAATGTAGTTTTTTATATCCATTTGCGAGATTTCATAAAATATGGCAATTGTTAACATGATTTGGATGGATTTCAGCATCGCTACAGTTGAGAAAATCTCATTGTAGTCAACACCTTGAACTTGTCGAAAACCTTTACGACAAGTCGAGCTTTGTAGATAGTAACACTACTATCATCGTCCGTCTTCCTCTTGAAGATCCATTTATATTCCACGGCTTGCCGATCATCGGGAAAGTCCACCAAAGTCCACACTTTGTTCTCATACATGGATCCCATCTCAGATTTCATGACGTCAAGCCATTTTGTTGTCGGTGGGAAATGACACCTATGGGATCACAAGAATCCCTACTACGGTTGCGGGGCGCTGGGTGGTGAGGGGAGGAGGATCAGCAGTTTATACAAGCACACAGATCGTTTACCCAGGTTCGGGCCGCAGAGATGCGTAACACCCTAGTCCTACTTTGATGTGTGTATTTGTGTTCTTGAGGTTCTTGAACTAGCTACAATGGGTGTAACTTGTCCAAAAGTCCGAATCCTCCTCCTGGATGCCTCGGGCCTCCTTTTATAGGCAAGGGGATCGCCACAGTGGCACACAGGAGGTGGCATCGGGGTACTGCGGTTGAGCCTATCGCTAGCTATTACGGGACAAGACACATCTAATGTGCCTCTGATGTCTCCCCTCCACTTTACCGCCGCTTCACCTCGTCTCGACACACGCCTGGGCCGGCGAGGCGGCCAGCGCCATGTAGGCTGGTAGGCTGCTGAGGTGGCGCGGTGGCGGGGCCTTCACGATGATTTGCATGCCACCACATAAGCATGCGTTGAGTTGGCCGAGGAGCCTTACATCGACACACAGGTGCCTGCCCAGCTGGTGGGCTGGCAGCTGCATGGGAGCGGTGGCAAAAAGCTTGGCGGGTGCGGGCCTGGCTGCGGCCTCGTGAACACCCTTGGCATGGGCCTTGCCGGGGCCTCAGCAAGGGTCTTGCCATGGTGTCGCAGTCGTCCCCGGCAAGGATCTTGCCATGGGTCTTGTGGGCTTCCTCGGCAAGGATCTTGCCGAGGTTCATCGTCTTCTACTCCTCGGATTTGGAGTGTTGTTCTCGTCTTCACAAAGATCTGCATGCCACCATGGAGGCGCCTCCCGAGCCTTGGTCCCAACGCGGTTGGCGGCGCTGGAGGAACTGGGGCTCAAGGGTGGCGCGCCCAGCTGGCGTCGAGTAGGCTGCCCCGGCAAGGGTCTTGTCGGGGCTATGAGGGCTACCCCAGCAAGGACCTTGCTGGGGGAAACCATTTCGCCTTCTGGCTCTTTATGCTTATGTCTTGGTGTTGCTTTGATTCTGTGTTGTGGCTCTGATTTCCTGTCTCTGCCATGCTTAAGTGTGGTCGTCCACTCGGCTCTGACCGCCCACGCACAAATAAGGGGTACAAAAGAGCGCCCCTATTTTGGTACACCGACAGGAGGCCCCGGGCCTGGGCCACACATAAGCACGACACTTGTTAGGTCAAGCACAGAACGGTGCACGGGTAGGTGGGGCGGTTTTTACCGCGGTAACTTTCTGTCCGCTGCGCTTCCCCAAAACGACTGTTGAACGTGCGACGTGGGTGGCGTGCGTGACGTGGGGGGCATGCGTGGGGCGGTCAAAGCAGGCATGCGTCATGTCGCATTAAATGGGAAAAGAGGCAGCCCACATTTTCCCCATAAAAAGGAATAAGCGCGGGCGCGCGGCTCATTTACCCCCCTATGGTTTTCCCCAATCTCGCCATCGCCATCCCCATCTTCTTATTCCCCAAGCTCTTGCTCGCTGCTGCTGCGCTTCCCACCGCCCCCAGATTCTCGCTCTCTTCCCAGCCACCATGGCGCCCAAATCTGGCAAGGGCAAAGGCGTGGCCGAGGATACGAGGGAGAAGGAGACGCTGGAAAGCGAGGCGGCAGCGCGGCGGGCGCATGCCGCCTACTTCATCCCGTCGTCTATCGACGCCCTCGGGCTCAAGGACTACAAGCCGTTGTGGGGGGCAGCAACATCAGTGCACCCCACCACGCGTGCCCTCCCGTGGAATGCAAGAGAGGCGGCCCGAAATGGTACCCTTTCTTCGTCGACTTTTTCTTCTGCGGGCTCTGCCCCCCTTTTTCCGACTTCTTCAACGATATTATGCGCACCTTCGGCTTCCACTTGCTGGATCTTACGCCGAATGCCGTGGCGCACCTGGCGTATTTCGCCCATCTCTGCAAGGGTTTCGTCGGAGTGGTGCCCAGCACGGTGCGTTTCCGCCAGTACTTCTCCCCCCGTGTCCAACCTGGGGGTGCTCTTTCTGGGACTGTCGCCTAGATCCTGAGGATTCAGGAGAGAGGCGCGTACCCAGACGGTGCCATGAAGGAGAGGAGGGAAGAGTGGCGGGGCCGGTGGTGCTGGATCATGGAGGAGGACCCGCCGGAGTTCTGCCGGGGCGTTCGTTGGAAGCCGCTGCCCCGCGGCGCGAACTGGAGCGACCTCGACCCCGACGATAAGAAGTTCTCAATCGCCACCACCAGGATCCGCCGCCTTACTGAGGCCGGGCTCACCCTCGAGATGATCGTGGCGGATTTCATCCGACGCCGAATTGCTCCGCTGCACAAGAAGGGGAGGCCGACTGGGATTTCAGGAATGCAACCAGCATCATGAGGCTCCGCACCGACCTGCAGAACAACTTCAAAGTGCTGGGGCACTCCTGGTATTGCCGGAGGCTCGAGGAGTACGCCGATGGCAAGGTGAGGAGGACTGGCACGGCTGTGAAGTCCGGCAAGGTTGTCAAGGGGCCCTTGTTCGGGTTGCCTCCGGGAGTGGTCCCGTTGAGCAACAACTCCCAACAGGCCGAAATCTTGGCCATGATACCGCCCTTCAACATGCACGGTCTCGACCCGGCCTGGGTCGAGCCCCGCACGCGAGGTGGAGGAGTTCTTCGCCAATTTGGTCGAACAACTCGACCACGAGGAACCGCGGCTCATCCAGGACACCACCCAGGAGGAGCTGAACTATATTGCCGCCAAGTCGATGGAGGCTGAGCTCACCAGGCACGCCAGCGAGGCCCGCGGCATGGAGAATGAAGCCGTCGTGGCCGCAGAGGAGGAGGAGCTCTCCGCGTGGGTGAAGGCCATCAAGGAGGCGGCCGGTGCCAGCACCGGGGCCCCTCCTGCCAAAGGCACGGACGAAGGGTCATCCGAGGAGGAGGCCAAGGCCGGCGAGCCCCCGGCCACGCAGAAGAGGCACGTCCTGCGCCAGGCCGGCTCTGGCGTGTCGGTCCAGCCTGGCAAGGCCGTGACGTGGCAAGGGGCTCCGAGGGAGGCTGCGCGCGTAACGAGGGCCGCAGCAGCGAAGACAGAGGCCACAGCAGTGAAGAAGAAGGCCGCGATGGCGAAGAAGAAGACGCCCGCCTCTCTTCATCCAAACGCTTCTAGACTCCTTCGCCCCTCCCTCGTCCCACAGGCGCCAGCATGGACATCGGCTTTGACTTCCTGCCCCTCAGCCCGAGAGGGAAGAGGAAGGAAACCGAGGAGGAGGAGGAGGAGGAGGACGAGTAAGCGCTCTGCCCCTTGCTGTTTCCATCTTTACGAATTATGCCGCCCGCCTTGATTTGTCTTGTTCTCGCAGGGAGATGGAGATGCTGGCTCAGCGGGCAGCGAAGAGGGCTAGAGCCTCGACGGGCGGCCCACCCCTGATGGGTACTTCACAGGCACCGCTAGTGGTGGAGAGCAGCCCGGACAGCAGCCCGCGGTGTAGCCCCCGGTTCAGCCCCCAGGGTAAGTTCACCATTCACCTTTGGCCAACGCTTGCTGGGGCCCAATTCTCTTGTCATTGACCTTGCCACGGTGTGCAGGAGAAGAACGACAGCAGGAGGAGCCACCAAGGGCCTCCCTCACCATGCAACCCCCATAAACCACACCGCCCAGAGGGGCGTCCCCGGCAAGGACGCCAGATATCGAGTCCATGCACACGAAGAAGGAGGAGGTAGACTTGGGCGCTGGCGGCCCGATCCCAGCAACAGACGTTGGCGGGGAGGGGACCACATCTTCCCAGCCCGACACGGGTGAGTCATTTATTCTCCCTTGCTTTTCTTTCTTTTCTCCTGAACCTTGGGCTTTGGCTTTGCCTTATTTCCTCCTTTGGCGTCCAGGTCCCCCCCGGCAGACCAGGGGGACACCGACACCATCATTGAGGAGGCTGCCGTGGAAACTGTGGCCGAGGCTGAGAAGGTCGCCAATGAGGAGGCCTCCTAAACCGCGGCCGAGAATACCGCCGAGGGGTTTACCGAGGAGATCGGCAAGGGCGCCGCTGAGGAGGGGGTCGGCAAGGGCACCACTGAGGAGGAGGCCGGCAACGCCACTAGCGAGGAGGAGGCCGGCAAGGCTGCTGGCGAGGAGGAGGCCGACAAGGCCTCTACTGAGGATGAGGTGGTTGGCGACCTACCATCCTTGTCCGCTGCCTCCGGCTCAGGCAAGTACCTGAAGGTGAGCGACGACGTGTTCATTCACTTCCCAGGGCCGGCAAGCACCAAGGCGCCGGCTGAGGGGGAGGTGTTCGACGACGAAGTGCTCGCCGCCGCCGGGCTTGAGGTCGTCAACGAGCCAAGCTCTGGTGGTGGCACCCAAGAGGAGCGGCTCCTCCAGGCCATGAGTGCCAGCTTCAACAAGCTTCAGGCGCTCCACCGTGCCCGTCTGCAAAGGCGAAGTCCAAGGAGGCGGTGGCGTACAAGGTGGAAGCAGACCTCGCGGAGCGCGTCTCCAATGCGCAGGCTTGGTTCCGCCAGGACCACGAGGAGCTGAAGGCCACCCAAGACCAGCTGGCGCAGCACGACCTGGAGCTTGTCCTGAAGTAGGCCGACATCGAGAAGGCCCAGGAGGAGGCGAGGGAGGAGGCCTCCAAACCCGAGGCCATCCGGTCCCAGCGCCAGGCTGAGCTGAACTCCCAGGAGGAGGACCTTGCCGACCGCGAGGCGAAGCTTGCTGCCGTACTCCGCGGCAATGACGAGGAGGTCGAAAGGCTTGCCACGGCGCGGACCCAAGAGCTGGAGCGCAAGCACCAAGAGGCGCTCGATGCCCAGGCCCTGGCCCACGGCAACAAGATGAAAGAGCTGGAGGTGGAGCGGGATGGCT
Source organism: Triticum dicoccoides (assembly GCF_002162155.2). Taxonomy (NCBI): domain Eukaryota; kingdom Viridiplantae; phylum Streptophyta; class Magnoliopsida; order Poales; family Poaceae; genus Triticum; species Triticum dicoccoides. The sequence goes on from NC_041387.1 coordinate 645,405,123, forward strand.
TGAAGGCCAGAGCCGATCTATTGGTGGAGGAGAGGGATTCGGCCCACTGCACTTTGTTGCAGGCGCAGGACGAAAGCCTGGCCAAGGCCGAGCAGCTCTCCCGCGCCAACGACTCCATCAAGGACATGAAGGTCAAGCTGGTGAGCCTTGAGGGGGGAGCATTCGGAGGCCCAAGGCTGGGAAGGGGTCCTGACCAAGAGCCTGGCGGAGGAGAAGCAGTTGCGGAAGAACGACGTCGCCAACAACGCAGATTCCGTGATGGGCGACAAAATCTGGACCGACCGCCTCGCCGACGTCGCCAATAGGACCACCAAGCAGCTAGCCGACATGAGGATGTTGGAGGTGAGGTACGCCCCGGAGCCGAGCACGAGCCCCCATGCCAAGCTGATCTTGTTCTTCGAGGGCATTCTTGGCGCCCTGGAACGGCTCGAGTCCAACCGGGCGAGCTCCTTGGCCAATGAGTTCCGACCGGGCGCCATGACCAAGGTCCTCACCAAGCTGGCCTTCTGGAACCCAGACCTCGACTTTGACGCCGCGCTGGACAGCTTGCCAGGTGATGCAGACCTCACAGGTATTGAGGAGCGCATCGATCCCATCATCATCCGCATCGGCGGATTCATAGGTTGGAGGGCCAGCGACGGGACTAGGCGCCCCGTTTCTTGTTGCCACTGCAGGTTCATGACCAAGACAATTCACATCCTTAGTTAGAACCGCAACAAAAATTTGTGTAATATAACTCTACAACACTTTTAATATGATGCATGCTATTTCCCTATTTAATCTTTCTCTGTACGTCCATCCTACACTCACTGGGTAAGCCTGCCAGCGCGTAAATCCAAACCGCTGTGCTTCGAAGGACGGATCCTTTAGTGGCCGGCGGGGCGTGCTTGCCGCCGTGCAAACCACCTTGCCGTTCTTAGCGTGGCCGCTCGAACTGCCGAGCGGACTCGAGGCAGAGCAAGAGCATTGCCGATAGCGGAAGGCCACCCTGCCGCTCTCAACGCGGCCACTCGATCTATTGAGCGGACTTGAAACAGACCAAGAGCATTGTCGATAACGGAAGGGCCCCACCGCGTGCAGGTTTCCCATACAGAGGAAAGATCTCCGAGGAAGATAACCTTATATAAGAAGGAATTATTTGAAGTTTTCGCATGACTTAGCTTTTTTTTGTTGTCACGCGAATGCTCTCCGCACTCACCGACGGGGCTGCTCGCTTGGTCGCCTTCTTCCTCGGAAGCCATGGCGATGAAGGGCTGTGCTACTAGCTGCAAAACCAGCTGCTCACTGCTGCGCCCCCTACCTGGCGCGCCAAAGATGTCGGTGGGAAACGACACCTATGGGATCACAAGAATCCCTACTACGGTTGCGGGGCATTGGGTGGTGAGGAGAGCAGGATCAGCAGTCAGTACAAGCACACGGATCGTTTACCCAAGTTCGGGCCACAGAGATGCGTAACACCCTAGTCCTGCTTTGATGTGTGTATTTGTGTTCTTGAGGTTCTTGAACTAGCTAGAATGGGTGTAACTTGTCCAAAAGTCTGAATCCTCCTCCTGGATGCCTCGAGCCTCCTTTTATAGGCAAGGGGATTGCCACAGTGGCACACAGGAGGTGGCATTAGGGTACTGCAGTTGAGCCTATTGCTAGCTATTATGGGACAAGACGCATTTAATGCGCCTCTGACGTGTCCCCTCCACTTTACTGCCGCTTCGCCTCGTCTCGACACGCGCCTGGGCCAGTGAGGCGGCCAGCGCCATGTAGGCTGGCAGGCTGTTGAGGTGGCGTGGTTGCGGGGCCTTCATGAAGATTTGCATGCCACCACATAAGCATGTGCTGAGTTGCCCGAGGAGCCTTGCATCGACACATAGGTGCCTGCCAAGCTGGTGGGCTGGCAGCTGCATGGGAGCAGTGGCCAAAAGCTTGGTGGGTGCAGGCCTGGCTGCAGCCTCGTGGACGCCCTCGGCAAGGGCCTTGACGGGGCCTCAGCAAGGGTCTTGCCGTGGTGTCGCGGTCGTCCCCGACAAGGATCTTGTCGGGGGTCTTGTGGGCTTCCTCGGCAAGGATCTCGCCGAGGTTCGTCGTCTTCTACTCCTCGGATTTGGAGTGTTGTTCTTGTCTTCACAAAGATTTGCATGCCACCATGGTGGCGCCTCCCGGACCTTGGTCCCAACGCGATTGGCGGCACCTGGAGGAACTGGGGCTCAAGGGTGGCGCGCCCTGCTAGCGTCGGGTAGGCTGCCCCGGCAAGGGTCTTGCTGAGGCTATGGGGGCTGCCCCGGCAAGGACCTTGACAGGGGAAACTACTTCATCTTCTGGCTCTTTATGCTTCTGTCTTGGTGTTGCTTTGATTCTGTGTTGTGGCTCTGATTTCCTGTCTCTGCCCTGCTTAAGTGTGGCCGTCCGCGCGGCTCTGACCGCCCGTGCACAAATAAGGGGTATAAAAGAGCGCCCCTATTTTGGTACACCGACATTCGTGGAATCTGGGCTCATCATCGCTTCCTCATAGTTCGTTGGTTCTTCATGTTCTAGTAACATGACTTCTAAAATAAGATTACCGTACCATTCTGGTGCGGACCATACTGTGGAAGATCTACGAGGTTCTGTAGTGACTTGATCTGAAGTTTCATGATCATCATCATTAGCTTCCTCACAAATTACTGGAACTAATTTCTGTGATGAACTACTTTCCAATTCAGGAGAAGGTACAATTACCTCATCAAGTTCTACTTTCCTCCCACTCACTTCTTTTGAGAGAAACTCCTTCTCTAGAAAGGATCCATTCTTAGCAACAATCTTGCCTTCGGATCTGTGATAGAAGGTGTACCCAACAGTTTCCTTTGGGTATCCTATGAAGACACATTTCTCTGATTTGGGTTTGAGATTATCAGGTTGAAGCTTTTTCACATAAGCATAGCAGCCCCAAACTTTAAGAAACGACAACCTTGGTTTCTTGCCAAACCACAGTTTACTAGGCGTTGTCTCAACGGATTTTGATGATGCCCCTATTTAAAGTGAATGCAGCTGTCTATAATGCATAACCCCAAAAACGGTAGTGGTAACCCGGTAAGAGACATCATAGATCGCACCATATCCAATAAAGTGCGGTTACGACGTTCGTGCTCACCATTATGCTGTGGTGTTCCATGTGGCGTGAGCTGTGAAACTATTCCACATTGTTTTAAATGAAGGCCAAACTTGTAACTCAAATATTCTCCTCTATGATCAGAATGTAGAAACTTTATTTTCTTGTTACGATGATTCTCCACTTCACTCTGGAAATTTTCAACTTTTCAAATCTTTCAGACTTGTGTTTTTTTAAGTAGATGTACCCATATCTGCTCAAATCATGTGTGAAGGTCATAAAATAACGATATCCGCCACGAGCATCAACACTCATTGGACCGCAGACATCGGTATGTAGTTTTTCCAATAAGTCACTAGCTCGTTCCATTGTTCCAGAGAACAGAGTTTTAGTCATCTTGCCCGTAAGGCACGGTTCACAAGCATCAAATGATTCATAATCAAGTGATTCCAAAAGTCCATCTTTATGGAGTTTCTTCATGTGCTTTACACCGATATGACCCAAATAGAAGTGCCACAAATAAGTTGCACTATCATTATCAACTTTGCCTCTTTTGGCATCAATATTATGAAAATGTGTATTACCGTGATCGAGATTCAATAAACCATCAATATTGGGTGTATGACCATAAAAGGTTTTATTCATGGAAACAGAATAACAATTGTTCTCTGTCTTAAATGAATAACCGTATTGCAATAAACATGATCTAATCATATTCATGTTGAACGCAAACACCAAATAACATTTAGTTAGGTTCAACACTAATCCCGAAAGTATAGGGAGTGTATGATGATGATCATATCAATCTTGGAACCACTTCCAACATACATTGTCACTTCATCCTTAACTAGTCTCTATTTATTGTGTAACTACTGTTACGAGTTACTAATCTTAGCAACCAAACAAGTACCGAATACCCGGGGGCTACTATGAACACTAGCAAGGTACACATCAATAACTTGTATATAAAATATACCATTGTTCAGTTTACCATCCTTCTTATCCACCAAATATTTGGGGTAGTTCCGCTTCCAGTGACCATTTCCTTTGCAGTATAAGTACTCAATTTCAGGCTTAGGTCCAGCTTTGGGCTTCTTCACGGGAGCGACAACTTGCTTGCCATTCTACTTGAAGTTCCTTTTCTTCCCCTTTGCCCTTTTCTTGAAACTAGTGGTCTTGTTTAATCATCAATACTTGATGCTCTTTCTTGATTTCTACCTTCGTCGATTTCATCACGTAGAGCTCGGGAATCATTTTCGTCATCCTTGCATACTGTAGTTCATCACGAAGTTCTAGCAACTTTGTGATGGTGACTAGAGAACTCTGTCAATCACTATCTTATCTGGAAGATTAACTCCCACTTGATTCAAGTGATTGTAGTACCCAGATATTCTGAGCACATGCTCACTAGTTGGGCAATCCTCCTCCATCTTTTAGGCAAAGTACTTGTCAGAGGTCTCATACCTCTTGACACGAGCATGCGTCTGAAATACCAATTTCAGCTCTTGGAACATCTCATATGCTCTGTGGCGTTAAAAATGTTTTTGAAGTCCCGGTTCTAAGCCGTAAAGCATGGTGAACTAAACTATCAAGTAGTCATCATATTGAGCTAGTCAAACGTTCATAACGTCTACATTTGCTCCTGCAATAGGTCTGTCACCTAGCGGTGCATCAAGGACATAATTTTTCTGTGCAGCAATGAGGATACACCTCAGATCACAGACCTACTCCGCATCATTGCTACTAGCATATTTCAACTTAGTTTTCTCTAGGAACATATGAAAAGCATAGGGAAGCTACAACATAATTTGCAAAATACTATCCGGAATAAGTTCAGGATAAGTTAAAGTTCAATTAATCATATTACTTAAGAACTCCCACTTAGATAGACATCCCTCTTGTCATCTAAATGATCACGTGATCCAAATCAACTAAACCATGTCTGATCATCATGTGAGATGGAGTAGTTTTCAATGGTGAACATCTCTATGTTGATCATATCTACTATATGATTCACGCTCGACCTTTCGGTCTCCAGTGTTCCGAGGCCATATCTGCATATGCTATGCTCGTCTAGTTTTACTCGAGTATTCTGCTTGTGCAAAACTGTCTTGCACCCGTGGTATGTGAACATAGAGCTTATCACACCCGATCATCACATGGTGTCTCGGCATGACAAACTGTAGCAACCGTGCATACTCTGGGAGAACACTTGTACCTCGAAATTTAGTAAGGGATCATCTTATAATTCTACCATCGTACTAAGCAAAATAAGATGCATAAAAGATAAACATCACATGCAATCAAAATATGTGACATGATATGGCCATCATCATCTTGTGCTCATGATCTCCATCACTGAAGCATCGTCATGATCTCCATCGTCACCGGCGCGACACCTTGATCTCCATCTTAGCTTCATTGTCGTCTCTCCAACTATTGTTACTATGACTATCGCTACCGCATAGTGATAAAGTAAAACAATTACATGGCAATTGCATTGCATACAATAAAGCGACAACTATATGGCTCCTGCCAGTTGCTGATAACTTTGTTACAAAAGATGATCGTCTCATACAACAACTTATATCACATCATGCCTTGACCATATCACATCACAACAAGCCTTGCAAAAACAAGTTAGACGTCCTCTACTTTGTTGTTGCAAGTTTTACGTGGCTGCTACGGGCTTCTAGCCAGAACCGTTCTTACCTACGCATCAAAAACCACAACGATTTTTCATCAAGTGTGTTGTTTTAACCTTCATCAAGGACCGGGCGTAACCACACTCGATTCAACTAAAGTTGGAGAAACAGACACTCACTAGCTACCTACATGCGAAACACGTCGGTAGAACCAGTCTCGCATAAGCGTACACATAAGGTCAGTCTGAGCCGCTTCATCCAACAATACCTCCAAATCAAAGTATGGCATGTTGTTAAGTAGTATGACTATTATCGCCCACAACTCTGTGTGTTCTACTCGTGCATATAACATCTACGCATAGACCTGGCTCGGATGCCACCATTCGGGAACGCAGTAATTTCAAAAAAATTCCTACGATCACGCAAGATCTATCTAGCTGATGCATAGCAACGAGAGGGGAGAGTGTGTCCACGTACCCTCGTAGACCGAAAGAGGAAGCGTTTCAATAACGCAGTTGATGTAGTCAAACTTCTTCACGATCCAACCGATCAAGTACCGAATGTACGACACCTCCGTGTTCAGCACACGTTTAGCTCGATGACGTCCCTCGTGCTCTTGATCCGGTTGAGGACAAGGGTGAGTTTCGTTAGCACGACGGCATGGCGACGGTGATGATGATGTTACCGGCATAGGACTTCGCCTAAGCACTGAGGTCGTATGATCGAGGTGTGCAACTATGGAGGGGAGCACCGCACACGGTTAAGAGAAACTTGTGTGTCTATGGGGTGCACCCCTACCCCGTTGAGGGAATCCTGGACTAAGGGGTCCTCGGACAGCCGGACTATATACTTTGGCCGGACTGTTGGGCCATGAGGATACAAGACAGAAGACTTCTCCCCGTGTCCGGATGGGACTCTCCTTTGCGTGGAAGGCAAGCTTGGTGATTCGGATATGTAGATTCATTTCTCTATAACCGACCTTGTGTAACCCTGGCCCCTTCCGGTGTCTATATAAACTGGAGGGTTTAGTCCATAGGGCAACAACAATCATAATCATAGGCTAGCTTCTAAGGTTTAGCCATTACGATCTCGTGGTAGATCAACTCTTGTAATACTCATATTCATTGAGATCAATCAAGCAAGAAGTAGGGTATTACCTCCATAGAGAGGGCTCAAACCTGGGTAAACATTATGTCCCCCGCCTCCTGTTACCATTAGCCTTAGACGCACAGTTCGGGACCCCCTACCCGAGATCCGCCGGTTTTGACACCGACATTGGTGCTTTCATTGAGAGTTCCACTATGATGTCGAAGATAGGTTTGATGGCTCGCCTAGTTATCAAGGACAATATCACCTCCGTGGGAGCCCTGGCCATAGGCCAAACCCTCCGGCAGGGCGGCTTTGTCATGGCCGCCTGTTCGGCCGTTGGGCCAACGATGAGTTCTCGGGTCGTCGAAAATCGCCTCCGCATCAGCTCAGAATACTCCGAGCAGATGGATCCGACGGAGTTGTCGTCTTTAAATGAACTCCTGGATTGCATCGCCGCACTGGGAGTCGCTATGGACTATGATCGGATTGGGCTTAAACCCGATCAGAGAGAGATTGAATCTTCACCTATCACCCAGCAGATAGCGGTAGTGGAGGAACAATGTGACCACTCTCCCTCTGTATTGATGACGAATCATGTTCGGATTTCCGAGCTCCCAGAGCCGGATACCCGCCCACGGGTAGACACGCCTCTTATTTCGAACTTAGAGTCGGAATATGGGCTGGAAAAATTGGTTTATACTCCGGAGCTCGAGCCGCTAAGCTCGGAAATTTCCCAAACTCCGGATCTCAGATTGGGTCAAGGTTCGGATTTAAAGCCACCAACCCACCTAGACACAAGCGATCTTATCAACATTAGACAACAGTCCCAGGAAATGGTCCATCACTTCTGGGCCAGATTCCGCCTTGTCAAGGACAGGATCAAGGACTGCCATGATGAAGACGCAATCTCATTATTCTGCAGAAACTGCATGGATGACAGAATCCTAAATGCAATCAATCGCCGTCGCGTATCACACTTCGCTGACGTGGCAACAATAGTACAGAAGTACTGCACAAAGGAAAGCGCCTGGAAAACTCAGGCAGCCTCTTGGGAGTTACCGGTTTCCACAACACCCCTCGTCCGGACAAAAAGGATGCACCCTCATAGGTTGCCTGATCCAATAAATAAAAAATCGAAGCCCATTACGGGGCGCGGAACCATCCTGGAGTGATGGCTCGATAGGCCATGCATAATACACACAACACCAGATACCGTACCAACCCATAGCCTTCGAGCATGTTGGATACTCCGGTAGGTGGCCAAGAGCGGCGAGGATTTCCTCACCAAAAACACCACAGAGCAACATCCTACGGAAGACAACAACCCTACAGTATTGATAATCTTCGAGAGTTTCACCTCAAACAATAGGCGCAAAAGGACACTATGCAGCCTTGCTGAAGTCTGCCAAGTTGCTGCAATAAACTCCTGGAACGACACAACCATAACTTTCAAAGCCAGCGATGAACCAAAATTCAGAACAGTCCGGGCACCTACCGCATTGGTCCTCAGTCCAATTGTGGACGGCTTTCGACTTACCAAAGTGCTCATGGACGACATAGCAGACTAAATCTCTTTTACGAGGAAACTCTCAACAAAATGGAAATAGAGAGGAGCCGCATTGAGCAAAGTAATACGACATTCCGAGGAATTATTCCCAGTCGGGAGGCACGATGTGTGGGAAAAATCACACTCGATGTGGTATTACGCACGCCGGAGAATTATCGGTCCGAAGAGATAACCTTTCAAGTGGCCCATTTCAACAGTGGATATCACGCCCTGTTAGGGCGAGACACATTAGTAAGCTTCCAAGCTGTACCCCATTACGAGTACATGAAGCTCAACATGACCGGGCCCAATGGAATCGTCACTCTCGCCAGTGATCCGGACATAGCACTCCGTGCCAAAAACAAAACCGCCGCCTTGGCCCTCGAGGCATTGTATGAAGCCCTCTTGGCCGAAGAATTGACCGCATTGCGCTCCACGGTGGATAGGGACGACGTGATACTTGATAAGTGATCCAAATCCACCTCCTTTAAACCAGGAGACGGAATAGTCAAATTCCAGGTCCACCCAACGGACTCCATGAAGACAACATCCATCGGGGCACAGCTATACCCCAAGGTCGATGCCGCACTGCAAGCGTTCCTACACGAAAATTGGGATATATTCGCCTGACACCCTTCTGATATGCCAGGAATCCAACGCAGACTGGCCGAACATAGCCTAAACATATTGAAGGGATACAAGCCGGTCAAGCAAACATGACGGCGCTTTTCCAAACCCAAACGACAAGCCACGGGAGAGGAGCTAGCCAAGTTACTTGAGGCTGGATTTATTAGAGATATAAAACACCCGGACTGGCTAGCAAACCTGGTGATGGTACCAAAGAAGGATAAATCCTGGCGCCTATGCGTCGATTTCAAGGACCTCAACAAGGCCTTCCTTGAGGATCCTTTTCTCCTCCCCCGCATTAATTAGAATATCGATGCTACCGCAGGATACGACTCACTGTGTTTCGTCGACGCATATTCCGTATACCATCAAATCAAGATGAAGGAGTCTGATCAAGCTGCAACGACATTTATCACCCCATACAGGCCTTTCTGCTTCAACACTATGCCTTTCGGGCTTAAAAACGCCGGTGCCAGCTATCAACGCATGATTCAAACATGCTTGGAGAAACAAGTCGGCAAGACAGTTGAAGCATACGTGGATGACGTAGTCATCAAAACCAGACACGTTGAGTCGCTAATAGACGATCTGCGTCTTACATTCGACAACCTCCGAACATATGACATTAAGCTCAATCCGGAAAAATGTGTTTTTGGTGTTCCCGCCAGAAAGCTTCTGGGCTTCATCGTTTCCAACAAAGGAATTGAGGCAAACCCAGCTAAAATCCGAGCTTTCTCACAGTTGTCTACGCCAACGGACCTCAAACAAGTCCAAAAACTATCCGGATGTGTGGCAGCTTTAAGCCGCTTTATCTCCAGACTAGGAGAAAAGTCATTGCCACTCTATCGCCTTCTCTGACGCACTGATCACTTTGAGTGGACGGACGCAACCACGGCCGGATTGGAAGAAATAAAGGCTCTTCTAGCAAGCAACGCAATCCTGGCCGCGCCAAATGTTGGTGAACCCATGTTATTATATATATCGGCCACACACCAAGTTGTGAGTGCGGTACTCGTTGTTGAGCGAGAGGAGGACGGATACAAATTCAGGCTTCAGAACCCGGTACACTACATATCCACTGTCCTCACACCATGCAAATCCCGGTACCCTCATTACCAAAAAATAGCATACGCAGTTTTCATGGCATCTCGGAAGCTACGACACTAATTTCAAGAGTGCTCGATAATGGTGGCCTCTGAAGTGCCTCTTAACGACATAATAAACAATCGCGACGGTACGGGCCGGATTGCGAAGTGGGTCATTGAGCTCCTCCCATTCGACATATCATACAAACCGCGTCGATCCATTAAATCCCAGGTATTGGCCGACTTCATCGCTGAATGGACTGAGGCCAAACTCCCTAAAGATTACGTCACATATTCCAACTAGGTCATGCACTTCGACGGCTCGAAAATGCTGGCCGGCCTAGGGGCAGGCATTGTCCTAACATCCCCTACTGGAGACACTGTTTAGTATGTCCTACAAATATTATTCACGGACTCCAACAATGTAGCCGAATACAAAGTCTTATTGCATGGTCTTCGGATGGACGTTTCCATGGGCATACAACGCCTGGAAGTGCGCGGGGATTCAAACCTTGCAATACCTCAAATAAATGGAGATTTTGATGCCAAAGATCCGAAGATGGCGGCTTACCGTAACGCCGTTCTCAAAATGCCGGCTCGTTTCGAGGGGCTTGAGTTTCATCATGTGGCTCGTGCAAGTAATCAAACGGCGGATGTCCTCGCTCGCATCGGCGCTAAGCGCGACCCCGTCCCACTTATCATCTTTTTGTAAAGGCTCTTCAAGCCATCCGTGGTGTGGCAAGGGGAAAGCAGCAATACCAATCCGAATCCAAATACAACCCCAGATTCCGAACACACCGACATCATCGAGGGCTCAGCCACCGAAATTACACCATCGGCCCATCTCATCATGGCGGTCATCGCCCCTTGGACCGAAACCTTCTAGGACTACCTTAATAGGCGAGAACTTCCTGAGGACCAGAATGAGGCACGTTGCATTGTGCGGCGCTATAAAGCCTACAAAGTCCACGAGGGAGAACTTTACAAGAAAAGCAATACCGGAGTTCTTCAAAGATGTATCTCCAAGGAAGAGGGGCGACAACTCTTGGCTAAAATCCATGCCGGCCTCAGCGGTCACCACGCAGCGGCTCGGGCCCTTGTAAGCAAGGCCTTCCGTACAGGTTTCTGCTGGCCGACGGCCCGAGAAGACGCACAGGATGCCAGCTTTTCGCCAACCAAAGCCATATGCCACCCACCGCTCTACAAACAATCCCCATTACCTGGCCTTTTGCGGTCTGGGGGCTTGATATGGTCGGACCCCTTCAAGGAGGAAGCCATAAGAAAAAAATACCTGTTGGTTATGGTGGATAAATTCACCAAGTGGATAGAAGCCAAACCAGTTAAAACGGCTGAAGTCGGGCCTATGATAGACTTTATATACGGTGTTGTGCATCGATATGGTGTTCCGCACAGTATCATCACTGACAACGGCTCCAATTTCACAACCGATGAGGTGAAGGCTTGGTGCGCTAATATGGTCATCAAGCTCGACTATGCTTCCGTCTATCACCCACAAACCAACGGTCAAGTTAAACGAGCCAATGGTCATATTATGAGCGGCATTAAACCCCGGCTAGTGCGGTCTTTGAAAGAATCAGACAAGCACTCGGTGGAGGAGCTCGACTCCGTACTCTGGGGGCTGTGGACCACGCCCAATCGTTCTACCGGATACACACCTTTCTTTATGGTGTATGGCGCAGAGGCTGTGTTACCCTGCGGCATTCTCCATGACTCACCTCGAGTGCGCATGTATGAAGAGAGAGAAGCCGAGTTGGATCGGCAGGACAGCTTGGATGCCCTAGAGGAGGAGCGCGACGTCGCAAAAGCCCGTTCCGCATTTTATCAACAACAGGCTCACAGATATCAAAGCAGAGATGTACGGGCCAAGACCTATAATGTTGGCGAACTCGTTCTACGCTTACCGGAGAAGAAAAAGGACAAACTCAAGCCCAAGTGGGAGGGTCCCTTCATCATCGATGAAGTCCTCACCGAAGGAGCATACCACCTGCATGATGCGTCAGACAATCGCCTAGAGCCGAACCCATGGAACGCGGCTAGACTCCAAAGATTCTATGCCCAGCGCCGAACTCTTCATTCGTCTCCTTTCCCCTCCTTTTTTGTTTCTCATACTTATTTTTCTTCTCCTGTCATTCCTTTTTTTAAGCCTTAAAGCTTTTGTGCGAATAAACCATGCATCTTCGATGCACACATTCTTATATTTGTACGTCGAAGTATAGCTGGGGGCTTCTTGTACGGAAGCTTATTATTGTTATTATTACTTTTAGAGCATCAAGCTCACCACATATGTGTTTTTTCCGCGTATGTACCTTTTCTTCGCCATTATATGCATCGATATGACTTAAGTTTTGGCCAAGCTCGGTTGCTTGGCTCCTGTGCTTATGCCCTACATTCCTGTTAGTTCGGCTAGGGCATAAAGGGAGCACCTCTGCGATTGTTACCGCTGGGTTATCCGGACGTGTACCTGATAACCCACAAGTGTAGGGGATAATTCTAGCCTCTTTTGATAAGTAAGAGTGTCGAACTCAACAAGGAGCTAAAGTTAGAACAAATATTCTCTCAAGTCCTATCTGCCACTGATACGACTCTACGCACGCTTAGTGTTCGCTTTACCTAGAACAAGTATGAAACTAGAAGTACTTTGTAGGTGTTGTTGGATAGGCTTGCAAGAATATAAACAACACGTAAATAAAAGCTAGGGGCTATTTAGATAAAGAAGCAATAAAGTAAATATAGAGAGTGTGGAAAAGTGGTGGTAGGAGTTGTGAAATTGTCCCTAAGCAATTGACTACTTTACTAGACCAATAATCACTATTGCAATTTTATTTGAGGGAGATGCATAAGCTAACATACTTTCTCTTCTTGGATCATATGCACTTATGATTGGAACTCTAGCAAGCATCCGCAACTACTAAAGATCATTAAGGTAAAACCCAACCATAGCATTAAAGCATCAAGTCCCCTTTATCCCATACGCAAACAACCTACTTACTCGGGTATGTGCTTCTGTCACTCACGCCACCCACCATAAGCAAATCATGAACATATTGCAAACCCTACAGCGGGGATCCCTCACGCTTGCGCGACACGGAGAGCACCATAGGACAACACCAATAATAAAACATGCAACTCAAACCAATCATAGCAATTCATCAATCACCGATAGGACAAAGAAAATCTACTCAGACATCATAGGATGGCAACACATCATTTGATAATAATATGAAGCATAAAGCACCATGTTCAAGTAGAGGGTACAACGGGTTACGGGAGAGTGGGCCGCTGAATATAGAAGGGGGGAAGGTGATGGATATGTTGGTGAAGATGGCGGAGGTGTTGGTGAAGATCGCGGTGATGA
>NC_041387.1:645418827-645486445 GCF_002162155.2 Triticum dicoccoides
CGGTGCCAGCGAAAGCAAGGGGGAGAGAGGCCCCCTTCTTCTTCTTCTTCTTCTTCCTTGACCTTATCCCTAGATGGGAGAAGGGTTTCCCCTCTGGTCCTTGGCTCCAATGGCATGGGAGGGGCGAGAGCCCCTTCGATATTGGATCTATCTCTCTGTCTCTCTCTGTTTGTGCGTTCTCAGATTCTGCCATGGCACCGTTTCTTTTATATCTGGAGATCCGTAACTCCGATTGGATTGAAACCTTTGCCCAGATATTTTTCCAAAAATTAGCTTTCTTGGGGCCAAAGTAGAGCATCAACCGCCTTATGAGGGGCCCACGAGGGTGGGGGGTGGTGGCATGGGCCACCCTCGTGGCCACCTCGGGCATTGCCTCGCGTTGATTCTTCCTCCCAAAAATCACAAATATTCCAAAATAATTCTCTGTCCGTTTTTATCCCGTTTGGACTCCATTTGATATTGGGTTTCTGTGAAACATAAAACATGCAAGAAACAGGAACTGGCACTAGGCACTGGATCAATATGTTAGTCCCAAAAAATAGTATAAAAAGTTGCCAAAAGTATATGAAAGTTGCATCATATTGGCATGGAACAATAAAAAAATTATATATACGACGGAGATATATCAGTACCTCAGACTGGGTGAAGCCGAAAGCTAGCGTTCTTAAGGGAACATTCGGTTGGCGCACTAAAGATGGTCTTTCCTCGTTACACTATTAACCCCGAGATGTTAAGCATGCTTCGATTTTTCCAATCACAGTACAGACGTGCATGTTAGAGCATGTCGACCCAGTGAAAGGAACCTTTAATGGAACTATTCTCTCTGGAAGATGTTAATTACGACTGAAATATAATATAGCATAACTATCTGAATACTTGTTTGTTCAAGCAACTATGACCCCTACGCCTGGTTTCCATGCATACCCCAGTATATATTACTGAGCGTGTATTCAGGAGCACTCCGCACCCTCGGGTCTAGAGATTGAAGCGAAAAGGTCTGCCATGACATTTGTAATTCAGCTAGAGACATAATTTGTCATTTGAAGTACATAGTCACTTAGACTCAAAAAACGTCTTCTTATATGCCATCCAAAAGGCTATCTAACCTACAATCCTGTTGGGAATACTTGGCGGCTACCTATACTTGGTCATATACCAAACTAACAGGAATTTCTTTTCCATCTGACCCTAGAGGTCCGACCCGGCCCATGTGATTCGGGTTGAGCTTGGTATACCGTATCTTCCATAGTCGGAAGCGCCGCCGCGCTCCCTTAAACAGTTGTACAAGCCCCCTCCATACTTCCTGGAGGGGAGTCGGATGGCCATAAGGCCTTGGCAATACTCTGCATCGCCTGCCGAGCTCGCTCGTGCATTTGCGACAGCTCTTGTAGCAGATCGCTCGATGATCCGGACACCCCCTCTTCAGGACGGCCCATCAGTATACCTACAGACATAATTATTGTCAGTTTCTTTCCTTGCCAAACTATGTAAAGGTAAGTCCGAAGACATACTAAATATGCTGCCTCGCAGCTTCTTATTCTCCTTCACGGAGTCAGCTAGCTGGGCTTGACACTTCTTCAGCTCTTGAGACGACAGGCCGTTCTTCTCTTTGAGCACCTGGGTATACAACAATCCTTAAATTAGTTGCTTAAACTGCTTCAAGTCTCGGGGGCTACTGGTATATAATTATCAGAATTGTGCAAGTATGAACTTACCTGCATATCCTTCAAATACTAATCTATGGCTCTAGAAAGCCCATCTCGAGCAGCTCGGATGTATGCATCACCCGAGTTGAAGGCATTGAAAGCCTCTTCTGAAAAAACAGGGTCGCAAAGAGCGGCCTGCCGGCGCCGATGATTCATGGCGCTTTCCACTTCAGAGTTTGTAGCGGATACTTTATCCGAATCCTTCACAGAAGGACAATCCGTTGTCACTTCCGCGTTAGCCTCAGCCCTTGCGACATGATCTGGAATCCGGCTAGTAGAGGCGTGACCGGCAGGATCCCCGGACACAGTCCGGCGAAAGTTTTTCCTGATAAGACACAACGGATAGTGTCATACTGTAAGATGACGACCATGGGGCATATTTAAAATCATACCTCTTCAATGAAGGCTCATCCATGTCTCTATTTTCCTTCCTCTTTGAAGGCCTTCTCGTCGTCGGCGCCGCTTTCTTGCGCGACGCCTCAGGTGCAGCATGGCGCGCCGATCGCCTCCCCTTTAAAGCATAATATAGTGCGTTGGGTAAGGCGGAAGGGGGAAATTCTCTCAAAGGAGGAGTCTCCTAATTACTTACATGCGACGCAGGGAGGAGACTGGCATAGTTAGCAATGATGGACACTTCGGTGCCATCACAGCTCGCCTGGTAAAACACCCCTTCCCCGAGCTCCACGAATATATCCGGATCTACTTCGAATTCGGGATCAAGGGCCTAGTTGTGGTCCTATGGTTGTGGTGCGGGGCTGTGGATCTCCCTGGTGACTTTCCGCCATTCCTGTTATAAATGACAGATTGATATTTGTGGAAAAGGATTCAAGGAGTTGATGGAGTAGAGTAGTGGGACGGAAACTCACCTAGCTGGGAGGGTTGTACATGGAAAATCCATCCCTGGGTTTAATGCGGATGAACTCCTCCTCCTCCCCTTTGTATAATCCGGATAGTATTTTTGCCAAAGCAGCAGAAGTGTCCGGAACCTTCTGACCATAGCGGGTGGCATCATCTTCTCCATTGAAGTGCCACATAGGGCGCCCTTAGTATTGGAGTGGCTGAACCCCTCGCATTATGGATATTGCCATAACCTCGACTATTGACAATATGGATTGAGCGAGCATCTTTATCTTGCTCATCAGCTGGTGGACTTCCATGCTATCTTCCTTTCTGGGGCTCCGAGGACGCCAGCTAAGGCGCTTCTTCAATGGAGTACTTGAATACTCGGGAAGACCCCTCCTGATTGGGTCAGGGAGGGAAACGTCTTCAACATAAAACCATTCTGAAGGCCATTCTTTAGATTCCTTCTTCGGCGTATCGGATTGGTATCCGGTTCCGGAGATGCGCCATATCTCGGCTCCGCCCACTTAGAATATCGATCCCTCTTGATTGCGAGGGACGAGGCAAAACAACTTCTTCCATAACTCAAAATGGGCCTCACAACCAAGGAATAGCTCGCATAGAGCGACATAACCTGCAATATGCAGGATGGAGGCGGGTGTGAAGTTGTGCAGCTGGAGGCCATCGTGCTCCAGAAGCCCTCGGAGGAACGGATGGATTGGAAATCCGACGTCTCTCAGCAAATAGGGAACGAAACATACTCGCCCCCCCCCCCTGGATGGGTTGGGGAGCTTCTTTGCCTTCTCCCCACCGTCAAAAGAAGCCAATCCGGCTCGAACGGGGACAAGATCTGCGGGGGGGAAGAAATCCCTGGATCTGCAGCTTCACCAATTGGCCGTGGGATATGGAACACTTTTCCCAATCTCCCTGTTTGGGGCCGTGAAGGCGGGAGGTAGAGCTAGGAGCGCTAGCCATGTTGGGATGGCTTTTGCATGCAAGCTTCGAGGATTCCTTGTTTGGGGGAGATGGTGTGGATTAGATCTGAAGATCCGCTTCCCTTTAAATAGACAATTTATTCACATGGTTAAGGTGGCAAGTGTAAAAATGTCCTGACCTCTCGCATTCGCTCGACACGTGGAAGCTAAAGTCATGAAAGTGCAGAAGCCAATGAGCATGACATTGAATGAAAAGCCGGACACTGCTCTTTAAAATAGGTATTTCGAAGTGTTCGGAGAAGGAACCTGCCTTGCAATGCCGAAGACAATCTGCGCACCGGACTCATCGTCATTGAAGCCTGGTTTGGGGGCTACTGAGGGAGTCCTGGACTAAGGGGTCCTCAGACAGCCAGACTATATACTTTGGTCGGACTGTTGGGCCATGAAGATACAAGACAGAAGACTTCTCCTCATTTCCGGATGGGACTCTCCTTTGCATGGAAGGCAAGCTTGGCGATTCGGATATGTAGATTCCTTTCTCTGTAACCGACCTTGTGTAACCCTGGCCCCTTCCGGTGTCTAAATAAACCGGAGGGTTTAGTCTGTAGGGCAACAACAATCATAATCATAGGCTAGCTTCTAGGGTTTAGCCATTATGATCTCGTGGTAGATAAACTCTTGTAATACTCATATTCATCGAGATCAATCAAGCAGGAAGTAGGGTATTACTTCCATAGAGAGGGCTCAAACCTGGGTAAACATTGTGTCCCCGCCTCCTGTTACCATTAGCCTTAGACGCACAGTTCGGGACCCCCTACCCGAGATCTGCCGGTTTTAACACCAACACCCGTATATAAAGGAGGAGAGGGGAGGCTGGCCAGTCCTCTTTGGTGCGCCCCCAAAGGGGGAATCCTACTAGGACTCCAAGTCCTAGTAGGTTTCCGCCAAGAAGGAGAGAGGGGGAAGGAAGGAGAGGGAGAGAGGTAGAAGGAAAGGGGGGGCACCGCCCCCTTCTCTTGTCCTATTCGGACTCAAGGGGGCAGCCAGCCCTCCTGCGGCCCTCCTCTCTCTCCACTAAGGCCAATCGAGGCCCACTAGTTCCCCCGGGGGATTCCGGTAATCCTCCGGCACTCTAGTTTTATTCGAAACTACTCCGAAACACTTTCGAAGTCCGAATATAGTCGTCCCATATATCAATCTTTATGTATCGGCCATTTAGAGACTCCTCGACATGTCCGTGATCACATCTGGGACTCCGAACAACCTTCGGTACATCAAATCACATAAACTCATAATATGAATCATCATCGAACGTTAAGCGTGCGGACCCTACGGGTTCGAGAACTATGTAGACATGACCGAGACATGTCTCCGGTCAATAACCAATATCGGAACCTGGATGCTCATATTGGTTCCTACATATTCTACGAAGATCTTTATCAGTCAAACCACATAACAACATGCGTTGTTCCCTTTGTCATCGGTATGTTACTTGCCCGAGATTCGATCATCGGTATCATCATACCTAGTTCAATCTCGTTACCGGCAAGTCTCTTTACTTGTTTTGTAATACTTCATCCAGCAACTAACTCATTAGTTACAATGCCTGCAAGGCTTATAGTGATGAGCATTACCGAGAGGGCCAGAGATACCTCTCCGAAACACGGAGTGACAAATCCTAATCTTGATCTATGCCAACCCAAAAAACACCTTCGGAGACACCTGTAGATCACCTTTATAATCACCCTTTTACGTTGTGACGTTTGGTAGCACATAAAGTGTTCCTCCGGTATTCGGGAGTTGCATAATCTCATAGTCTGAGGAACATGTATAAGTCATGAAGAAAGCAGTAGCAATGAAACTGTAACGATCATGATGCTAAGCTAATGGATGGGTCTTGTCCATCACATCATTCTCCTAATGATGTGATCCCATTCATCAAATGAAAACACATGTCTATGGTTAGGAAACATAACCATCTTTGATTAACGAGCTAGTCAAGTAGAGGCATACTAGGGACACTACATTTTGTCCATGTATTCACACATGTACTAAGTTTCTGATTAATAAAATTCTAGCATGAATAATAAACATTTATCATGAAATAAGGAAATAAATATTAATTTTATTACTGCCTCTAGGGCATATTTCCTCCAGTCTCCCACTTGCACTAGAGTTAATAATCTAGTTCACATCGCCATGTGATTTAACACCAATAGTTCACATCGCCATGTGACCAACACCCAAAGGGTTTACTAGATTCAATAATCTAGTTCACATCACTATGTGATTAGCACCCAAAGAGTACTAAGGTGTGATCATGTTTTGCTCGTGAGAGAAGTTTAGTCAACGTGTCTGTCATAATCAGAGCCATATGTATTTTGCAAATATTCTATGCCTACAATGCTCTGCATAGAGCTACTCTAGCTAATTGCTCCCACTTTCAATATGTATCCAGATTGAGACTTAGAGTCATCTAGATTGGTGTAAAAGTTTTTATCGACGTAACTCTTTACGATGAACTCTTTATCACCCCCATCACCGAGAAACATTTCCTTAGTCCTCACTAACGATAATTTGGACCGCTGTCCAGTGATCTACTCTTAGATCACTATTGTACCCCCTTGCCAAACTCAAGGCATGCTACACAATAGGTCTGGTACACAACACAACATACTTTATAGAACCTGTCGTGGAATTAACACGTAAGATGTCCTCATGAAAGGACTTAGTCATGGAGCCATCATGACGGGTTAGCTTGAAGGGGTTAAACCAGACAATGGACACGGGAGTTTTATACTAGTTTTGCCCCTTCGATGAAGGTAAAAGCCTACGTCTAGTTGTGATGGAATTGATTGGGTTTCGATGACCAGGGAGCAAATACGCTTTGCCTGAGTCTCGAGTTGTTGTTTCTTGTCCCTGAACCGCCGCCGGGTCATCCCTTTATATACATAGGTTGACGCCCGGCCGGTCTACAGAGTCCCGAGGTCGACTCATACAAGTGTCCGACTCGGTCTCTCCTTTCCTAACTTACAATACAAGTTACATAACCATGGAGGTTTGCCACTATGGGCCCTAATCCGCCTTTGGGCTCCGGGCCTCTAAGCTTCATGAGTAAAGCGCCATCTTCTGGGTCTTCATGGGCTTCAATACAATTGAAGGTGAACCGACCCCTCCTGGGCGGTTTATGCTAAGTAGTTATATCCCCAACATTAGGCCCCAGATTGATTTGAGCCTATTCATGTCAATCTTCAATACTTAAAGAAATTCTGTGAACATCTCCTTATATTTCTCGTAAACCGCCATGATGTATTCTCTTGTAAATTTTGTTAAATTGCCGTGACGTCATCCTCTAGACACAGCAACGGATTATCATGACGTCATCTCTGTATAAAAAGATTAAAAAGATTCCCTTCATTAATGGTATCCTGAAGATCGAGGCGACAGCTACACCCTCTTTCGCTGCTTCAGGCTCCTCGATCCCCGTGCTTTCCTTTATCCATTTTCCTTATAAATAGGCTCGGGGTCCTTTCCGAATCATGTTAGCAATTGCTGCATTTTATGAATATGAAATTTGGCAAATGGATGTCAAAACTGCATTCTTGAATGGATTTCTGGAAGAAGAGTTGTATATGATGCAACCAGAAGGTTTTGTCAATCCAAACGGTGCTAACAAAGTGTGCAAGCTCCAGCGATCCATTTATGGACTGGTGCAAGCCTCTCAGAGTTGGAATAACCATTTTGATAGTTTGATCAAAGCATATGGTTTTATACAGACTTTTGGAGAAGCCTGTATTTACAAGAAAGTGAGTGGGAGCTCTGTAGCATTTCTGATCTTATATGTAGATAACATATTGTTGATTGGAAATGATACAGAATTTCTGGATAGAATAAAGGGATAGCTAAATAAGAGTTTTTCTATGAAAGATCTTGGAGAAGCTGCTTACATATTGGTCCTCAAGATCTATAGAGATAGATCAAGACGCTTAATTGGAGTTTCACAAAGCACATACCTTGATAAAGTTTTGAAGAAGTTCAAAATTGATCACTCGAAGAAAGGGTTCTTGCCTATGTTACAAGGTGTGAAGTTGAGTCAGACTCAAAGCCCGACCACCGCAGAAGATAGAGAGAAAATGAAAGTCATTCCCTATGCTTCAGCCATAGGTTCTATCATGTATGCAATGCTGTGTACCAGACCTAATGTATGTCTTGCTATAACCATAGCAGGGAGGTACCAAAGTAATCCCGGAGTGGAGTACTGGATTGCGGTGAAGAACATCCTGAAATACCTGAAAAGTACTAAGGATATGTTTCTCGTTTATGGAGGTGAAAAAGAGCTCATCGTAAACGGTTACGTCGATGCAAGCTTTCACACTGATCCGGATGACTCTAAGTCGCAAACCGGATATGTATTTTTATTGAATGGAGGAGCTGCCAGTTGGTGCAGTTCCAAGCAAAGCATCTTGGCGGGATCTACGTGTGAAGCGGAGTACATTGCGGCTTCAAAAGCAGCAAATGAAGGGGTTTGGATGAAGAAATTCATATCCGATCTAGGTGTCATACCTAGTGCATCGGGTCCAATGAAAATCTTTTGTGACAATACTGGTGCAATTGCCTTGGCAAAGGAATCCATTTTCACAAGAGAACCAAGCAAATCAAGAGACGCTTCAATTCCATCCGTCATCAAGTGTTGGAAGGGGACATAGAGATTTGAAAGATACACACAGATCTGAATGTTGCAGACCGTTTACTTAGCCTCTTCCACGAGAAAAACCTGATCAGCACCAAAGCTCCATGGGTGTTAGAATCATTACAATGTAATCTAGATTATTGAATCTAGTGCAAGTGGGAGACTGAAGGAAATATTCCCTAGAGTCAATAATAAAGTTATTATTTATTTCCTTAATTCATGATAAATGTTTATTATTCATGCTAGAATTGTATTAACCGGAAACTTAGTACTTGTGTTAATACATAGATAAAACATATAGTCCCTAGTATGCCTCTACTTGACTAGCTTGTTAATCAATGATGGTTATGTTTCCTAACCATAGACATGTGTTGTCATTTGATTAACGGGATCACATCATTATGAGAATTATGTGATGGACATGACCCATCTGTTAGCTTAGCATTATGATCGTGTTAGTTTCATTGCTACTGCTTTCTTCATGACTTATACGAGTTCCTCAGACTATGAGATTATGCAACTCCTGAATACCGTAGGAACACTTTGTGTGCTACCAAACGTCACAACGTAAAAGGGTGATTATAAAGGTGCTCTATAGGTGTCGCCGAAGTTGTTTGTTGGGTTGGTATAGATCGAGATTAGCATTTGTCACTCTGTGTTTCGGAGAGGTATCTCTGGGCCACTCAGTAATACTCATCACTGTAAGCCTTGCAAGCATTGTGAATAATGAGTTAGTTGCGGGATGAAGTATTATGGAATGAGTAAAGAGACTGGCCAGTAACGAGATTGAACTAGGTATGATGATACCGATGATCCAATCTCGGGCAAGTAACATATCGATGACAAAGGGAACAACGTATGTAGTTATGCGGTTCGACCGATAAAGATCTTCATAGAATATGTAGGAGCCAATATGGGCATCCAGGTTCCGCTATTCGTTATTGACCAGAGAGGTGTCTCCGTCATGTCTACATAGTTCTCGAACCCATAGGGTCCGCACGCTTAACATTCGTTGATGATATAGTATTATATGAGTTATGTATGTTGGTGATTGAATGTTGTTCCGAGTCTCGGATATGATCGCGGACATGACGAGGAACTCCGGAATGGTTCGGAGATAAAGACTGATATATGGGATAATTGTGTTTGGTCTCTGGAAGGGTTCCAGAATTCACAGGAAGGGGTTCCGGATGTTTCCCAAAATGTTTGGATACGAGAACACTTTATTTGGGCCAAAGGGGAAAGCCCACAAGGTTTCTGGAAAGCGCAAAAGGAAGTTTTGCGGAGTCCAGGGGCCAGACGCCAGGAAGCTTAGAGTGACAAATCCTAATCTTGATCTATGCCAACCCAACAAACACCTTCGGATACACCTATAGAGCACCTTTATAATCACCCTTTTACGTTGTGACGTTTGGTAGCACACAAAGTGTTCCTCCGGTATTTGGGAGTTGCATAATCTCATAGTCTGAGGAACATGTATAAGTCATGAACAAAGCAGTAGAAATGAAACTGTAACGATCATGGTCATAGCTAATGGATGGGTCTTCTCCATCACATCATTCTCCTAATGATGCGATCTCGTTCATCAAATGATAACACATGTCTATGGTTAGGAAACATGACAACCTTTGATTAACCTCCTAGTCAAGTAGAGGCATACTAGGGACACTATGTTTTGTCTATGTATTCACACATGTACTAAGTTTCCGGTTAATACAATTCTAGCATGAATAATAAACATTTATCATGAAATAAGGAAATAAATAATAACTTTATTATTGCCTCTAGGGAATATTTCCTTCAGATCTTACCTTTAGCTCCTTGTGGGTTAGACACTCCATGCTTATCACTTCCACCTTTGGAAATTGCTACGATGATTCCCTGCACTTGGGGATTATCAAGCTCTTTTCTGGCGCCGTTGCTGGGGAGCAATAGCGCGGGGTTGACATTCTCGTGTGTGCTTGTTTGCGTTCTTCACTAAGTACTTTTTGTTTTCGAGTTCTTCACTAAGTAGTTGTGGGTGAAACATACAAAAAAATCAAAAAATGAAAATACAAAAAAGATGCACTTGCCTCATATGCCTAAAAAGTTTTTCAAAAAGAGAAGTGATTGGAAACTTATGCATTGAAGAAGTAAGGGTCGACCTTGAGCACTTGTGTTCATGCTCTTGGAAAAAATGTAGAATTTTTCATGGAAGTTTCTCTATAAATAATTATCCCCTTGTATATATCCATTGTATTATAAAAATAATGTGCCAAGCTTTGGTTCTAGGATGATTAGATTGCTTGTTTACTATGTGGAGTACAAAAACAGAAACTTTGGTTGTAGTGCGTTAATTTACATTTTTTACTGGAAAATAAATTGGGTCTGAAACTTTTTGCACATTACTTATGTACAATTTTTTTGAATTTTAATATTTTATTTAGAATTTTTGGGGTTACATAAGTATACTAAATTTCCAGATTACTACAGATTGTCCTGTTTTTGACAGATTCTGTTTTTCGCGTGTTGTTTGCTTATTTTGATGAATCTATGAGTAGTAACGGGGGGTATGAACCATAGAGAAGTTGGAATACAGTAGATATTACACCAATATAAATTAAGAATGAGTTTTTAAAAGTACCTAAAGGTAGTAATTTGCTTTATTATACTAACGGATCTCACAAAGTTTTTGTTAAGTTTTGTGTGGATGAAGTGTTCGAAGAACAAGGTGTTACCGATGTGAGAAGAATAAAGACAGGCAAGAGTTCAATCTTGGGGATGCCCAAGGCACCCCAAGTAAATATTTCAAGGATACTCAAGCATCTAAGCTTGGGTATGCCCCGGTTGGCATCCCATCTTTCTTCTTCAACAATTATCGGTATACCTTGGTTTTTGTTTTGTTCACATGATTTGTGTCCATTGTGTTTTTGTTTTCCTTTAGGAACCATGATAGTATGAGATAGACCTTCAATGATATTATAGAATGCTCTTTGTGCTTCACTTAAATCTTTTGAGCATGGTGATACGTCTCCAACGTATCTATAACTTTTTATTGTTCCATGCTATTATATTACCCCTTTTGGATGTTTATGGGCTTTATTTTACATATTTATATCATTTTTGGGACTAACCTACTATCCGGAGGCCCAGCCCATATTGCTGTTTTTTTGCCTATTTCATTATTTCGAAGAAAAGGAATATCAACCGGAGTCCAAACGGAATGAAACCTTCGGGAGCGTGATTTTTGGAACAAATCTGATCCGGAGAGCTTGGAGTGCAAGTCAAGAAGCTCCCGAGGGCCCCACGAGATAGGGGGCGACGCCCCCCCTGTAGGGCGCGCCCCCTGTCTCGTGGGCCCCTCGGGCAGCCACCGACGTACTTCTTCCTCCTATATATACCTACGGACCCCGAAAACATCCAGGAGCACCATGAAACACAATTTCAACCACCGTAACCTTCTGTATCCGCGAGATCCCATCTTGGAGCCTTCGTCGGCACTCTGCCGGCGAGGGAATCGACCACGGAGGGCTTCTACATCAACATCCTTGCCCCTCCGATGAGTTGTGAGTAGTTTACCACAGACCTACGGGTCCATAGTTATTAGCTAGATGGCTTCTTCTCTGTTTTTGGATCTCAATACAATGTTCTCCCCCTCTCTTGTGGAGATCTATTCGATGTAATCTCTTTTTGCGGTGTGTTTGTCGAGATCCGATGAATTGTGGGTTTATGATCTAGTTTATCTATGAATAATATTTGAATCTTCTCTGAATTCTTTTATGTATGATTGAGTTATCTTTGCAAGTCTCTTCGAATTATCAGTTTGGTTTGGCCTACTAGATTGATCTTTCTTGCCATGGGAGAAGTGCTTAGCTTTGGGTTCAATCTTGTGGTGTTCTTACCCAGTGACAGAAAGGGTTGCAAGACACGTATTGTATTGTTGCCATCGAGGATAACAAGATGGGGTTTATATCATATTGCATGTGTTTATCCCTCTACATCATGTCATCTTGCTTAATGTGTTACTCTGTTCTTATGAACTTAATACTCTAGATGCAGGCAGGAGTCGGTCGATGTGGGGAGTAATAGTAGTAGATGCAGGCAGGAGTCGGTCTACTTGTTATGGACGTGATGCCTATATACATGATCATGCCTAGATAATCTCATAACTATGCGCTTTTTTATCAATTGCTCGACATTAATTTATTCACCCACCATAATACTTATGCTATCTTGAGAGAAGCCTCTAGTGAAACCTATGGCCCCCGGGTCTATCTCTTATCATATTTGCTTTCAATCTATCTTTATTTGCATCTTTACTTTTTGCATCTATCTTATAAAATGCCAACAATATATTACTATCTTTATCAGATCTCACTTTTTGCGAGTGGCCGTGAAGGGATTGACAACCCCTTTATTGCGTTGGTTGCAAGTTCTCATTTTGTTTGTGTAGGTGCGTGGGACTTTTGAGGAGCCTCCTACTAGATTGATACCTTGGTTCTCAAAACTGAGGGAAATACTTACGCTACACTTTGCTGCATCACCCTCTCCTCTTCGAGGAAAACCAACGCAAGCTCAAGACATAGCAAGAAGGATTTCTGGCGCCGTTGTCAGGGAGGTCTTCGCTCAAGTCAAGACATACCAAGTACCCATCACAAACCCATCTCCCTCGCATTTACATTATTTGCCTCTCGTTTTCCTCTCCCCCACTTCACCCTTGCCGTTTTATTCGCCCTCTCTTTCCCAATCTCCTCTTCTCTTTTTCGCTTGCCGTTTTTCTGTTTGCTTGTGTGTTGGATTACTTGTTGCCATGGCACAAGATAATACCAAGTTGTGTAACTTCTCAAATACCAATAATAATGATTTCCTTAGTACTCCGATTTCTCCCCTTAATGATGTTGAGTCTTGTGAAATCAATGTTGCTTTGCTGAATCTTGTTATGAAAGATCAATTCGTCGGCCTTCCTAGTGAAGATGCCGCTACTCATCTAAACAATTTTGTTGATTTCTGTGATATGCAAAAGAAGAAAGATATGGATAACAATATTTTCAAATTGAAGTTATTTCCGTTTTCACTTAGAGATCGTGCTAAAATTTGGTTTTCGTCTTTGCCCAAAAATAGTATTGATTCTTGGAACAAGTGCAAAGATGCCTTTATCTCTAAGTATTTTCCTCCCGCTAAGATCATCACTCTTAGGAACGATATTATGAATTTTAAACAACTTGATCATGAGCATGTTGCCCAATCTTGGGAAAGAATGAAATTGATGCTTGGCAATTGCCCTACTCATGGTTTGAATTTATGGATGATCATACAAAAATTTTATGCCGGTTTGAAATTTGCTTCTAGAAATCTCTTAGATTCGGCCGTGGGAGGCACGTTTATGGAAATTACATTAGGAGATGCTACAAAATTGCTTGATAATGTTATGGCTAATTATTCTCAGTGGCACACCAAAAGATCTTCTAGTAAAAAAGTGCATGCTATAGAAGAAATCAATGTTTTGAGTGGAAAGATGGATGAACTTATGAAGATGTTTGCTACTAAAAATACTCCTCTTGATCCCAATGATATGCCTTTGTCTTCCTTGATTGAGAATAATAATGAATCTATGGATGTGAATTTTGTTGGTAGGAATAGTTTTGGAAACAATGCTTATAGAGGAAATTTTAATACTAGACCGTTCCCTAGTAATCCCTCTAATAATTATGGAAATTCCTACAATAATTCTTATGGTAATTTTAATAAGATGCCCTCTGATTTTGAGAATAGTGTGAAAGAATTTATGATTTCTCAAAAGAAT
Source organism: Triticum dicoccoides (assembly GCF_002162155.2). NCBI lineage: Eukaryota > Viridiplantae > Streptophyta > Magnoliopsida > Poales > Poaceae > Triticum > Triticum dicoccoides. The sequence goes on from NC_041387.1 coordinate 645,432,781, forward strand.
TTTAATGCTTTGCTTGAAGAAAAATTGCTCAAAGTTGATGATTTGGCTAGGAACGTTGATAGACTTTCGCTTGATGTTAATTCTCTTAAACTAGTATCTTCTTATCCTAATCATGATATCAATGAGTCTCTCAAAGTAATGAGAATTTCCATTGACGAGTGCAAGGAAAGAACCGCTAGATTGCGTGCTAAAAAAGAAAGCTTTATAAAAGCGTGTTCTTCTAGTCTACATGAAAATAATGATGAGGATCTTAAAGTTATTGATGCGTCTCCGATTAGATCTATGTTTTGCAATATGAATTTTGATGATTATGGGAGTGATGATGAATCAACTTTGCCTAGCAGGCGTCCCAAAAATTCGGAATCTTTAGATCTTGATGTTAAATTTGGTAAAAGAGAGATTGGAGAATCTTCAACTTCTAATAGTATTGAACCTACTATCTCGGATTTCAAGTAATTTGATTATGATAATTGCTCTTCAAAAGGTTGTATTTCCTTGTTGCAAACCGTTGTTAATTCTCCTCATGCTTATAGTCAAAATAAAGCTTTTACCAAACATATCGTTGATGCCTTGTTGCAATCTTATGATGAAAAACTTAATTTGGAAGTTTCTATACCTAGAAAACTTAATGATGAGTGGTAACATACTATAAAGATTCGAATTAAAGATTATGCGTGTTTTGCTTTGTGTGATTTGGGTGCTAGTGTTTCCACGATTCCAAAAACTTTATGTGATATTCTAGGTTTCCATGATCTTGATGATTGCTCTTTAAATTTGCACCTTGCGGATTCCACCATTAAAAAGCCTGTGGGAAGGATCAATGATGTTCTTATTGTTGCAAATAGAAATTTGGTGCCCATAGATTTTATCGTTCTTGATATAGATTGCAATCTTTCTTGCCCTATTATTCTTGGTAGACCTTTCCTTAGTACGATTGGTGCGATTATTGATATGAAGGAAGGGAACATTAGATTCCAATTTTCCTTAAAGAAAGGCATGGAGCACTTTACAGGAAAGAAAGTCAAATTACCTTATGAATCTATCATGCGTGCTACTTATGAATCTAGTGCCAAAGATGGCACTAGTTAAATCTATCTTTGCTTTTTATGCCTAGCTAGGGGCGTTAAACGATAGCGCTAGTTGGGAGGCAACCCAATTTTTCTTTATGTTTTTTGATTTTGCTGCTGTTTAGGAATAAATCTTTCACATACCTTCTGTTTAGATGTGTTTTTATTTTTTAATTAGTGTTTGTGCCAAGTAGAACCTATAGGATAACCTACGATGACAGTTGATTTGATTATGCTGAAAAACAGAAACTTTGCACGCACGAATATAATTTTGTTAAATCACAGGAACGTGATTTTGCATTCATTATTTTTGCTTCTGTTAATAGACAAATGTTCCAGGACTTCCTATTTTGGTAGGATTTTTAGAGCTCCAGAAGTTTGCGTTAGTTACAGATTGCTACAGACTGTTCTGTTTTTGACAGATTCTATTTTTCGTGTGTTGTTTGCTTATTTCAATGCATCTATGGCTAGTAATTCAATCTATGAACCATAAAGAAGTTGGAATACAGTAGGTTTAACAACAAAATAAATAAAGAATGATTTCATTCTAGTACCTTATGTGGTGGTTTTGTTTTCTTTCACTAACGGAGCTTATAAGATTTCCTGTTGAGTTTTGTGTTGTGAAGTTTTCAAATTTTGGGTAAAGCTTTTATGCACTATGGAATAAAGCGTGGCAAGAGCCTAAGCTTGGGGATGCCCATGGCACCCCAAGATATTCAAGAATAGCCAAAATCCTAAGCTTGGGGATGCCCCGGGAAGGCACCCCCTCTTTCGTCTTCGTTCATTGGTAACTTTACTTGGAGCTATATTTTTATTTGCCACATGATATGTGTTTTGCTTGGAGCGTCATGTATTATATTAGTCTTTGCTTTTTAGTTTACCACAATCATCCTTGCTGTACACACCTTTTAGGAGAAGCCTATTTGATTAGAATTTGCTAGAAAACTCTATGTGCTTCACTAATATCTTTTGAGCTTGATAGTTTTTGCTCAAGTGCTTCACTTATATCTTTTAGAGCATGGTGGTGTCTTAATTTTGAAGAAATTGCTAGTCTCTCATGCTTCACTTATATTATTTTGAGAGTATTTTAGAACAGCATGGAATTTGCTATTATCATAAAGTTGGTCCTAAAATGATGAGCATCCAAGTTGGGTATAATAAAAACTATCATAGGAAGTGAATTGGATGCTATGATCAACTTGATACTTGATAATTGTTTTGAGATATGGAGGTAGTGATATTAAAGTTATGCTAGTTGGGTGATTATAAATTTAAAGAATGCTTGCGTTGAAGTTTGTGATTCCCGTAGCATGCACGTATGGTGAACCGCTTTGTGATGAAGTTGGAGCACAACTTTATTTATTGATTGTCTTCCTTATGAGTGGCGGTCGGGGACGAGCGATGGTCTTTTCCTACCAATCTATCCCCCTAGGGAGCATACGTGTAGTGCTTTGGTTTTTGATGACTTCTAAATTTTTGCAATAAGTACATGAGTTCTCTTGATTAATGTTGAGTCCATGGATTATACGCACCCTTTTGCCCTTCCACCATTGCTAGCCTTTCTTGTGCTGCGCAACTTTCGCCGGTACCATACACCCACCATACTCCTTCCTCAAAATAGCCACCATACCTACCTATTATGGCATTTCCATAGCCATTCCGAGATATATTGCCATGCAACTTTCCACCGTTCTGTTCATATGACACACATTACTTTTGTCATATTGCTCTTTGCATGATCATGTAGTTGACATCGTATTTGTGGCAAGGCCACCTTCATAATTTTCATACATGTCGCTCTTGATTCATTGCATATCCCGGTACACCGTCAGAGGCATTCATATAGAGTCATATCTTGTTCTAGCTTTGAGTTGTAAATCCATAAAAGTCTGATGATCTTCATTATTAGAGCATTGTCCTCGTGAGGAAAGGATGATGAAGGCTATGATTCCCCATAAGTCGGGATGAGACTTCAGACTTTACAAAAAAAGGAAAAAAAAGGGGGGGCCAAAAAGAAAAAAAAAGGAAGAAGGCCAAAGAAAAAAAAGAGAAAAAGAAAAAGAAAAAGAAAAAAATAAAATGAGAGAAAAAGAGAGAAGGGACAATGCTACTATCTCTTTTTCTACACTTGTGCTTCAAAATAGCACCATGATCTTCATGATAGAGAGTCTCATATGTTGTCACTTTCATATACTAGTGGGAATTTTTCATTATAGAACTTGGCTTGTATATTCCAATGATGGGCTTCCTCAAAAGTGCCCTAGGTCTTCGTGAGCAAGCGAGTTGGATGCACACCCACTTAGTTTCTTTTGTTGGCTTTCATATATTTATAGCTCTAGTGCATCTGTTGCATGGAAATCCCTACCCACTTACATTGATATCTATTAATGGGCATCTCCATAGTCCGTTGATACGCCTAGTTGATGTGAGACTATCTTCTCCTTTTTGTCTTCTCCACAACCGCCATTCTATTCCACATATGGTGCTATGTCCATGGCTCACGCTCATGTATTGTGTGAAAGTTGAAAGAGTTTGAGATTATTAAAGTATGAAACAATTGCTTGGCTTGTCATCGGGGTTGTGCATGATTAAATACTTTGTGTGATGAAGATAGAGCAATAGCCAGACTATATGATTTTGTAGGGATAACTTTCTTTAGCCATGTTATTTTGAGAAGACATGATTACTTTGATTAGTATGCTTGAAGTGTTACTATTTCTTATGTCAATATGAACTTTTATTTTGTATTCATTTGGATCTGAACATTCATGCCACAATGAAGAAAATTACATTATGAATTATGCTAGGTAGCATTCCACATCAAAAATTCTCTTTTATCATTTACCTACTCGAGGACGAGCAGGAATTAAGCTTGGGGATGCTTGATACGTCTCCAACGTATCTATAATTTTTTATTGTTCCATGCTATAATATTACCCCTTTTGGATGTTTATGGGCTTTATTTTACATATTTATATCATTTTTGGGACTAACCTACTAACCTGAGGCCCAGCCCATATTGCTGTTTTTTTGCCTATTTCAGTATTTCGAGGAAAACGAACATCAAACGGAGTCCAAACGAAATGAAACCTTCGGGAGCGTGATTTTTGGAACAAATCTGATCCGGAGAGCTTGGAGTGCAAGTCAAGAAGCTCCCGAGGGCCCCACGAGATAGCCCCCCCCCCCTGTAGGGCGCGCCCCCTGTCTCGTGGGCCCCTCGGGCGGCCACTGACGTACTTCTTCCTCCTATATATACCTACGGACCCCGAAAACATCCAGGAGCACCACAAAACACAATTTCCACCGTCGTAACCTTTTGTATCCGCGAGATCCCATCTTGGAGCCTTCGCCGGCACACTGCCGGCGAGGGAATCGACCATGGAGGGCTTCTACATCAACATCCTTGCCCCTCCGCTGAGTTGTGAGTATTTTACCACAGACCTACGGGTCCACAGTTATTAGCTAGATGGCTTCTTCTCTCTTTTTGGATCTCAATACAATGTTCTCCCCCTCTCTTGTGAAGATCTATTCGATGTAATCTCTTTTTGCGGTGTGTTTGTTGAGATCCGATGAATTGTGCGTTTATGATCAAGTTTATGTATGAATAATATTTGAATCTTCTCTGAATTCTTTTATGTATGATTGAGTTATCTTTGCAAGTCTCTTCGAATTATCAGTTTGGTTTGGCCTACTAGATTGATCTTTCTTGCCATGGGAGAAGTGCTTAGCTTTGGGTTCAATCTTGCGGTGTTCTTACCCAGTGACAGAAAGGGTTGCAAGACACATATTGTATTGTTGCCATCGAGGATAACAAGATGGGGTTTATATCATATTGCATGTGTTTATCCATCTACATCATGTCATCTTGCTTAATGTGTTACTTTGTTCTTATGAACTTAATACTCTAGATGCAGGCAGGAGTCGGTCGATGTGTGGAGTAATAGTAGTAGATGCAGGCAGGAGTCGGTCTACTTGTTATGGATGTGATGCCTATATACATGATCATGCCTTGATAATCTCATAACTATGCGCTTTTCTATGAATTGCTCGACAGTAATTTATTCACCCACCGTAATACTTATGCTATCTTGAGAGAAGCCTCTAGTGAAACCTATGGCCCCCGGGTCTATCTCTTATCATATTTGCTTTCAATCTATCTTTATTTGCATCTTTACTTTTTGCATCTATCTTATAAAATACCAAAAATATATTACTATCTTTATCAGATCTCACTTTTCGCGAGTGGCCGTGAAGGGATTGACAACCCCTTTATTGTGTTGCTTGCGAGTTCTCAGTTTGTTTGTGTAGGTGCGTGGGACTTTTGAGGAGCCTCCTACTGGATTGATACCTTGGTTCTCAAAATTTAGGGAAATACTTACGCTACACTTTGCTGCATCATCCTCTCCTCTTCGAGGAAAACCAACGCAAGCTCAAGACGTAGCATATGATTTTATAGAATGCTTCGTGTGCTTCACTTATATATTTTGAGCTTGGATATTGGTTAGTATATATTATTTGTAGAATGCCCCATGAACTTCACTTAGTTATATCATTTGGAGTATGAATAATACTATCATCTAAAGTGGGTTTGGAAGAGTGTCAACTTTAGGAATTAGTGATCCCACTATTTTGGAGGGTGTTGAATCTTAGTGTGATATTTACGAAAGTGTATTTGGAAGAGTGTCAACTTTAGTTAGTAATGATTCCACTATTTCGGAAGAGGTTCCAATTGATTATGAGAACAAAGTTTCTATCTATGATGATTACTGTGATGACATATATGATATAAAGAATAATGTTAACCATGAAACTTGTCATCATGATTTTAATTTTCAATTGGATTATGCCTCGCATGACACTTATTTTGTTGAGTTTGCTCCCACTATTCCGAATGAGAAGAATTTTGCTTATGTGGGGAGTAGAAAAATTTCTATGATTGTAGATCATGAGAAGAATGCTTTGATTCATTCATGTTGCTACTGAAAATTATTATGAGGGAGGAATATATGCTTATAGGAGTTGCAATAATATCAAGTTTCCTCTCTATGTGCTTAAAGTTTTGAAGTTATAGGTTTTTGGCCTTCCTATGCTAGTTGATGAAGGAAATATGCCCTAGAGGCAATAATAAAGTTATTATTTATTTCCTTATATCATGATAAATGTTTATTATTCATGCTAGAATTGTATTAACCGGAAACATAATACATGTGTGAATACATAGACAAACAGATTGTCACTAGTATGCCTCTACTTGACCAGCTTGTTGATCAAAGATGGTTATGTTTCCTAGCCATAGACATGAGTTGTCATTTGATTAACGGGATCATATCATTAGGAGAATGATGTGATTGACTTGACCCATTCCGTTAGCTTAGACTTGATCATTTAGTATGTTGCTATTGCTTTCTTCATGACTTATACATGTTCCTATGCCTATGAGATTATGCAACTCACGTTTACCGGAGGAACACTTTGTGTGCTACCAAACGTCACAACGTAACTGGGTGATTATAAAGGAGCTCTACAGGTGTCTCCGAAGGTACATGTTGGGTTGGCGTATTTCCAGATTAGGATTTGTCAGTCCGATTGTCGGAGAGGTATCTCTAGGCCCTCTCGGTAATACACATCACTTAAGCCTTGCAAGCATTGCAACTAATGAGTTAGTTGCGGGATGATGTATTACGGAACGAGTAAAGAGACTTGCCGGTAACGAGATTGAACTAGGTCTTGAGATACCGACGATCGAGTCTCGGGCAAGTAACATACCGATCACAAAGGGAACAACGTATGTTGTTATGCGGTCTGACCGATAAAGATCTTCAAAGAATATGTGGGAGCCAATATGAGCATCCAGGTTCCGCTATTGGTTATTGACCGGAGACGTGTCTCGGTGATGTCTACATAGTTCTCGAACCCGTAGGGTCCGCACGCTTAAGGTTTCGATGACAGTTATATTATGAGTTTATGAGTTTTGATGTATCGAAGGAGTTCGGAGTCCCGGATGAGATTGGGGACATGACAAGGAGTCTCGAAATGGTCGAGACGTAAAGATCGATATATTCGGACTTCGGAAAGGTTTCGAGTGATTCGGGTATTTTTCGGAGTACCGGAGAGTTACTGGAATTCGCCGGGGAGTATATGGGCCTTATTGGGCCATACGGGAATAGAGGAAAGAGGCCGAAAGTAAGGAGGTGTGCAGCCCCTCTCTGGTCCGAATTGGACAAGGGGTGCAGCCCCTTTTTCCTTCCTCCTCTCCCCCTCTTTCCCCCTTCTCCTACTCCAACAAGGAAGGATGGAGTCCTACTCCCAGTGGGAGTAGGACTCCCCTTGGCGTGCCCTCCTCCTGGACGGCTGCCCCCTCCGCCTTGATCCTTTATATACGGGGGCAGGGGGGCACCTCGAGGACAACAGAAATTGATCCCTTGGATCTCTTCGCCGTGTGCGGTGCCCCCCTCCACCATAGTCCACCTCGATAATACTGTAGCGGTGATTAGGCGAAGCCTTGCGACGGTAGAACATCAATATCGTCACCACGCCGTCGTGCTGACAGAACTCTTCCCCGGCATTTTGCTGGATCGGAGTTCGGGGATCGTCATCGAGCTGAACGTGTGCTAGAACTCGGAGGTGTCGTAGTTTCGGTGCTTGATCGGTCGGGCCGTGAAGACGTACGACTACATCAACCGCGTTGTTATAACACTTGCGCTATCGGTCTACGAGGGTACGTGGACAACACTCTCCCCTCTCATTGCTATGCATCACCATGATCTTGCGTGTGCGTAGGAATTTTTTTGAAATTACTACATTACCCAATAGTGGTATCAGAGCCTAGGTTTTATGCGTTGATGTTATATGCATGAGTAGAACACAAGTGAGTTGTCGGCGATATGAGTCATACTGCTTACCAGCATGTCATACTTTGGTTCGGCGGTATTGTTGGATGAAGCGGTCCGGACCAACATTACGCGTACGCTTACGCGAGACTGGTTCTACCGACGTTCTTTGCACACAGGTGGCTGGCAGGTGTTAGTTTCTCCAACTTTAGTTGAACCGAGTGTGGCTATGCCCGGTCCTTAAGAAGGTTAAAATAGCACTAACTTGTGGTTTTGATGCGTATGTAAGAACTGTTCTTGCTCAGCCCATAACAGCCACGTAAAACTTGCAACAACAAATTACAAGACGTCTAACTTGTTTTTGCAGGGCATGTTGTGATGTGATATGGTCAAGACGTGATGAGATATAAGTTGTTGTATGAGATGATCATGTTTTGTTGAAGTTATCGGCGACTGGCAGAAGCCCTATGGTTGTCTCTTTGTTGCATAAGATGCAAGTGCCAAATAATTGCTTTACTTTATGTCTATGCGATAGCAATAGTTGCAAGAGCAATAGTTGGCGAGACGACCATGTGACGACACATTGATATAGATAAAGATGATGAAGATCATGGTGTCGTGCCGGTGATGATAGAGATCATGACAGTACTTTGGAGATCAAAGGCGCAAGATGATCATGGCCATATCATGACACATATTTTGATTGCATATGATGTTTATCTTTTATACATCTTATTTTTCTTAGTCCGACGGTAGCTTTTTAAGATGATCTCTTACTAATTATCAAGAAGTGTTCTCCCTGAGTATGCACCATTGCGAAAGTTCTTCATGCTGAGAGACCACGTGATGATAGGGTGTGATAGGCTCTACGTTCAAATACAACGGGTGCAAAACAGTTGCACACGCAGAATACTCTGGTTAAACTTGAGGAGCCTAGCATATAACAGATATGGTCTCAGAACACGGAGACCGAAAGGTCGAGCGTGAATCATATAGTAGATATGATCAACATATTGATGTTCACCGTTGAAACTACTCCATCCCACGTGATGATTGGACATCGTGTAGTTGATAAGGATCACGTAATCACTTAGAGGATTAGAGGGATGTCTATCTAAGTGGGAGTTCTTTAGTAATATGATTAATTGAACTTAAATTTATCATGAACTTAGTCCTGTAGTATTTTGCAAATTATATTGTAAATCAATAGCTTGCGTTGTTGCTTTCATATGTTTATTTTGATATGTTCCTAGAGAAAATTGTGTTGAAAGATGTTAGTAGCAATGATGCGGATTGGATCCGTGATCTGAGGTTTATCCTCATTGCTGCACAGAAGAATTATGTCCTTAATGCACCGCTAGGTGATAGACCTATTGCAGGAGCAGATGCAGACGTTATGAACGTTTGGCTAGCTCAATATGATGACAACTTGATAGTTTAGTGCACCATGCTTAACGGCTTAGAATCAGGACTTCAAAGACGTTTTGAACGTCATGGACCATATGAGATATTCCAGGAGTTGAAGTTAATATTTCAAGCAAATACCCGAGTTGAGAGATATGAAGTCTCCAACAAGTTCTATAGCTAAAAGATGGAGGAGAATTGCTGAACTAGTGAGCAAGTGCTTAGATTGTCTGAGTACTAACAATCGCTTGAATCAAGTGGGAGTCAATCTTCCAGATAAGATAGTGATTGGCAGAGTTCTCTAGTCACCATCACCAAGTTACTGGAACTTCGTGATGAACTATAATGCAAGGGATGATGAAAATGATTCCCGAGCTCTTCGTGATGCTGAAATCAACGAAGGTAGAAATCAAGAAAAGAGCATCAAGTGTTGATGATTAACAAGATCACTAGTTTTAAGAAAAGGGCAAAGGGAAAGAAAGGGGAACTTCAAGTAGAATGGCAAGCAAGTTGTCACTCCCGTGAAGAAGCCCAAAGCTGGAACAAAGCCTGAAACTGAGTGATTATACTGCAAAGGAAATGGTCACTAGAAGCGGAGATGCCCTGAATATTTGGTGGATAAGAAGGATGGCAAAGTGAACAAGGGTATATTTGATATACATGTTATTGATGTGTACCTTACTAGTGTTTATAGTAGCCCCTGAGTATTTGATACTTGTTCGGTTGCTAAAAATTCGTAACTCGAAACAGGAGTTACAGAATAAACATAGACTAGTTGAGGGTGAAGTGACGATGTGTGTTGGAAGTGGTTCCAAGATTGATATGATCATCATCGCACACTCCCTATACTGTCGGTATTAGTGTTAAACTTAAATAAATGTTATTTGGCGTTTGCATTGAGCATGAATATGATTTGATCATGTTTATTGCAATACGGTTATTCATTTAAAGTCAGAGAATAATTGTTCTTCTGTTTACATGAATAGAACCTTCAATGGTCATACACCCAATGAAAATAGTTTGTTGGATCTTGATCGTAGGGATACAGATATTCATAATATTGATGCCAAAAGATGCAAAGTTGATAATGATAGTGCAACATATTGTGGCACTGCCGTTTAGGTCATATCGGTGTAAAGCGCATGAAGAAACTCCATAAAAATGGACTTTTGGAATCACTTGATTATGAATCATTTGATGCTTGCGAACCGTGCCTTTTGGGCAAGATGACTAAAACTCCGTTATACGGAATAATGGAATGAGCTAGTGACTTATTGGAAATAATACATACCGATGTATGCGGTCCAATGAGTGTTGATGCTCGTGGCAGGTATCATTATTTTTCTGACCTTCACAAGATGATTTGAGCAGATATGAGTATATCTACTTAATGAAACACAAGTCTGAAACATTTGAAACGTTCAAAGAATTTTAGAGTGAAGTGGAGAATCATCGTAACAAGAAAATAAAGTTTCTACAATCTGATCGTGGAGAAGAATATTTGAGTTACGAGTTTGGCCTTCATATAAAACAATGTGGAATAGTTTCAGAGCTCATGCCACATGGAACACCACAGCGTTATGGTGTGTCCGAACGTCATAACCGTACTTTATTGGATATGGTGCAATCTATGATGTCTCTTACCGATTTACCACTATCGTTTTGGGGTTATGCATTAGAGACAGCTGCATTCACTTTAAATAGGGCACCATCAAAATCTGTTGATACGACGCCTTATGAACTGTGGTTTGGCGAGAAACCAAAGTTGTCATTTCTTAAAGTTTGGGGCTGCGATGCTTATGTGAAAAAGTTTTCACCTGATAAGCTCGAACCCAAATAGGAGAAGTGCGTCTTCATAGAATACCCAAAGGTAACTATTGGGTACACCTTCTATCACAGATCCGAAGGCAAGTTATTCGTTGCTAAGATGGATCCTTTCTAGAGAAGGAGTTTCTCTCGAAAGAAGTGAGTGGGAGGAAAGTAGAACTTGATGAGGTAATTGTACCTTCTCCCTTATTGGAAAGTAGTTCATCACAGAAATCAGTTCCAGTGATTCCTACACCAATTAGTGATGAAGTTAATGATGATGATCATGAAACTTCAGATCAAGTTGCTACCGAACCTTGTAGGTCTCCCAGAGTAAGATCCACACCAGAGTGGTACGGTAATCCTGTTCTGGAAGTCATGTTACTAGACCATGATGAACCTACGAACTATGAGGAAGCGATGATGAGCCCAGATTCTGCGAAATGGCTTGAGGCCATGAAATCTGAGATGGGATCCATGTATGAGAACAAAGTGTGGACTTTGGTTGACTTGCCCAATGATTGGCAAGCCATAGAAAATAAATGGATCTTCAAGAGGAAGACGGACACTGATAGTAGTGTTACTATCTACAAAGCTCGACTTGTTGCAAAAGGTTTTCGACAAGTTCAAAGTGTTGAATACGATGAGATTTTCTCACTCGTATTGATGCTTAAAGTCTGTTCGAATCATATTGGCAATTGCCACATTTTATGAAATCTGGCAAATGGATGTCAAAACTGCATTCCTTAATGGATTTTTTAAAGAAGTGTTGTTTATGATGCAACCAGAAGGTTTTGTCAATCCCAAAGGTGCTAACAAATTGTGCAAGCTCCAGCGATCCATCTATGGACTGGTGCAAGCATCTCGGAGTTGGAATATACGCTTTGATAAGTTGATCAAAGCATATAGTTTTATACGGACTTGTAGTGAAGCCTGTATTTACAATAAAGTGAGTGGGAGCACTACAGCCTTTTTGATAAGTATATGTGAGTGACATATTGTTGATCAGAAATGATGTAGAATTTTTCTGGAAAGCATAAAGGAGTATTTGAAAGGAGTTTTTCAAAGAAAGACCTCAGTAAAGCTGCTTACACATTGAGCATCAAAATCTAGAGAGATAGATCAAGACGTTTGATAAGTTTTTTCAATGAGAACATACCTTGACAAGATTTTGAAGTAGTTCAAACTGGAACAGTCAAAGAAAGAGTTCTTGCCTGTGTTGCAAATGTATGAAATTGAGTAAGACTCAAATCCCGACCATGACAGAAAATAGAAAGAGAATGAAAGTCATTCCCTATGCTTCGGTCATAGGTTCTATAAAAGTATGCCATGCTATGGACCAGACCTATTGTATACTCTACACTGGTTTGGCAAGGGAGTACAATAGTGATCTAGGAGTAGATCACTGGACATTGGTCAAAATTATCTTTAGTGGAATAAGGATATGTTTCTCGATTATGGAGGTGACAAGAGGTTCGTCATAAAGGGTTACGTCGATGCAAGTTTTTTACACTAATCCAGAGGACTCTAAGTCTCAATCTAGATACATATTGAAAGTAAGAGCAATTAGCTAGAGTAGCTCCGTGCAGAGCATTGTAGACATAGAATATTTGCAAAATGCAAACGGCTCTGAATGTGACAGACCCGTTGACTAAACTTCTCTCACGAGCAAAACATGATCATACCTTAGTACTCTTTGGGTGTTAATCACATAGCAATGTGAACTAGATTATTGACTCTAGTAAACCCTTTGGGTGTTGATCACATGACGATATGAACTATGGGTATTAATCACATACAGATGTGAATATTGGTGTTAAATCACATGGTGATGTGAACTAGATTATTGACTCTAGTGCAAGTGGGAGACTGAAGGAAATATGCCCTAGAGGCAATAATAAAGTTATTATTTATTTCCTTATATCATGATAAATGTTTATTATTCATGCTAGAATTGTATTAACCGGAAACATAATACATGTGTGAATACATAGACAAACAGATTGTCACTAGTATGCCTCTACTTGACTAGCTTGTTGATCAAAGATGGTTATGTTTCCTAGCCATAGACATGAGTTGTCATTATATTAACAGGATCACATCATTAGGAGAATGATGTGATTGACTTGACCCATTCCGTTAGCTTAGCACTTGATCGTTTAGTATATTGCTATTGCTTTCTTCATGACTTATACATGTTCCTATGACTATGAGATTATGCAACTTCCGTTTACCGGAGGAACACTTTGTGTGCTACCAAATGTCACAACGTAACTGGGTGATTATAAAGGAGCTCTACAGGTGTCTCCGAAGGTACATGTTGGGTTGGCGTATTTCGAGATTAGGATTTGTCACTCCGATTGTCGGAGAGGTATCTCTGGGCCCTCTCGGTAATACACATCACTTAAGCCTTGCAAGCATTGCAACTAATGAGTTAGTTGCGGGATGATGTATTACGGAACAAGTAAAGAGACTTGCCGGTAATGAGATTGAACTAGGTATTGAGATACCGACGATCGAATCTCGGGCAAGTAACATACCGATGACAAAGGGAACAACGTATGTTGTTATGCGGTCTGACCGATAAAGATCTTTGTAGAATATGTGGGAGCCAATATGAGCATCTAGGTTCCGCTATTGGTTATTGACCGGAGACGTGTCTCGGTCATGTCTACATAGTTCTCGAACCCGTAGGGTCCGCACGCTTAAGGTTTCGATGACAGTTATATTATGAGTTTATGAGTTTTGATGTTCGGAAGGAGTTCGGAGTCCCGGATGAGATTGGGGACATGACGAGGAGTCTCGGAATGGTCGAGACGTAAAGATCGATATATTGGACGACTATATTCGGACTTCGGAAAGGTTCCGAGTGATTCGGGTATTTTTCCGAGTACGAGAGAGTTACGGGAATTCGCCAGGGAGTATATGGGCCTTATTGGGCCATACGGGAATAGAGGAAAGAGGCCGAAAGCAAGGAGGCGCGCAGCCCCTCTGGTCCGAATTGGACAAGGGATGCAGCCCCTTTTTCCTTCCTCCTCTCCCCCTCTTTCCACCTTCTCCTACTCCAACAAGGAAGGAGGGAGTCCTACTCCCGGTGGGAGTAGGACTCCCCTTGGCGCGCCCCTCCTCCTGGCCGACTGCCCCCTCCCCCTTGATCCTTTATATACGGGGGCAGGGGGGACCTCGAGGACAACAACAATTGATCCCTTGGATCTCTTAGCCGTGTCTAGTTCCCCCCTCCACCATAGTCCACCTCGATAATACTGTAGCGGTGCTTAGGCGAAGCCATGCGACGGTAGAACATCAAGATCGTCACCATGCCGTCGTGCTGACAGAACTCTTCCCCGACACTTTGCTGGATCGGAGTCCAGGGATCATCATCGAGCTGAACGTGTGCTAGAACTCGGAGGTGCCGTAGTTTCGGTGCTTGATCAGTCGGGCCATGAAGACGTACGACTACATCAACCGTGTTGTTATAACGCTTCCGCTATCGGTCTACGAGGGTATGTGGACAACACTCTCCCCTCTCATTGCTATGCATCACCATGATCTTGCGTGTGCGTAGGAATTTTTTTGAAATTACTATGTTACCCAACAATTGATTCTTGTTCCTATAAATTGTGTGCTCATAAAATCCCTAGGCATAGGAATTGGGTTCGATTTAAATGTGCTAGCTATATTCTTCATGATGCTCTCTTTATGTTTCAATTCTTATCTTTTATGTGAGCATCATTGAAATCATCATGCCTAGCGAAAAGGCATTAAAGAAAAGCGCTTGTTGGGAGACAACCCAATATTTATCCTTACTGTTTTGTGTGTTCACATGATTAAGTTTCTGTACTAATCATGTTTTATAGATTTTGTTTCAATAAAGTGCCAAGTAAGACCTTTGGGAAGACTTGGGTGAAAGTTTATGTGATCTTGCTGTAAAAAACAGAAACTTTGCGCTCATGAGATTAGCTGTCATTTTTTACAGAAGAGTGCTTTTGAGTTGATTCTTTTTGCATAAGATTAATAGACAAATTCCTCACGTCCACCAAGTTATTTCATAATTTTAGGAGTAGCATAAGTATGGTTTCTGTTCAGATTATTACAGACTGTTCTGATTTTGGCAGATTCTGTTTTCAATGCATAGTTTGCTTGTTTTCTAGTTTCTATGGCTTATATTTATCAATATAAATTGTAGAAACGATATGGTACAGTAGGAATTGTGGGAGAACAATTATGAATCTTGTCTTTGACAGTACCAAAGTGAATGGTTTACTCTTTATCATACTAACCCATCTCACGAAGTTCCGTTAAGTTTTGTGTGATTGAAGTTTTCAAGTTTTGGGTGGGATATCGATATGAGGAGAATAAGGAGTGTAAATACCCTAAGCTTGGGGATGCCCAAGGCACCCCAAGGTAATACTCAAGGAAGACTCAAGCGCCTAAGCTTGGGGATGCCCCGGAAGGTATCCCCTCTTTCGTCTTCAAAACTGTCGGTATACCTTACTCGGAGCTACTCCCTCCGTCCCAAAATAAGTGTCTCAACTTTATAATAACTCTAGTACAAAAATTTACTAAGGCTAAGACACTTATTTTGGGACGGAGGGAGTATATTTTTATTCGTCACATGATATGTGTTTTGCTTGGAGCGTATTTTCAATTTTACTTGATGTTTGAATAAAATCATTGGATCTGAAATATTGAATGAAAAAGAATCCTCCCATGGCTAGTTAATTATTTGACTACTCATTGTTCTTCATTTATATATTTTTGGAGCAGTTTTTCATTTACTCAAGTGCTTCACGTATATCTTATGAGTAAATGGTTGAATGAATTGAATATCATAAATCTGAATTTATATATGTTTCATATGCTTATAACATGGGGAGTAATGGCTTCACACATAATAAGTATAAGTAGTAAACTTATTGAAAGTTAGCAAACACAGAATTGGTCACTTGAACAATTCATGAAAGAATATTAAAGGAAGAGAGATTTCACATATAAATATACTATCTGGGACATTTATTGTAATTGTGAGCACTCATTAAAATATGACATGCTAAAAGGTTGATGTTGGACAAAGAAGAAAAATTAATGGGTTATGTTTTCCTATATCTGAAACGTTATATTGTCTTGGATCATCCAACATGTTGAGCTTGCCTTTCCCTCTCATGCTAACCAAATTCTTTGCACGAAGTAGAGATACTACTTGTGCTTCCAAACATCCCTTAAACCAGTTTTGCCATGAGAGTCCACCATACCTACCTATGGATCGAGTAAGATCCTTCAAGTAAGTTATCATCATGCATGCAATAAAAAATTGCTCCTTAAATATGTATGATCTATTAGTGCGAAGAAAATAAGCTTTATAAAAACTTGTGATAGGGAAGAAATAAAAGCGACGGACTGCATAATAAAGGTCTTTATCACAAGCGGCAACATAAAGAGACGTTCTTTTGCATTAAGATTTTGTGCATCCAACCATAAAAGTGCATGACAACCTATGCTTCCCTCTACGAAGGGCCTATCTTTTACTTTTATCTTCTACCCTTATACAAGAGTCATGGTGTTCATCACCTTTCCTTTTTTACACTTTTTTCCTTTGGCAAGCACTTTGTGTTGGAGCGATCCGGATACATATATCCACTTGGATGTAGGTTTTCATAAATTATTATTGTTGACATTACCCTTGAGGTAAAAGGTTGGGAGGCGAAACTATGAGCCCCTATCTTTCTCTGTGTCTGATTAAAACTTTGAACCCATAAATATCACATGAGTGTTAGCAATTGTGAAAGATTAAACGATAGTTGAGTATGTGGAGTTTGCTGAATCAAAGCTCTTACATAGACCCTTCCCGAAAATAAGATGAATTGCAATTGTTTGATGACTAAGAGCATGGTTTGTTAGTTTTCAAGAAATTTTATGATCTATAATTTAACATGTGAATAGCTTGTTACTCGATCATGAGAAGTTTTATGAGTTGAGCTACTGTTATGATATATAATGATGCTAGAAAAAGTGATTGAAACTATCATTGATCAAACTTAAGCACTTACTAGCATTCACACTTCATAAATTATTTCTTTTATCATTTACCTACTCGAGGACGAGCAGGGATTAGCGCCCCCTTGCCCTTTCCTACTCCCTCTCTCTTTCCCTCTTTCCTTCTCTCCTACTCCAAAAGGGAAAGGGATTCCTACTAGGACTTGGAAGTCCTAGTAGGACTCCATACTCTAGGCGCACCCCTAGGGGGCCGGCCTCCCTCCCTCCCTCCTTTATATACGTGGGAATGGGGCACCCCAAAGACACACAAGTTTCTCTCCCTACCGTGTGCGGTGCCCCCCTCCACAGTTACACACATCGACCATACCATCGTAGTGCTCAGGCGAAGCCTTGTGCCGGTAGCATCATCATCACCATCGCCATGCCGTCGTGGTGACAGAACTCACCCTCGTCCTCAACTAGATCAAGATCATGAGGGACGTCATCGAGCTGAACGTGTGCTGAACGCGGAGGTGCCGTACGTTCGGTACTTGATCGGTTGGATCGCGAAGAAGTTCAACCACATCAACCGCGTTATTGAAATGCTTCCGCTTTCGGTCTATGAGGGTACGTGGACACACTCTCCCCTCTCGTTGCTATGCATCACCTAGATAGATCTTGCGTGATCGTAGGAAAATTTTGAAATTACCGCGTTCCCCAACAGTGGCATCCGAGCTAGGTCTATGCATAGATGTTATATGCACGAGTAGACCACAAAGAGTTGTGGGCGATAATATTCATACTGCTTACCACCAACGTCTTACTTTGATTCGGCGGTATTGTTGGATGAAGCGGCCCGGACCGATATTACATGACCGCATTCATGAGACTGGTTCTATCGACGTGCTTTTGCACATAGGTGGCTGGCGGGTGTGTGTTTCTCCAACTTTAGTTGAATCAAGTTTGACTAAGTCCGGTCCTTGTTGAAGGTTAAAACAGCACACTTGACGAAAAATTGTTGTGGTTTTGATGCGTAGGTAAGAACGGCTCTTTCTAGAAGCCCATTAGAAGAACGTAAAACTTGCAACAACAAAGTAGAGGACGTCTAACTTGTTTTTGCAGGGCATGTTGTGATGTGATATGGTCAAGACATGATGTGATATAATTTGTTGTATGAGATAATCATGTTTTGTTAAAGTTATCAGCAACTGGCAGGAGCCTTATGGTTGTCTCTTTATTGCATAAGATGCAAGCGCCATATAATTGCTTTACTTTATCGCTATGCGATAGACACACTTGCAAAAGCAATAGTTGGCGAGACGACCATGTGATGACATGTTGATAGAGATCAAGATGATGGAGATCATGGTGTCATGCCGGTGACAATGGAGATCGTGATGGTACTTTGGAGATGGAGATCAAAGGCACAAGATGATGATGGCCATATCATGTCACATAGTTTGATTGCATATGATGTTTATCTTTTATGCATCTTATTTTGCTTAGTACGACAGTAGCATTATAAGATGATCCCTTACTAAATTTCAAGGTATAGGTGTTCTCCTTGAGTATGTACCGTTGCTACACTTCATCGTGCCGAGACACCACATGATGATCGGGTGTGATAAGATCTACGTTCACATACAACGGGTGCAAGCCAGTTTTGCACACGCAGAATACTTCGGTTAAACTTGACGAGCCTAGCATATGCAGATATGGCCTCGGAACACTGAGACCGAAAGGTCGAGCGTGAATCATATAGTAGATATGATCAACATAGAGATGTTCACCATTGAAAACTACTCCATCTCACGTGATGATCGGACATGGTTTAGTTGATATGGATCACATGACCATTTAGATGACTAGAGGGATGTCTATCTAAGTGGGAGTTCTTAAGTAATATGATTAATTGAACTTTAATTTATCATGAACTTAGTCCTGATAGTATTTTGCAAATTATGTTGTAGATCAATATCTCGCGTTGTAGCTTCCCTTTATTTTTGATATGTTCCTAGAGAAAAATAAGTTTAAAGATGATAGTAGCAATGATGTGGACTGGTTCCATGATCTGAGGTTTATCCTCATTGTTGCACAGAATAATTATGTCCTTGATGCACCGCTAGGTGACAGACCTATTGCAGGAGCATACACAGACGTTATGAGCGTTTGGCTAGCTCAATATGATAACTATGTGGTAGTTTAGTGCACCATGCTATACGTCTTAGAACCGGGACTTCAAAAATGTTTTGAACTCCACAGAGCATATGAGATGTTCCAAGAGATGAAATTGGAATTTCAGACTCATGCCCGTGTTGAGAGGTATGAGACCTTCGACAAGTACTTCGCCAAAAAATGGAGGAGAATTGCTCAGCTAGTGAGCATGTACTCAGAATATCTGGGTAGTACAATCGCTTGAATCAAGTAGGAGTTAATCTTTCAGATAAGATGGTGATTGACAGAGTTCTCTAGTCACCATAACCAAGTTACTGGAACTTCGTGATGAACTATAGTATGCAAGGGATGACGAAAACGATTCCAAGCTCTTCGTGATGCTGAGATCGACAAAGGTAGAAATCAAGAAAAAGCATCAAGTGTTGATGATTGACAAGACTACTAGTTTCAAGAAAAGGGAAAGGGAAAGAAAGGGAACTTCATATAGAATGGCAAGCAAGTTGTCACTCCCATGAAGAAGCCCAAAGTTGTACCTAAGCCTGAAACTGAGTGCTTCTACTGCAAAGGAAATGGTCACTGGAAGCGGAACTACCCCAAATATTTGGTGGATAAGAAGGATGGCAGAGTGAACAAAGGTATATTTGATATACATGTTATTGATGTATACCTTACTAGTGCTCGTAGTAACCCCTGGGTATTTGATATTTGTTCGGTTGCTAAATTAGTAATTCGAAACAGGAGTTGCAGAATAAATATAGACTAGTTGATGGTGAAGTGACGATGTGTGTTGGAAGTGGCTCCAAGATTGATATGATCATCATCGCACACTCCCTATACTTTCGAGATTAGTGTTGAACCTAAATAAATGTTATTTGGTGTTTGCGTTCGGCATGAATATGATTAGATCATGTTTATTGCAATACAGTTATTCATTTAAGACAGAGAATAATTGTTATTCTGTTTACATGAATAAAACCTTCTATGGTCATACACCCAATGTTTATGGTTTATTGAATCTTGATCGTAGTGATACACATATTCCTAATATTGATGCCAAAAGATGCAAAGTTGATAATGATAGTGCAACATACTTGTGGCACTGCCGTTTAGGTCATATTGGTGTAAAGCGCATGAAGAAACTCCATGCTGAGGGCTTTTGGAATCACTTGATTATGAATCATTTGATACTTGCGAACTGTGCCTTATGGGCAAGATGACTAAAACTCTGTTCTCCGGAACAATGGAACGAGCTACTGACTTATTGGAAATAATACATACTGATGTATGAGGTCCAATGAGAGTGTTGATGCTCGTGGCCGGTATCGTTATTTTCTGACCTTGACAGATGATTTGAGAAGATATTGGTATATCTGATTGATGAAACACACGTGTGAAACATTTGAAAATTCAAAGAATTTCAGAGTGAAGTGGAGAATCATCGTAACAAAAAAGTAATGTTTCTACGATCTGATCGCAGAGGCAAATATTTGATTTTGACCTTTATTAAAACAATGTGGAATAGTTTCACAGCTCACGCACCTGGAACACCACAGCGTAATGGTGTGTCTGAGCGTCATAACCACACTTTATTAGATATGGTGTGATCTATGATGTCTCTTACCAATTTACCACTATCATTTTGGGGTTATGCATTAATTAGAGACAACTACATTCACTTCAAATAGGGCACCATCAAAATCCGTTGAGACGACGCCTTATGAACTGCGGTTTGGCAAGAAACCAAAGTTGTCATTTTTTTCTTAAAGTTTGGGGCTGTGATGCTTATGTGAAAAAGCTTCAACCTGATAAGCTCGAACCCAAATTGGAGAAGTGCGTCTTCATAGAATACCCAAAGGAAACTGTTGGGTACACCTTCTATCACAGATCCGAAGGCAAGATCTTTGTTGCTAAAAATGGATCTTTTCTAGAGAAGGAGTTTCTCTCGAAAGAAGTGAGTGGGAGGAAAGTAGAACTTGGTGAGGTAATTGTATCTTCTCCCTTATTGGAAAGTAGTTCATCATAGAAATCAGTTCCAGTGATTCCTACACCAATTAGTGAAGAAGCTAATGATGATGATCATGAAACTTCAGATCAAGTTACTACCAAACCTCGTAGGTCAAATAGAGTAAGTTCCGCACTAGAGTGGTACGGTAATCCTATTCTAGAAGTCATATTACTAGACCATGGTGAACCTACGAACTATGAGGAAGCGATGATGAGCCCGGATTCCGCGAAATGGCTTGAGGCCATGAAATCTGAGATGGGATCCATGTATGAGAACAAAGTGTGGACTTTGGTAGACTTACGCGAGAACAGCAAGCTATAGAAAATAAATGGATCTTCAAGAGGAAGACGGATGCTAATGGTAGTGTTACTATCTACAAAGCTCGACTAGTCGCAAAAAGGGGTTTCGACAAGTTCAAGATGTTGACTACAATGAGATTTTCTCAACCGTAGCGATGCTTAAGTCTATCCGAATCATGTTAGCAATTGTTGTATTTTATGAAATCTGGCAAATGGATGTTAAAACTGCATTCCTTAAATGGATATCTCTGAGGAGAGTTGTATATGATGCAACCAGAAGGTTTTGTCAATCCTAAAGGTGCTAATAAAGTGTGCGAGCTCCAGCAATCCATCAGTGGACTGGTGCAAGCATCTCGGAGTTGGAATATACGCTTTGATGAGTTGATCAAAGCATATAGTTTTATACAGACTTGCGGTGAAGCCTGTATTTACAACAAAGTGAGTGGGAGCACTACAGCCTTTTTGATAAGTATATGTGAATGACATATTGTTGATCGAAAATGATGTTGAATTTTCAGGAAAGCATAAAGGAGAGTTTGAAAGCAGTTTTTTCAAAGAAATACCTCAGTGAAGCTCCTTACATATTGGGCATCAACATCTATAGAGATAGAACAAGATGCTTGATAAGATTTTTCACTGAGTACATACCTTGACAAGTTTTTGAAAGAGTTCAAAATGGATCAGTCAAAGAAAGAGTTCTTGTCTGTATTACAAGGTGTAAAGTTGAGTAAGACTCAAAGCCCGACCATGAGAGAAGATAGAAAGAGAATGAAAGTCATTCCCTATGCATCAGTCATATGTTCTATAAAGTATGCCATGCTATGTACCAAACCAGTTGTGTGCCTTGCTATGAGTTTGGCAAGGGGGTATGATAGTGATCCAGGATTGGATCACTAGACAGCGGTCAAAGTAATCCTTAGAAGACTAAGGAAATATTTCTTAGTTATGGAGGCGATGAAGAGTTTGTCGTAAAGAGTTACGTCGATGCAAGCTTTGACACCGGTCCGGATGACTCTGAGTCTCAATCTGGATACATATTGAAAGTCGGAGCAATTAGCTAGAGTAGCTCCATGCAGAGCATTGTAGACATAGAAATTTGCAAAATACATACGGCTCTGAATGTGACAGACCAATTGACTAAACTTCTCTCACAAGCAAAACATGATCACACCTTAGTGCTCTTTGGGCGTTAATCACATAGTGATGTGAACTAGATTATTGACTCTAGTAAACACTTTGGGTGTTAGACACATCGCGATGTGAACAATTCACATAAAGATGTGAACTATTGGTGTGAAATCACATGGCGATGTGAACTAGATTATTGACTCTAGTGCAAGTGGGAGACTGAAGGAAATATCCCCTAGAGGCAATAATAAAGTTTTTATTTATATTTCCTTATATCATGATAAATATTTATTATTCATGCTAGAATTGTATTAATCGGAAACTTAGTACATGTGTGAATACATAGAGAAAACATAGTGTCCCTTGTATGCCTGTACTTGACTAGCTCGTTCATCAAAGATGGTTATGTTTCCTAACCATAGACATGTGTTGTCATTTGATGAACGGGATCACATCATTAGGAGAATGATGTGATGGACAAGACTTGTCCATTAGCTTAGCATTATGATCGTTACAGTTTCATTGCTACTGCTATCTTCATGACTTATACATGTTCCTCAGACTATGAGATTATGCAACTCCCGAATACCGGAGGAATACCTTGTGTGCTATCAAACGTCACAACGTAACTTGGTGATTATAAAGATGCTCCACAGGTGTCTCCGAAGGTGTTTGTTGGGTTGGCATAGATCGAGATTAGGATTTGTCACTCCGTGTATCGGAGAGGTATCTCTGGGCCCTCTCAGTAATGCTCATCACTATAAGCCTTGCAAGCAATGTGACTAATGAGTTAGTTGCGGGATGAAGCATTACGGAACGAGTAAAGAGACTTGCCGGTAACTAGATTGAACTAGGTATGATGATACCGACGATCGAATCTCGGGCAAGTAACATACCGATGACAAAGGGAACAAGGAATGTTGTTATGCGGTTTGACCGATAAAGATCTTTGTAGAATATGTAGGAGCCAATATGAGCATCCAGGTTCCTCTATTCGTTATTGACTGCAGATGTTTCTCGGTCATGTCTACATAGTTCTTGAACCCGTAGGGTCCGCACGCTTAACGTTCGATGACGATTTGTATTATGAGTTATGTGTTTTGATGACTGAAGTTTGTTGGAGCCTCGGATGAGATCACGAACCTGACGAGGAGTCTCGAAATGGTCACGATGTAAAGATTCATATATTGGAAGGCTATATTCGGACATCAGAAAGGTTCTGAGTGATTCGGGTATTTTTTGGAGTACCGAGGAGTTACGAGAATTCACCGGGAGAAGTAATGGGCCTTATTGGGCCATACGAGAAAAGAGGAGGCAGGCCTAAGGGGAGGTGCCCCCCTCCCATGGGTCCGAATTGGACTAGGGGAAGGGGGTGGCACCCCCCTTGCCCTTTCCTACTCCCTCTCTCTTTCCCTCTTTCCTTCTCTCCTACTCCAAAAGGGAAAGGGATTCCTACTACGACTCCATACTCTAGGCGCACCCCTAGGAGGCGGCCTCCCTCCCTCCCTCCTTTATATACGTGGGCAGGGGCACCCCAAAGACACACAAGTTTCTCTCCCAACCGTGTGCAGTGCCGTCCTCCACAGCTACACACCTCGATCATATTATCGTAGTGCTTAGGCGAAGCCCTGTGTCGGTAGCATCATCATCACCGTCTCCATGCCGTCGTGCTGACGGAACTCACCCTCGTCCTCAACTGGATCAAGAGCACGAGGGACGTCATCGAGCTGAACGTGTGCTGCATGCGGAGGTGTCGTACGATCGGTACTTGATCGGTTGGATCGCGAAGAAGTTCGACTACATCAACCGCTTTATTGAAACGCTTCCGCTTTCGGTGTACGAGGGTACGTGGACACACTCTCCCCTCTCGTAGCTATGCATCACCTAGATAGATCTTGCATGATCGTAGGAAAATTTTGAAATTACCGTGTTCAACAAATGTAAATGCCACTAATCCATTCCTTGTTAGGAAACTTTTGTTTTGAAATTCCACTACTATAAAAGCCACAATTTCTGTGGAAATTGCATGCAGATTTATCCATCCTTTTTAAAAAAATTCTTAAAAGTAATACCAATGCCACTAATTCATTCTTTCTTAGAAAACTTTGTTTTTTTGTTTCATTTTCATATTTTTGAAAGAGACCAATGCCTCTAAATATACTTTCTTAGAAAACTTCATTATTTTTATTTTTATTTCATTTATTTCTTCTTTAAAGGTAATACCAATGCCACTAATTCATTCCTTCTTAGGAATCATTTTTTCAAAAGTTAACTATTATATGCTCATTCTCGCATATTATGGGAAAGTGCAATTTCTGTGCAAATTGTGTGGAATTTTTGTCCTTTTTCACGTATTTTTCTACTTAAAAGGTAATACCAATGCCACTAATTCATTCTTTGTTTGAAAACTTCATTATTTTGTTTTTGTTTTTTGTTTCTTTATATTATTTCTAATTTAATGATAATACCACTGCTGGTAATTCATTCCTTCTTGGGAAACTTATTTGTTTCGAAAGTCCACGACTATATTCTTATTCTTGCGTGTTATAAAAAGGAGCACTTTCTATGTTAACTGTGTGCAAATTTTGTCATTATTTATTTTTATTTTTATTTTCTTAAAGGGCAATACAAATGCCACTAATTCATTCTTTTGAGAAACCTTCATTATTTTGATTTTTAGAAGTGGAGATGTTATGGATCAATTAGCAATGCCACTTATATATTAATTCTTATAAAACTTCTATTTTTGCAAAAAAAAAGCCAATATTATATGTTTATTCTAGCATATTACAAAAAGTGCAATTTATGTGTAAATTGTGTGCATTTTTTTATTTACCTGCAAAGTAGCATGCTCCGACGGGAAACATGGTTTGATTTACCATGGGCAGCTGGGAAGCGCAGCGGCGACCATTAATTGGTGATCTTTCCAGTGGAAAAGCGGACGCAACAATGCCAGGGATGGAAGAGGCGAATGTACGGATGACCACAACATTGACCAGGTTGTGTGCAGGAAGAAGAGGTCGGCCTGAAACTTTTCTCCCATGCGAGTGGTTGGCGCATGGCGCATGTTCCAAACCAACACCCATAGCCTCCAAATATGGAAGCTCGCGGATTGAATGTGGAGTGCCTTCCATAAATTGTGGTGACTCAGGGTCGTACGACGTCTTTTGCTAGAGTGCTCTTTTGGGTCAAAGTCGACATATCGGCGGTTATTATGCCGACTCTACTAGAGTTGCTCTAAGTATTAAGCTAACAAAGAGAACACAATCTCTCAGACTAATTTTTCTAAGCATGATGATTACATCCATCACAACATGAGCATTAGACATTACAAGCCAGCAAACCAAAGTGCAGGCCCAGCCAAAGAACCACCACAACTTCTGAGGAGATAAAAAATGATCAAGCATACATCATTAGGAGAGGTCGACAACAAAAGGCACCAAGATTCAATTCTAATCACATAATCCCATCCATGGCCCTTTGTGTACACATCTTGAATCACCTCCTTGATCAGCTTCATCCCTTCCATGGTGCTTTCGCATCCGGGACTTTTCTACAAGATATGTGACATAGTTTCAAAATACCAGTCAGAGGATCATCAAAAAAATTGGTTAGAACAAGCATAATTTTGACCTTCCAAATAATCCAACATACAATTACTCCTCCACATGCACTATTTTTTGAGGGTACTTCGGGAAGGATCGCAGTCATCCTCGTTTAGCAAGAGCTCACCCAAACATTAGGTGTGTAATGTTTTCTTTCTACAAGCATAAGTGACACCAATCATTGCCAGCTCTCCCTATCTTGATCAGATTATACTTGGTCAAAATGCTATTTCTAAGCATGAACCAATGGTAAAAAGGATCTTTAGAGGGATTAGCAACTTCCAGCCGAGTCTTCTGTAAGAATTCCATGTAAAACTAGCACCCCGTGTACGAATTCCATGATATATGATGAAGTTATCAGACCACACACGTGGCAACAACCGACTTGCCCTTTGTTGATGAGTCCAAGAATCCCGATTGTTGGTACCCATATTCAAGCTTCTTGTTTCATTTCCATCATGAGCATTTGCTACTTTCTCTGGGAAGGGGATCTGTAGCATGCAGGGGCCGGGATACGCACCCCCTTTTTCTTTTGGCTTTTGATTTTCAATCTTTCATATATTTTGAAGCAAAATAACAAACTAAGTTTAGCTTGCATATCTGTGTTTCTGGTGACGAGGGCATTCAAATGAGATCCATTTTGAATACGTTTTGACGGGTTTTTGAAACTTCGTTAAGTTTCAACTTCTGAAACTGGGTACAAGCGACCAAATAAATCATATGTTTCAGAACCCGCACTAGGAAAAAATGTTTCAACTTCTGAAACATGGTACGAACGACCAACAAAATCATGAGTTTCCAAACATGCGACCAAAAAATCGGAAGTTTCGAAAACTAAAACTTAAAAGTTGGTGTGCCTCTGTGCGGAATCCATGATTTTGCGGATCGCGTGGCGGCCGGCTAGGCATGTACTTGCCCCTACGAATTTCTGACTTCCTTCTATACTACAAATACATCGGTTTACTCCTTTTAGAAAATAGTTCATCAGTTTACTAGGATCGTCATGTATGGTTATATTTTTAAGAAATACCCCCTCCGGTCATTTTTACTCTGCACATAAGATTTGTTTGAGGTCAAACTCGTAAACTTTGACCATACTTATATAGAAAATATCAACATCAATAATACTAAATTTATATAATATGAAAACTAAATTCATGATGCATCTAATGTATTGATTTCGTATTGTGAATGTTGATATTTTTTCTAGAAAGTTAGTCAAGCTTTACGAAGTTTGACTTCAGATATATCTTAAATGCGGAGTAAAAAGGAGAGGAGGGAGGACACGTAACTTTATTCATACTCGCATCTGTTACAAATACATTGCTTAGGATTCAAGATTCAAGAATTACAAAGTAACTCCTATAATTATTATTTTATTGAAAATCCTACACCTTTTTTTAGGGAAATTGCCAAGCCTTATTGATCAATGTTCACATAGAGAGGGATACACATGGGATCATGGGCTTGGCCTAGCCAAACATGACACCTCTAATATAGAGAATGTGAAAACTTGACTAAATTGTGGCCCTTTGGTGACCTGGCCTTAATCTCGCTTATGATTAAACCATATCAACCAGCATTACCCTTTGTAATACTCCCCCCTGTAACTCAATATAAGATGTTTTCCCGCGAACAAAACTTAATATAAGACATTTTTTGATACAGTCATAGTGTAGAAAAACGTCTTATATTAAGTTACAGAGGAAGTATCATCCACTACCTACTTTGAGTCTGATTCGCAAATCATTTAGATAAGCCTGTTAAAAAATTGGAGGGCCTGGTATACGATGTTTACCCTTTTGCTACTAATGATTTGGACTTGAGTAGGTTGAAAAAAAAGACATACTCCTTGGCAAGAATGACGCTCAAATGAGTATTTTACGTAGCAGAAGATCCTCGGCCAACACCACAATGTTTCATGGCAAGCTATAGCTCCGAGGGTGGCCGGATGCAATACGCCATGAACCACCGGTGCCAAAGAACCAAAATATTTTTCAGAGTCATCACAACATATCGTTCCCACAGATCCACCAATTCCAGACCTAGCCACACATGCATCCACATGAACTTTTGCGTACCCAGCAAGGTGCGTTTTCCATCTCGTGCCAACTTCCTTGTTTCTTGGTTGTACGGACTGTTTCTCTCGAAACCTTTGCCCAACGTCCCCAAGTTCTAAGATGAACCAGTTAATAAAAAGATGTGTCGATAGTGTGCTCTAGAAGATGCCCTCATGGACAGCTTTTCTTCTCGCCGACCATGTCGCCAAAGTGTCACTGGTAGCTTGATAAGGATTCCTACGACTAAGAGTTACACTGACATCTTTGAAAGACATTTCTTTTTGAAGAGAAAAAGGAGTCTTTTTTTCTAGACAAAGAGAAAAAGGAGTCGGTAACCCGATTATCTCCATGGTGGGCCTATCGGACGGGCCGTTATCGCCCAGCTACGCGAAGAAGAAAGAATGGACGGGAACAGAGCACGCGAACGGGAAGGAGCAACAATTGAAAAAACAATCTTCCATTCCAGCAGGACCTATGTGGGACGGACAATAAACTACTAGTCCACTGTCCGCTCATCAATCAAAAGAAAAAGAAACAACTATTAGTCCACAGTACGGCTATCCTCCTACAAGATTTAATGAGGAGAAGAGACGTGGAACTCGTGGCCTAATTCCGGTGCAGGCAAGCAAGCGAGACCACGCGCACTGCTGATGCACAGTGCACGCGGGCCTCAGGTCACCCGCGCTGCGGACATGCCGGTAGGTCCACTCCACCAATGGCGCATCACCTAGCTAATAATGAGAAGCATCGCTCCGTCGCGAGCTTGGCCACACGCGCTCGCCGACGCCGTGCGGGCTTGGCTTGTTTGTTTCTGCGTGGGGACCGACAGCGACGCCGGACCGCACGTACCATGCGCGCGCGGTGGCCTGTGTCTGGCTGGAACGAAAGACCCACGCCGCCTAAATAAGTCCTGCCCTCCGCTAGCGCCCAACCGGGCTCCTTGGCTCGACGCGCACGTTCCGTCGCCGGTGCCGGTGCGCGCGTGCATGAATGCCACGACGATTCACCTCGCAGGCTCGCTGGACACGAGCCGCGGGCGCCCTGGCCATCCAGCGTCGACTCGTTTTCCTTGTTTTTCACCGGGCGTCGGCTAGTGGCGGAGCGGTGGAACGGCAGGGATCACGCGCGCGCCTGGCGGCATGCGGGGGCCAGGGGCCGCGGGTTGTACGCCGAAGACCCGAGGCGGCACATTCTTTCCACTACAGCACTTTTTTTGAGAGGTAATAGTAAAAAGTACTCCCTCCGTTCTAAAATGTAAGACGTTTTTTAACACTATCTATTAAAAAATGTCTTACGGTTCGGGACGGAGGGAGTACTTAATTCGGAACGTGCTTTTCGTCTTTCCGGCCGGTCCCGGCCATGTGTGTGGCTGCTAATCAACGTACTGATCGAAAACGAGGGCCGCTGCACGGCAGCAGGGGAGTCCATGTCTGCCTCCAAAACGAGCGGTGCTGTGGCTTTGTAAAACGACAGCACGCCTGAAGTGTAGGACGAGAGAATTTGTATCAGCCGCTTTCAATCATTATTTTGCCTTTTTTTCAACAATGTTGAATTTTATTGACTTAAAACGAAGCATCAAAACGATGTATGGGTGACTTATTTACATGGAGGAGGGGCGAAATCAGGGAAGACTGGATCGAGCGGTCTGTAATGTGGATTGGGCGACTAAATTCCCTCGAGTGACGGTTATAAACGAAGAGCATGTACATTCAGACCATCGCCCTATTATTTTAGACACGGAGTATTTTGACGATAATATTTTTGACAGCTCAAAAACTCGAAGGAGACAATTTGAAGCTCGATGGCTGAAAGAAGAGACGGTTACGGAAATTGTACGTACAACTTGGAAAAAAACAAAGATGTTGGGCATAGGGCCATCTCTCGCTGACCGTACACGAGCGGTACACGCATATTTGCATACTTGGGATTGTGATATCCTCAAGGG
The DNA here is from genome assembly GCF_002162155.2 of Triticum dicoccoides. NCBI lineage: Eukaryota > Viridiplantae > Streptophyta > Magnoliopsida > Poales > Poaceae > Triticum > Triticum dicoccoides. Next base: position 645,463,078 of record NC_041387.1, read on the forward strand.
TCCGAAAAAAGAATTAAAAAATTAAAAAAAGATTTAGAAAAACTACGGAGGGGGCCTATGAATGTTAACTCTCTTGCACGTCAAAAGGAGACTATTGTACTGATTGAAAATTTATTGAAACAAGAGGAGATATACTGGCTACAACGGGGTCGAGCTAACTGGTTATTGCATGGTGATCGCAATACTTCTTTTTCCATAACGCCGCAACAGCTAGAAAGAAGAGAAATCAGATAAAAAAATTGCTTCACGATAATGGGGTTTGGGTAAAAGACACGGAGATGAAGAATCACATTCTAGGATATTTTTCTAACCTGTTTACTTCAGAAGTTAATCAACCGAACCAGGAGGTTCTCTCCCTTGTAAAAAGGAAAGTAACAAATGAGATGAATAGGACTCTCCTTGCCCCCTACACGGCAGAAGAGGTTCGGAAAGCCCTCTTTGACATTGGTGATTTAAAGGCGCCGGGGTCAGATGGCCTTCATGCCATTTTTTATAAGAGATTTTGGGCTATGTTAGGGGATGATTTGACTGAAGAGGTTCTCCAAGCGGTGAATACATGTACTATACCAGATGGTTGGAATGATACTACAATAGTAATGATCCCAAAAGTTAACTCCCCGGAAAAGGTAACTCAACTTAGACCAATCAGTTTATGCAATGTGGTGTATAAGGTCATTTCAAAGATGATTGCTGCTCGTCTAAAGACAATCCTCCCAGATATCATTAGCCCTACCGAAAGTGCTTTTGTGCCTGGAAGAATGATTAGAGATAACATCTTAGTGGCTTATGAATGTTTCCATAAAATAAAAAATAAAATGACTGGTAAAGAGAGCTTGTGTGCAATCAAACTGGACATGCACAAAGCATATGACCGAGTGGAGTGGCCCTTTTTAAAGGAAAACATGTTGAGACTAGGTTTTCAGCAGGACTGGGTAAATTTAATTATGGAATGTGTGTCCTCGGTGGATTAGCGAGTTCGTTTTAACACGGAAGAAACAGAGAGCTTTAAACCATCTAGAGAATTGAGACATGGAGACCCTCTCTCCCTGTATTTCTTTTTGTTATGTACGGAAGGCCTGACTGCACTCTTAGCTAATGCAGAGGAGACTGGAAGTATTTCCGGAATTAAAGTTAGCAGAGATGCCCCATCTGTTTCAAATCTCCTCTTCGCAGACGATTCTTTAATCCTGATGCAAGCTAATTCGATGAATGCAGAGGCGCTGAAATCAGTTTTGCATGCTTATTGTGCTGCATCGGGGCAAATGGTGAGTGTTGAAAAATCTAGTATATTTTTTAGTCCCAAAACTAAAGTGGAAGATAAGGCGCATATATGTACTATTCTGAACATTTTGACTGAAGCTCTCAGTGACAAATATTTGGGTCTGCCTTCAGATGTGGGTATGGACAAAAGTGATTGTTTTCAATTCTTAATCGATCGAATCGTTATGAAAATCGGTGGTTGGAAGGAAAAGCTGCTATCAGCAGGAGGGAAGGAAATCCTTCTCAAATCGGTTGTACAAGCTATCCCAACTTATGCAATGTCCGTCTTTAAAATTCCTAAAAAAATTGCAAAGGAATCATTGACGCGATGTCGCATTTTTGGTGGGGTGACGAAGACAATCATAAGAGAATGCATTGGATGGCATGGTGGAAGATGTGTGTACCAAAAGACCAAGGAGGAATGGATTTTCCAGACATACATTGTTTCAATTTGGCCTTGTTAGACAAACAAGCGTGGCACCTGCTTGATAATCCTGATTCTCTATGTGCCACCATTTTGAGAGCTAAATATTTTCCGGATGGAGATTTAATGAATGCCAGTCTTAAAAAATGATCTTCCTTCACTTGGCAAAGCATTATGACGGGAGTGGAGTCTCTAAAAAATGGTTATATTTGGAGAGTTGGAAATGGACAAAATATATATATTTGGAGAGATGTATGGATCCCTAATGGGGCCAATAGGAAAATTCACACTCCTAGAAGAGGGCAGCTTCTGACCAAAGTTGCTGATCTTATAGATCCAATCAACAATTGTTGGGATGAAGATTTGGTAAGACAAACGTTGTGGCCAATTGATGTCCAGAGGGTGCTTGTGATCCCCCTCCCCACGTACAACATGTCAGATTTCATAGCTTGGAGTTTTACAAAGAATGGACTATTCACGGTTCGTTCAGCTTATCTAGAGGAATGGAAAAAGCAACATGGGAGGAAATTGCCACATTCTAATGGCATGGGAGGAATAAATGTCAATACTATTTGGAGAAACATTTGGAAATTATCTTGTCCAGCAAAAGTGAAGATTTTTATTTGGCGTACCCTACACGGAACCCTCCCGTGTCGTGTTACACTTGCTAATAGACATATGAAAGTTTCGCCACCTGCCCATCATCTTCGAACGGGCCTGAAGATACTAAACACTTGTTATTTATGTGTCAAAAGGCAAAAGAGGTGTGGGAGAAGCTGGGATTGCACGAAGCCATTAAAAAAGCTTGTGCGGTCGATCGTGCGGGAGAGGCAGTACTCAAATTTTTACTTGTTATGCCAGAACACGAGCTCTCTACAGTGGGCATACAGAATGTTCGCGAACTGGTCGCTATAACAACCTGGTATTTATGGTGGGAAAGACGTTCGCTAGTTCATCAGGGGAAGACCCAAGGTGCATACCAAATTTCGATGGGAGCACATGCTATAACGACAAACTATGTTATTTCCCAATCCTCCAAGGCAACGATGAGAATAGAGGGATGGACGAGACCCCCTCTAGGTTTTGTAAAATTAAATGTCGATGCTTTGTTCGATCAAGACATGCTTAGAGGAACAGCGGGAGCTGTACTTAGAGATGATAAAGGAAGATTTATTGTGGGAGGGAATTGGAAGATGGATTGGTGCGCAGATGTTTTAACAGCGGAAGCCATGGCACTACGTTTTGGCATATTACTTGCACAAAAGGCGGGAAGCAACTGACTTGTTGTTAACTCCAACAATTTGGAAGTAATTGACACAATGAAGAATGGAGGACATACAACGGGAGCAGCGGCGGCTATGTTTGATGATTGTTATTTTATGGCTTGTGATTTTCCGTTAGTTAGATTTGAACATTGTAATAGGGAGGCAAATAAAGTAGCTCATGAAATTGCTAGAGTAGCTAAATTTTCTGAGACAAGGGATTGGTTTGAGGAACCTGTGAGTGATATTGTAAATTTTCTTATAGACGATGTAACCATTATTACTAATAAATAAACGGATGTTTCATTTCAAAAAAAAAGATGTGCATGGCCCACAACACACACACGAAAACACACCGACAACTAGCAAAGTCATATTAGACCAAAGCTATGCGTAGATGAGGTAAAAAACAAAAGCGATCAGATACACAATCGGCAAACTACATCTATGATCATATCTGCACCAACCATCTCATGACACCACACTTGCGTACATATTCTTCAAAAGTAACGCCTTCAGGAAAGGACCAACACTCAAGCGTCGTCGTCACCAGATCCAACCAACAAGGTCAGAATCTAAGTTTTCGCCCTGAAGAATCAATCCGAGCGTATCCGAACAATGTCTTCAACAAGGTAACTAATACCCACAAGTATAGGGGATCAATCGCAGTCTTTTCGATAAGTAAGAGTGTTGCACCCAACGAGAAGTAGAAGGAAATGACAAGTTGTTTTCAGCAAGGTAATGTCTGCAAGCACTGAAATTGTCGGTAACAAGTAATTTGATAGCAAAATAATTTGTAACGAGCAAGTGGCAAAGGACAGACCAAACAGTCTCTTATAATAAGCAAAGAGTTTTCGATGGCACACGAAAATTTCATCTAGTCACTTTCATCATGTTGGTTTGATTCGTGTTCGCGACTTTGATAATTTGATATGTGGGTGGACCGCTGCTTTGGTGTTGTTCTCACTTGAACAAACCTCCCACTTATGATTAACCCCCTAGCATCTGCAACTACGAGAAAAGTATTAAGATAAAATCTAACCATAGCATTAAACATATGAATCCAAATCAGTCCCTTATGAAGTAGCGCATAAACTAGGGTTTAAGTTTCTATCACTGTAGCAACTCATCATCTAATAACTACTCCATGATGCATTTCCTTAGGCCCAAAGATGGTGAATGCCATGTAGTCGGCGTTCACATGACACCACTAAGGGAACCACAACATAAATATCATCAAAATATCGAACACATATAAACTTCACATGATTACTTGCAACATGACTTCTCTTGTGAACTCAAGGACAAAAGTGACTACTCACAAATGATGTTCACGCTCAAGATCAGAGGGGTATTAAATAGCATAATGGATCTGAACATATAATCTTCCAAAAAATAAACCATATAGTAATAAACTACAAGATGTAATCAACACTACTAGTCACCCACAGGTACCAATCTGAGGTTCCGGTACAAAGATTGAACACAAGAGGTGAACTATGGTTTGAGAGGAGATGGTGCTTGTTGAAGATGTTGATGAAGATTGGCCTCCCAAAGATGAGAGGGTTGTTGGTGATGACGATGGATTCGATTTCCCCCTCTGGGAGGGAAGTTTCCCCGGCGGAATCGCTCCACCGGATTGCAGAAGTGCTCTTGTCCAAGTTCCGCCTCGAGACGGCGGTGCTCTGTCCCGAAAGTCCTCTCCTCAATTTTTCTAGATCAAAAGACCTTATGTACCAGAAGATGGGCACAGGAGGTGGGCTCGGCCGGGCACAACCCACCAGGGCGCACCTGGGGGCCTGGCGCGCCCTGGTGTTTTGTGGTCACCAGGTGCCCCCCCCCTCCGGTAGTTATTTTCTCTAGTATTTTTTATATATTCCAAAATAATTCTCCGTAAATTTCAGCTCATTCGGAGATGTTCGGAATAAGTATCTCTGACATAGCTTTTTCAGGTCCAGAATTCCAGCTGCCGGCATACTCCCTCTTTGTGTAAACCTTGCATATAATGAGAGAAAAGGATACCTCATAAAGAATTATTATGCATAGAAACATTATAAATAACAGTAGAAAATCATGATACAAAATGGACGTATCAACTACCCCAAGCTTAGACCTCACTTGTCCTCAAGCGAAAGCAGATATCGAGAACATGTCCACATGGTGTGAGAGAGAGGCGTCGATAAAAACAAAATACGGACATAGTAGCATCATGCTTATTATTACAACAACAATAAACTTTATCATAAAACTTTTTCATATAAATTTTTCATATAACTTCTCATGAATAAGTAACCATTCATCACAACATCAAAGTATAAAGCATAAACCTTATTGAAAACCAACAAACTATGTTCACAATCAACTTTGCAACTACAATTCATCATATTTTCAAGAAGGGCCTCGTATCGGTGCCCTTTGGCAAGTCCACATACTCAACCATCTTTTAGTCTTCAATGATTGCTAACACTCACAACATACCTATGAGCAAAAAGTTTCAACCAGACACATAGAAAGATAGGGGCTTATAGTTTCGCCTCCCAACGAATTCACCTCAAGGGTGATGTCAACAATAATAACTCATGCTCACTCATATCCAACTGGATATATGTGGCTAGATCTTTCTTCACCATATGATGCTTGCAGAAAGAGAAAATAAAAAGGAATAGGGAAGAATACTTTGACTCTTGCATAAAAGTAAAAGATAGGCCCTTCGCAGAGGGAAGCAGAGGTTGTCATGCGCTCTTTGGTTTTTATGCCAAATCCCTTAATGCAAAAGAACGTCACGTTATATTGCCCCTTATGATATCAACCTTTATTATGCAGTCCATCGATTTTATTACTTTGCCATCACAAGTTTCTACAACGCTCAATTTTCTCTTATACTAATTGAGCAAACACATTTAGAAGCAATTTTTATTGCCTTAGTGCACCAATGAAAAATCCATAGGTTGGTATGGTGGACTCTCAAAACATGAGTTTGGATTTAAGGTTTTTGGATGCACAAGTAGTATCTCTACTTACTGCGGAATTTTTTGCTAGCAAACATTTTGAGCAAGCACCACGTGTTGAAGGATCTATGAAAATATAACTTCTATGTGAATATGAACAAACATAACTCATTAAGTTGTCTTCCTTGTCCAACATCAACAATTTTGGCATATAATATTTAATGAGGGCTCACAATCATAAAAGATGTCCAAGATAGTATATTTGCATGTGAATCTTCTCTTCCCTTATTAATTCTTTCTTGAGTTGCATCATTGACCAATGTCGTGTTTGCCAATTTCCAATAAATTTTACCACTTATACTTTTCCTTATGTGATGTCATTACTTACCATAAGATTAGCATATGATCTTTTTCATTTATTTCCTTTTATTTCGATTGCAACATAAAAGTAAAGAAGCAAAAACTGAAATTAAACTTTATTATATATCTCTCACTCGATTACATAGATAGATAGATCAAGAAACTAATACTCAAAAATAGATGATACTAAACTTTTATTCAACTAAAGACGAAATAACTAAGGATCGAACTAAAATTGGTAAAGGTAATAAAAGTGATGGTGATACGATACCGGGGCACCTCCCCCAAGCTTGGCACAAGCCAAGGGGAGTGCCCGTACCCGTGTACTCAAGTCTCCTTTGGTGGGGAAGATGATGAAGATGGTGGTGATGAGGTAGTGATGTTCTTCTTCTCTAGCTTGCGTCGGAGGATAAAATTATCCTCCCTAAGATCCTCATTCTCTAGCTCAAGCTTTAGTATATTCTTGCATAATGTTGCCTTGCTGTCCTATAGAAAACAAGAAGGGATAGATTGGGTGTTAGTTTTATTGGGGAGACTTGACTTCTTGGACTCCACATGCATATCTCTAGTTTGAGGTAGTAGAACTTCGTCTTCATCTGAGGATGCATCCTCCATCTCCTCCGGATCAGTGTCCTTCTTCATCCGTGAACCAAAAATACGGGAAGGTATTCTTAAAGATGTTTGGATCTAGAGCCTGGTGGGTAACATAACCCTCCCCATCCGAATCTTAAGATGACCTATTTTCAGATCTGTCAGGAAAACAACATGAAACAAGAATTGAGGATTTTACTGTGATGCGGTGGTCAAATCGTCCGGGGGTATATATAGAGAACCATCTTGGGAAACAAGCATCTGGAAGGAAAACGAAGTCGGGAAGGTGCCCGAGGAGGGCACAACCGACCAAGGTGCGCCAGGGAAGGCACGGGCGCCCTGATGTATCATGGCCACCTCGGTTGCCTTCCTGGTTATTTCTTATTTTTCTAATTTTTAAAATATTCCAAAACTGACGGAAAATATTTTTGTGATTTTTTCGGAGTCCCTTTACTAAGAATATCACGTACCTCCTCTTTTTCAAGATTCTAGAGTGTTCTGGAAGGTTTCTTTTATGTGTTCCTCCGGTGTCATGGTTTGAATAATATTGCTTTTAACATTAATAGGCGTACCTGAGATATACTGTTTAATTCTTTGTCCATTGACCACCTCCGGGTTAGTACCTTCAGCATTATTAATCTTGATAGCCCTAGAGCAATAAACCTCTTCGATAATATATGGTCCTTCCCATTTGGAGAGATGTTTTCCTGCAAAGAATCTAAAACGAGAGTTGTACAAAAGAACATATTCTCCAACTTTGAATTCCCGCTTTTGGATTCTTTTATCATGCCATCTTTTAACCTTTTCTTTGAATAATTTGGCATTTTCATAAGCTTGGGTTCTCCATTCATCTAGTGAGCTAATATCAAATAACCTTTTTTCACCAGCAAGTTTCAAGTCATAATTAAGTTCTTTTGTTTTCCCAATATGCATTATGTTATAACTCAAGAGGCAAATGGCAAGCTTTCCCATAAACCATTTTGTACGAAGACATGCCCGTAGGATTTTTATAAGCTGTTATGTAGGCCCAAAGTGCATCATCCAATTTCTTAGACCAATTCTATCGGGACCTATTGATAGTCTTTTGTAATATTCGTTTTACTTCTCTATTGCTAAGTTCTACTTGACCACTAGATTGAGGATGATAGGGTGATGCAATTCTATGGTTAACATCATATTTAGCAAGCATTTTTTGGAAAGCACCATCAGTCATTAAGTATCTAGGGACTTCAAACCTTGGAAAAATAACTTATTTAAGCATTTTAGTGGAAGTGTTGTGATTAGCACTACTAGTTGGAATAGCTTCTACCCACTTAGTAACATAATCAACAGCAACCAAAATATGAGTATACCCATTAGAGGAAGGAAAAATGTCCCATATAATCAAAACCCCAAACATCGAATGGTTCAACAACAAGTGAATAATTCATAGGCATTTCCTGATGCTTACCAATATTACCAATTCTTTGACATTCATCACACGACAAATTTATGGGCATCCTTGAAGAGAGTAGGCCAATAAAAACCAGATTGCAATACCTTGTGAGCAGTTCTATCTCCCACGTGATGTCCTCCATAGGCTTTGGAGTGACATTTGTGTAGGACTTGTTCCTGTTCATGCTTAGGTACACAAAAATCTAATAATACCATCTACTCCTTCTTTATAAACATGTGGGTCATCCCAAAAGTAATGTCTTAAATCATACAAGAATTTTTTCTTTTGTTGGTATGTGAAACTAGGTGGTATATATTTAGCAACAATGTAATTAGCAGAGTCGGCATACCAAGGAGTGTTATGAGAAACATTTATTGCAGCTAGTTGCTCATCGGGAAAACTATCATCAATAGGTAGTGGTTCATGAATAATATTTTCTAATCTAGACAAGTTATCAACTATAGGGTTCTCAGCTCCTTCCCTATCAGTGATATGTAAATCAAATTCTTGTAACAAGAGAACCCACCTAATGAGTCTGGGTTTAGCATCTTTCTTTTTCATAAGATATTTTATAGGAGCATGATCAGTGTGAACAATTATTTTGGAATCAACAAGTAAGTTCTGAGTTTATCACAAGCAAACACAACAACAACAACAACAACAACAACAACAACAACAACAACAACAACAAAGCCTTTAGTCCCAAACAAGTTGGGGTAGGCTAGAGGTGAAACCCATAAGATCTCGCAACCAACTCATGGCTCGGGCACATGGATATCAAGCTTCCACGCACCCCTGTCCATAGCTAGCTCTTTAGTGATACTCCAATCCTTCAGGTCTCTCTTAACGGACTCATCCCATGTCAAATTCGGTCTACCCCGCCCTCTCTTGACATTCTCTGCACGCTTTAGCCATCCGCTATGCATTGGAGCTTCTGGAGGCCTGCGCTGAATATGTCCAAACCATCTCAGACGATGTTGGACAAGCTTCTCTTCAAATGGTGCTACCCCAACTCTATCTCGTATATCATCATTACAGACTCGATCCTTCCTCGTGTGGCCACACGCCCATCTCAACATACGCATCTCCGCCACACCTAATTGTTGAACATGTCGCCTTTTAATCGGCCAACACTCAGCGCCATACAACATTGCGGGTCGAACCGCCGTCTTGTAGAACTTGACTTTTAGCTTTTGTGGCACTCTCTTGTCACAGAGGATGTCAGAATCTTGGCACCACTTCATCCATCCGGCTTTGATTCGATGGTTCACATATTCATCAATACCCCCATCCTCCTACAACATTGACCCCGAATACCGAAAGGTGTCCTTCTGAGGTACCACCTGGCCATCAAGGCTAACCTCCTCCTCCTCACACCTAGTAGTACTTAAACCGCACATCATGTACTCGGTTTTAGTTCTACTAAGCCTAAAACCTTTCGATTCCAAGGTTTGTCTCCATAACTATAACTTTCTATTTACCCCCGTCCGACTATCGTCAACTAGCACCACATCATCCGCAAAGAGCATACACCATGGGATATCTCCTTGTATACCCCTTGTGACCTCATCCATCACCAATGCAAAAATATAAGGGCTCAAAGCTGAGCCCTGATGCAGTCCTTTCTTAATCGGGAAGTCATCAGTGTCGACATCACTTGTTCGAACACTTGTCACAACATTATCGTACATGTCCTTGATGAGGGTAATGTACTTTGCTGGGACTTTGTGTTTCTCCAAGGCCCACCACATGACATTCCGCGATATCTTATCATAGGCCTTCTCCAAGTCAATGAACACCATATGCAAGTCCTTCTTTTGCTCCCTATATCTCTCCATAAGTTGTCGTACCAAGAATATGGCTTCCATGGTCGACCTCCCAGGCATGAAACCAAACTGATTTTTGGTCACGCTTGTCATTCTTCTTAAGAGGTGCTCAATGACTCTCTCCCATAGCAAACACAAGCAAACACAACTGCTAAAAATTCTTTTCAGTAGTAGCATAATTTCTTTGTGCACTGTCTAGAGTTTTACTAGCATAATGGATAACAATTAATTTCTTATCAACTCTTTGTCCTAGAACAGCACCAACAACATAATCACTAGCATCACCCATAACTTCAAAAGGCAAGTTCCAATCAGGTGGTTGAACAACAGGTGCAGAAGTTAAGGCTTTATTTAGTGTCTCAAAGGCTTCTTCACAATCATCATAAAAACAAAATGGAACATCCTTTTGTAAAAGATTAGTAAGAGGCCTAGAAATTTTAGGGAAGACTTTAATGAACCTCCTATAGAAACCAGCATGACCAAGGAAACTACAAATACCTTTAATATCTTTAGGACATGGAATTTATTCAATTGCATCAACTTTAGCTTTATCCACCTCAATACCTCGTTCAGAAACTTTATGCCCTAAGACAATACCTTCATTAACCATAAAGTGGCACTTCTCCCAATTCAAGACAAGATTAGTTTTCTCACATATCAGCAAAACTCGATCAAGATTTCTTAATCAATCATCAAAAGAAGTTCCGTAAACTGAGAAATCATTGATGAAAACCTCCACAATCTGTTCACAAAAATCAGAGAATATAGTAGTCGTACATGTTTGGAAGGTAGCAGGTGCATTGCATAAACCAAAAGGCATACATCTATAATCATAAATTCCAAAAGGACAAGTAAAGGTGGTTTTCTCTTGATCAGATTATGATACAGGTATTTGAGAGAAACCAGAATATCCATCAAGAAAACAAAAGTGTGTGTGCTTAGATAATCTTTCTAGCATTTGATAAATAAAAGGCAAAGGGTAATGATCTTTCCTAGTAGCTTTATTTAATTTTCAAAAATCAATTACCATTATGTAGCCAGTAACAATTCTTTGTGGAATAAGCTCATTTTTATCATTAGGAACAACAGTAATGAAAGGACATGCGGAGGACATGCGGTGCCCCCATGTGTGGTTTTGGTAATTGATGACATTCTCTATAGATTAATGGTTGCATTGAGTTATATTTGAAGGATTTTTTCCATAGGCATTTCTTGAAGTACATGTGTTGGTTTCAAGGAGTTTATGAGTTGACCAAGGTGCTATTAAGGAATTATCCAAAGATTGGTCATGTGAGTATTGAGCTTATTGCAAACATGTCTTGAAGAAGAAGATTGTGTGATCATTCATGTTTACCTTCAAGAAATCACCCAAATGAAGAAAGTTGGAAAGAGTCAAGGTTTATCAAGACTAAGTATAGAGAGTGATTCAAGTTGATCATCACACAAAGCGTAGAAGATACACCGAGTGGGATCAAGTGATCTCATGGTATGGTAAGCATTGTACATTGTGCTTTTTGTACTAACCCATGGTCTTTGTGAGAGTTCTATGTGGGGTTAGGTTTGCTTCCATGGTCTTGTGTCAAGAGGAAGATCACATACAACCCATGGAGGATGACATCAAATCAAGGTTGTTTTGTGCAAGTTCAAGTGGAGCATCACGAAGAAATCATGCTTGTAGCTTGACGTACATTATGGTATCAATGGACTTGTGAAGATGTGCCAAAGAGTGGCTCACCCATAGTGGAGTATGGGGGAGCAATCAACTAGTCTTCATCGAGCGAACACAATCAAGAAAGGTGGTCCAAATTGAGGGAGTCGAGATCATCATCATCTAGCTCAAGTGGACTTCGTGCAAGGAAAGTTTTGCCCTTGATAGGTTTTATATTTTATAGTTCTCATGGTGATAGTTTGGAGACCGGGTTATAGGATCGATAGCCGTACTATCAAGGGGGGCTCTCAAGTGAGTAGCTTGATCATATCATTCGTCGAGAGCTCAAACCATTGCATCCTTGCATCATCTTTCTTGATACTTATTTGTATTTTCTTTTGAGGTTTTAGAGCTTGTGGTTATCTTCGTGAAAATCTCTAGTACTTCGAAAACGGATTTCATATGCCTTTTCTATTGCATTTTCGGTGTTGGAGGTTTTACCGGTCTTTTTTGAGGAAGGGTTCTCACCATTTTATCTTGGGCCTTTTCTAATTTACTTATTATTATTATTTCTATCAAGGTTGTGTTAGCCCTTGTCTCTAGCTTTCCAACAAACTTGGTTTCATCGAATTCGGAGTCCGTTTGCAGAAGTTGTGGCAGTTTTGGTGTTCTGAAAAGGCTGCAGTGGTACTACCGTGGACAGGAGGGGATGTAATTTTTTACTATGGCTCCTGAGCTGTACTACCGCAGCTACTACAGTGGTAGTACCACTTCGGACCAAAAACTCGTCACAAGTCCAGCGGTGGTAGGCATGGATGTATTTTTTTAGTACCGCTCGCAAGCAGTAGTATCGCTACCCTTTGAGGTATTACCGCTACCCCTAGCGGTAGTACCGTGAGGTCGAGCGGTAGTACTGCTCTATGCAGGCTGTGAGCATAACGGTTGGATTTTCCCCCACCTATAAAAGGGGGTCTTCTTCCCCAATGAACCTTATCTTTTCAGCTCGTGTTCTTCCCCCATTGTTGACCTTCTTCGAGCTTGCTAACTCTCAATCCCTCCAATGATTCTTGCTAGTTCTTGAGGGAAAAGAGAGAGGACATCTAGATCCATGTCTCCACCAATCACTTTCTCCTCTAAGTGAGGGGAACCCCTTGGATCTAGATCTTGGAGTTCTTCGTGTTCTTATATCGTTCTTCCGCTCATTTTCCTCCCTAGCATTAGTTGCTTTGGTAGGATTTGGGAGAGAAGGACTTGGGCTTTCCGTGTGCCCTTGCCATAGCAATTGGTGCATCGGTTTGAGTTCTCCACGGTGATACGTGGAAGTGAAGTTTGAGAAGCTTATTACTCTTGGGTGTTTGGGCACTGTCGGTGTCAAAACCGGCGGATCTCGGGTAGGGGGTCCCGAACTGTGCGTCTAGGCGGATGGTAACAGGAGACAAGGGACACAATGTTTTACCCAGGTTCGGGCCCTCTCGATGGAGGTAAAACCCTACGTCCTGCTTGATTGATATTGATGATGTGGGTATTACAAGAGTAGATCTACCACGAGATCAAGGAGGCTAAACCCTAGAAGCTAGCCTATGGTATGATTGTTGTTCGTCCTACGGACTAAAGCCATCCGGTTTATATAGACACCGGAGAGGGCTAGGGTTACACAGAGTCGGTTACAATGGTAGGAGATCTACATATCTATATTGCCAAGCTTGCCTTCCACGCCAAGGAAAGTCCCATCCGGACATGGGACGAAGTCTTCAATCTTGTATCTTCATAGTCTTGGAGTCCGGCCGATGATGATAGTTCGGCTATCCGGACACCCCCTAGTCCAGGACTCCCTCAGTAGCCCCTGAACCAGGCTTCAATGACGACGAGTCCGGCGCGCATATTGTCTTCGGCGTTGCAAGGCGGGTTCCTTCTCCGGATAATTTATAGAAGATTGTGAACACCAAGATAGTGTTCGGCTCTGCAAAATAAATTCCACATACCACCATAGAGAGAATAATTTTTACACAAGTTCAATCTGCTGACGTATTTTGTGGCGTGAAATCACACCACTACCAAGCTCAGCGTGTTTAGCGAAGCGGTTTAGCGAAGCGGTTTCCTTGGCACGTCTTGTCGAATTGTTTTTATTGTACCACCTCAGCGTGTTTAGCGAAGCGGTTTCCTTGGCACGTCTTGTCGAAGCAGAGATCGTGTTCCCCTTATTCCGGGATTCCCATTAATACGGGCGTGGGTAACCCAACCGCGCCCGTTGCCACGCCCCCTCCATCAAGGGCGGGTTCCAAACGGTCACGGGGACGGCTCTTGGTATTCTCCCTCTTTATAATGAGACCAAGGCCTGTTCTTTTTCTTCAACCCTCAATCGAATCCGCCCCTTGCCCCGAGTTCCAACACCCAAGGCTCCAGATTTGGGTACTTTCGACCTTCGACAATGTCCGGCTCCGACCTACGAGGCCGGTGGATGCCCTCCTCTGTCACGGAAGAGGACATGCTCAAGCTGAGAGACGCCAGGTATTTAACCTACGAGATTTCGCATAGGCTGCCTGCCCAAGGGCAAGTTATTCCTACTCCCGAGCCCGGCAAGAGTGTCGTGTTCGTGTCTCACCTCCGTCGGGGTTTAGGCTTCCCAATGGATCCCTTCGTGAGGGGGCTCATGTTTTACTATGGGCTGGAATTTCACGACTTGGCTCCGGAGTCCATCCTCCACATCTCATCATTCATTGACGTCTGCGAAGCCTTCCTCCGCACTACCCCCCACTTCGGCTTGTGGCTCAAATTCTTCAACGTGGAGCCGAAGATGATTGCGGGGCGTCAGGCAGAGTGCGGCGGGGCGGTTATAAACAAGAGGGTCGATGCTCCATGGCCCGAGGGCTCTTTTCAGGAGGAGCTCGGTTTGTGGCAACAGGAGTGGTTCCATATCACCGCTCCCAGGGGCAGCAGGCAGAGGCTGCCGCCCGTCTTTCACCCGGGCCCTCCACAACGGCTGACGTCATGGGTCAACAAAGGGCTTGACTGGGGGCCGTTCAAAGACGTACCCCTGTTGCAGGGCCGGGTTCGAGACCTCCAGGAAGGGGAGATCAATCTGGTCGTAGTGACATAGGTTATGGTAATTCGGCGCCTTCTGCCCTGCAAATGTCGCCCCCTCCGCCTGTGGGAATTTAATCCGGAGGGACCACGAGCTCTCCAACACTTCATGGGTTTGTCACCCGTGGAGATGTACGAACTGTTCTTTGGATCACAAGAGATGCGTCCGGACTTGACCGAGGACGCTGGCCTAAGCTGCAATCGCCCGGATACTAAAGTAAGTAGCCCTGTGTGCGGACACATTGTCCATTTATTTATCATGGGTTTGCCTTTTAACCAGCTATCCCTGGGAAGTAGTGGATAGCGCAAGCAAAATTGATACGGTGTCCGGCCCCCCTCCCTGAGACCACGCCGGATCCCGTGTTAATTAAAATGTTGGAGGTTGCACCTTCGGAGGAGGGCAAAGGGGGGCACAGGGAAACTACCACCTCTGTCAAAGAGGCTTGCAGTGAGGGGGGAACGAGGGTCCCTCCTCCAGGGGGAGAAGAGGACTGCTTCCGAAGACCCGGTGGCCAAGGCCTCAAAGCGGGGAAGGAAATCACCAGAAGGTCCCGTGCCGGGAAGAGCCCCGGCCGCACAATCTCCCTAAAGGAATCAGCCCTCTAGCGAGCCGTAAGTAAAAAGGGGGGGTTTTGTGATAGGGAACATCCCTACTTTATTTCTAAGGTTTAACCAAAGTTTTCACCTTGTAGTTCGGATCTCAGCCCTTCTCAGCAGAGCTCATCTTCGGGGGACCTTCGTCCGGGGATGATGGAGAGCGAAATGCCTCCATCTGCCGCCCCGTCGGGCGGCGCGGACGACCCTGAGGTGTCGTCACGGAGGGTCTCCCCGAGTCCGGCGGGGCCGGGAGTTCGGCACCCACTGGAGTATGGCCGGTGGAGCTGCAGGATTTGCTCGAGAGGGCGTCTATCTCAGAAGATCACCGCACATTAATGAGTATGGTGATTGAAAGGATCTCATCCGCCGGGAGCGGGTTGTATGAGGCTGTCGGAAGCTTGCTGACGGGGTTTGAGGTACGCAAAAAATGACATACCTTTTGACAGTTTTGCACATGGAGTGCGCCCTGTATAGATAGTAACCCCTGAGACTTGGTATGCTGTTGAAAGTGACAGCATGCCGAGGATCGTAATCTCAGTTATAGAATGTCACCTTTCCTATGCAGGTGGTGGAACGATCGGTGGCTAGCTGGACTGATAGAGCTGCCGAGCTGAAGCGGCAACTCGACGTTGTGGATGCGGACATCGCGCTGGTCAATAAACGACTTGACGAGTCACAAGGTAAGTGGTTGCTCCGCGGTCACCAAGTAAGGGAGCTGATGCCCGTTCCTTACAATTTGTATGCTTGATGCAGATGGTGCCGCTGCTGTGGAAGACCTTCGAGCAGAGCTTGCTCGAGCCAAGGAGCAAGACAGAAAAAGTGATGCGGCTGCCTCGAAGGCAGCGGAAGAGCTAAAAGCCAAAAAGGCTGTTCACTGCCGAAGCAGGGAGGAGATGGCCGGAATGGCCGTGAGATTAAAAGATGCTACCGACCGCTATGAGGTTCTTGAAAGAGAACGCCGAGCGGAGCAAGTGGGCCTGAAGAAAGCCGTCGCCGAAGCCAAGGATGCCCGTAGTACGATGCGGGCTATGAAGGAGGAACTGCATCAGGCCGGAGACATTGCAGCTGGAAAGCCCTCTCTGCTGCGTAGGAAGTTCACGGATCCAAAGTATGCTCAGTTGGGCCAATTGTGTGGTGCGGAGGATCCTTATCTGGATTTGGCGGCGAGTGCGGCGGACGCAGTCGTGCACTTCCGAAGCCACAAGGATCACGAAATGGAAGGGCTTTTCTGGTCTCAATTCCATAGTCCGGAGCATCCACTTCCGTTGACTGATCGGTTGGCGGAGTGGGCTGAGCTGAATAGGTTGTCCGGACTTGCCATGACGGATGTGGTGGCTCATCTGTGGCCAGAAAGGCCCAAGCCGGAGAGTTATTTTGGCTTGTTGCAGCAATTCCTTGGGGCGGTGCCGCATATCGAGGCGATGAAGCGGTCGGCATGCATAGAGGGTGCACGGATGACTCTTTCCCGTGTTAAGACATACTGGGCGGAGATGGATGCCACCGCTGTTGCATCCCGGGGCGGAGATGAAGCTCGTTTAATAGAGTCGCAGTGCTCGAAAGATGTTATGTTCAAATGATGTGTATGATTTGTGAGATCATGTTTATAATGTAATAGCTTTTTATACTTGTGCGTTCAAGTATTGAACTATCTCCTGTGCGGCCGTATATGTATGTATAACTTGAAAGATGGCAGTCTTTGGCTTCAGCCCCCACGCACATGGTGCGAGGGTGTTTGCAAAAGAAAAGCGCTTTTTCACACTTAATCCAACGTATTGGTCCTTTGAAGGAGGTGATAGCATAGCAAACTAGGCAACCGGACTATAATGCTTTATCACTTTCACTTAGCCATAGGAGTTCGAAGGTGGGGCTATGATATAGCCCCTAGAGGCACCGCAGTCTCCGAACTTGGGGCGCGTATGTGCCTGACCAGGAAGCGGTCCTTCGTCACAGCGGGGGAATTCTAAACATTCCAGTAGTCGATCGAGTGGTTGACCAATCTCTCGCTATATCATGACAGTCAGTTTTCGGCTTTCTCTACTGAGGTGCTCGCCCGGCCGAACCGGGGCACAATCGCAGTAGTTCTCCTGGTGCCGCGTTAGCCGATGGAGCGGAACGTAAGGCAGCAAAATACAGGTGCCGGGCAAACCCAACATTTGACCAAAGACATGATTCGGAGCTGATGCATATAAGGCCTAACTCGAGACGCCGAACACTCCCTGAGGTATTCGGTCTTTATGATACCGGGCAGAACAATGCCCTAAGCCCCTAGTGTCCAGGTACGGGCGAGAACTTCTGACACGGCCGATGCCAAAACGCCAGCCTCCTCCTCGGTTATGGTAGGAAACCGGGGGATGTATATCAACAAGCGACAGTAAGAAAGGTTTATGCAGGGTCTTAATCTGAAAAGAATCCTTGCAACGGGTCCCTGCTGCACGTCTGCGCCTGTGTCTCAGTTGTGCTGTATCCTGGACGGGTGTAGCACGTGCTTCATCTGTAAAAGAGAAGAACTTAGTTTGGAAAAAATATCGTGGAAAAGATGTATTTAAAATAAAGTATTATAAAGTTGAGCTTTATTGGCTCTCATTGTTTATACGTGCAGCCCCTTGTAAAGAGGTATGCGGCTGGGAAGCCCCTTGTTTATTTATGCCGGACTCGCCTAACCGTGTCCGAGGTCTGAATGACATGTTTTTAGGGGCTTTGACCAGCAAGGTCGGATTAGTGTGCGGCTGTCAAAGAAGTCTCACATTTTCCGTGGTCGAGGAACACTCAGAGTTACTCTTTAAGATTATGCCGCGTGGACCGGGCATTTTAAGCGTAAGAGACGCGTAATGCGGTATCACGTTAAAGCAGGTGAAGGCTTCGCATCCCAGTAGTGCTTGATGGCTACTTTTAAATGGGGTGATATGGAAAATGAGCTTTTCGCGACGGAGGTTGTCGGATGAATCGAACACGACCTCTAGTAGTGCAGAGCCTGTACAATTGGCGTAAAGGCCAGGTGTCACTCCTTTGAAGGAAGTGCTGCTATGGTGAATTTTGGTAGGGTCTATCCCCATTCTGCGGATGATGTCCTGGTATAGCAGGTTTATATCGCTGCCGCCATCCATTAGGACTTGTGTAAATTGTAGTCCGTCGATTATGGGATCCAGTACCAAAGCAGTCCCTCCTGCGTTTCAAACACTTCTGGAGTAATCCTGATGGTCGAAAGTAATTGGTTTAAACATCCAATTTCGGGACTCTGCAGGGGTGGACCGTGCGGCGCGTGTTTTAGCAGGTGCCGCACTATTTTTCCTTGTTATCACATGAAGTGAGTTCACTGTTTTGACTTCTAGTGGGAAAGTCTTCTGTTTTCCGGTGTGCTGCTTGTGGGGTTCGTCCGCGTCTTCACTTGGTGTGTAGAGCCCCTTGTGTTCGGCGTTAAGTCGGCCGGACTGCTTGAAGACCCAACAATCTCTGTGGGTATGGTTTGCAGGCTTCCTGGGGGTACTATGTATTTGACATATCCTATCCAAGATTTGCTTAGGTTGGATAGCTCATCACTATTGTCCTTGAGAGGCAGTGTTTTATTATTCGGCCGAGAGCTTTTGAATCCAACGTTGACCGTCGTGCTACTTGGGCCATTTTCCTTATTCCGGCGCTGATCTTTTCTGCGTCGTGATTTCCCATTTCCATCCCTAACCTCGGATGTACTCGGGTCGCTGGTGCTGCATCTTGCCAGCCAGCTATCTTCCCCCGCGCAAAAGCGGGTCATGAGGCTTGTTAGCGCGGCCATTGTTCTTGGTTTTTCCTGGCCGAGGTGTCTGGCGAGCCATTCGTCCCGGACGTTATGCTTAAAGGCTGCTAAGGCTTCGGCGTCCGGACATTCGACTATTTGGTTCTTTTTGGTTAGGAACCTATTCTAGAATTTGCGTGCTGACTCTCCGGGCTGTTGAGTTATGTGACTTAGATCGTTTGCATCCGGAGGGCGGACATAAGTCCCCTGAAAATTTGCTCAAAACGCATCCTCGAGCTCTTCCCAACTTCCAATGGTATTTTCCGGGAGGCTTTTGAGCCAATGCCGAGCTGGCCCTTTGAGCTTGAGGGGTAGGTATTTTATGGCATGGAGGTCGTCTCCTCTGGCCATATGTATGTGTAGGATATAATCCTCAATCCAGACTCTGGGGTCTGTTGTTCCGTCATATACCTCTATGTTTACGGGTTTGAATCCCGCTGGAAATTCATGATCCAGTACCTCATCGGTGAAACATAGTGGGTGTGCGGCGCCCATGTATTTAGGTGTGCCGTTGTCTTCAAACACTCGGCGGGTTATGTTGCTCCCTGGAGTCTTCTTTTTTGGCCCATAGATGGACCTGACCGGGACATCCTTTTTGCGAGGATCCTTATGTGGATCGTGTGCTGGCTTGTGTGCGGCGCCGCTTGCCGCTCTTAGCCTGTCATCTGGTCGTCTATCCGGCCAGGCGGCCTCTTTCTTTTTTGACTGTGGGGGCTCTACGGCCTCGTCGTCAAATTCGGGCAGGAGCTTGTGCTTCGGGTAGCTCTTTGCCTCGTGACTATCGCCGTATTTATCTGCGGTATTAAGTACTTTGATCCATCTCATTCTGAGTGCGTCCTCCGCTATTTTGAGCTTCCGCTTTTGCTTCTTCAAACTTCTTGTAGTGGCGACGAGCCTTTTATGAAGGTTCTTATGCTCTGGTGATGTGTCCGGCGTGAGATCGTTTGGACTGTTGTTTTCGCCGGGGATGGGTTGCTTGTCCAATTCATCCTGTTCGGATGGTTGCTTGGTGGCATGTTCGTCGTCCACCGCTTCGCCCTATTCTAAGGCTGGGTCAGTATGGGTGCCGTTGTTATCGAGGCGGGACTTCAGGCGGCGCTTGCGTCGCCGTTTTGGTTGTTTGTCGAGGGAGTTGTCCTTCGCCACGTCCCGTTGTTCCTTGTTATCGCTTCCTTTTGGCGTATCCACCATGTATACGTCATGAGTTGAGGTGGCTTTCCAGTGTCGAGTAGATGCTGGTTCTTGGTCGTCTGCGGCATCGTTGTCCATACCGTCGATGTCTTCGGAGCCGAAGTCTAGCATGTCGGTTAGATCGTCGATAGTTGCTACTAAGTGGGTGGTGAGTGGGCTTTGAATTTCTTCGTCGTCCGCATCCCACCCGTCCTGACCGCAGTCCGGCCAGGGCTCTCCCGATAATGAGAGATACTTTAGCGAACTCAAGATGTCGCCGAAAGGTGAGTGTTGAAAGATGTCCGCAGCGGTGAACTCCATGATCGGCACCCAATCGGATTTGATTGGAGGGGGCGCAGGAGGTTCGGAGTCCGGCGAGGAGTCCGGCACCTCGGAGTCACGAGCTTCATGAGGGACTAGGTCAGTGTTCGGCTCCATCGCCGTAGAGGTTGCAGCCCCCGAGGCGGTGTCTAGCCACCCGTCCTCGATCTACGCAGCCGGCTCCGAATTGAGGATCGGAGCGGACTTATGTGCGGCCTCCAAGGCACTGTCCGGCCACAGAGTTAAATCATGCCCATTGTGACAGTGCTGCGCGCTCGGCTGTGGCTCGAATCCGTCGAAGATCAAGTCTCCGCGGATGTCAGCCGTCAAGTTCAAACTTCCAAATCTGACCTGACGGCAAGGGGCGTAGCTTTCGATCTGCTCCAGATGGCCAACTGAATTGGCCGCAGTGCAAAGCCGCCGAATACGAAGATTTGTCCGGGGAGAAAGGTCTCACCCTGGACTGCGTCATTGTTGTTGATCAAAGAAGCCATCAAGCCTATCAGTGACGACACAGAGGAACTCTCAATGAAAGCACCAATGTCGGTGTCAAAACCGGCGGATCTCGGGTAGGGGGTCCCGAACTGTGCGTCTAGGCGGATGGTAACAAGAGACAAGGGACACGATGTTTTACCCAGGTTCGGGCCCTCTCGATGGAGGTAAAACCCTACGTCCTGCTTGATTGATATTGATGATGTGGGTATTACAAGAGTAGATCTACCACGAGATCAAGGAGGCTAAACCCTAGAAGCTAGCCTATGGTATGATTGTTGTTCGTCCTACGGACTAAAGTCATCCGGTTTATATTGACACCGGAGAGGGCTAGGGTTACACAGAGTCGGTTACAATGGTAGGAGATCTACATATCCGTATTGCAAAGCTTGCCTTCCACGCCAAGGAAAGTCCCATCCAGACACGGGACGAAGTCTTCAATCTTGTATCTTCATAGTCTTGGAGTCCGGCCGATGATGATAGTTCGGCTATCCGGACACCCCCTAGTCCAGGACTCCCTCAGGCACCCTAGAGTTTGTTCCTCTTGGGTGCCTTGGCGCCCTAGATGGTTGGTGTTGTTCGAAGCTCAATCATTGCGGTGTAAAGCTCCGGGCAAGCGTCGGGGTCTCCAATTAGGTTGTGGAGATCGCCCTGAGCAATTTGGCAGGTACCGGTGACCACCCCCAAGGGTTGCCAAAGTGTATGGGTTTAGTGACCGCCCCCAAGGGTTTCCATTTGTACGGGTTCAGTGACCGCCCTCAAGGGTCCCTTAGTGGAATCACGACATCTTGCATTGTGCGAGGGCGTGAGGAGATTACGGTGGCCCTAGTGGCTTCTTGGGGAGCGTTGTGCCTCTACACCGCTCCAAGTGGAGATTAGCATCCGCAAGGGTGTGAACTTCGGGATACATCATCGTCTCCACGTGCCTTGGTTATCTCTTACCCGAGCCCTTTACTTATGCACTTTACTTTGTGATAGCCATATTGTTTCTTGTCATATATCTTGCTATCACTTAGTTGTTTATCTTGCTTAGCATAAGTTGTTGGTGCACATAGGTGAGCCTAGTTGTTGTAGGTTATGTGGACAAATTAACCATTAGGTTTATTCTGCAATTGTTAAAGCCTAAACCGTAATTATTTTAAAAGCACCTATTCACCCCCCCTCCAGGCGACATTCATGATCTTTCAAGTAATACCTCCCTTCTTAGGGACACAATGAACATGACTTACCCATCTACTATCAGCTATGGGATAGATTATACCTGCTTCCAGAAGCTTTAGTATTTTAGTTCTTGTCACTTCTTTCATTTTAGTATTCAATCATCGTTGGTGATCAACGACGAGTTTAGCATCAGGTTCCATATTGATCTTGTGCTGACATAGAGTAGGACTAATGCCCTTAAGATCATCAAGGGTATATCCAATAGCAGCATGGTGCTTCCTCAAAAATTTTAATAATCTTTCTTCTTCATGTTATCAAATCCTAGTTAGCCATGCATTAGAGTGTTGCATCATGTTTACTCTTTCATCAGAAACTTGAAATGGGGATGACAGAACCCCCAGTCCCCTCTGGAACCAACTAGGGTTACTAAAAATAATTTTCAATGAACCTGAAATGCCCTTCTAAAATGCCCATCATTTTTGTCTTGGTTCAGAACCTCTGCCAAAAGTGGTGCACATTTTCCTAGGCCATCCTAGGGTTTTTGAATTAAATCATAAATATTTGAATTTGGGCATTTAAAATTATATAAAATATTTAAATGCTCAAATATCTCCAAACTAAAATGTTTCATGTTGGAAATAATCCAACTATGGACCAGGAGTAGTTTGGTGATTTTAGGTGTAGCCTAAGTATTTTATTTAATTCAACAAAGTTGCAGAAGTATTAAAAAAAATAACAGAAACAGAAAGAAAATGGGAAAAGCTTACCTGGCGCCCAGCACCCGGCCCACCTGCCGGCCCAGCCCAGCACCGCGCCAGCGAGCTGCTTGCCGGCTAGGCAGGCAGGCAGGTGCTCGACGGCGAGCACCGCATGGGTGCCACGCACCTGCTCGCCGCCTCGCCGCCTCCCTCGCCCGGCTAACGCCGTGAATCGCCCTCCCTCTCTCCTCTGAACCCCCCAGACACCCCCTCCTCTCTCCAGCTCCTCCCCCTCGCACGCCCCAGCCATGGCCGACGCCATCGC
>NC_041387.1:645486571-645548530 GCF_002162155.2 Triticum dicoccoides
GAACCTCCCAGACACCCCCTCTCCTCTCCAGTTCCTCTCCCTCGCTCTCCCACGCCATGGCCGACGCCATCGCCGCCACCCCCTCGCCGTAGCCACGCCCTCCGTCAACCCCACGCCGTGCCACCGTGTCCAGGAGCTCCGCCGCCGTCCACTTCATCGAGCTAGCCGAGCCCCGTGTGCTCGTGCGGCCCGAGACCACCGCACCGACCTCGCCCGAGCTCGCCGTCGCCGGAGATCCCCTTCAACGCCGTCGCCGCCTCAGCTCGTCCCCGACCCCGCCGGTGGCCTCTACGGGAGCGCTGTGAGCCTAGCTACCCCTCCGACCCTCCCTCTCTCATTCCCGAGCCGTGTAGCCACCGCACGAAGATCACACGCACGCACCGCCGCGGATCTCGTCGCCGACATGCTCCCGGCCATCCTCCGGCCAACCCGCGGTGTCCAACGCACTCACCACGTTGCGTTAGGCCCAACCGTGCACTCCCCGCACCTCACCGATCCCCCTAGCGACAAGTTCGGTTTTGGCCGAACTCCGGTGGCCGCCAAAGTCGTCGCCGGTGCCAACTCCGGCCACCCCGACCCCAACGGACTCCACCAAGAGCTGCGGCTCGACCTCAGCTCCTCTCCGGTGCCCTCCGCGGCTCGTTTGGTTGCCGGAACGGCAAAAATCACTTACGCCGCCGCGTCGGGCTCGCCAGCGGCTAAACGCCGGTGCAGCCGACCCGGGTTTGACTACGGGTGGGCCCTGGTTGACTCCCCTGAGTCAATGACAGGTGGGGCCCAGCCCTGTTAGTTAAACAGGTTTACTTTTAATTAAACTTTAATTAATCTAATCACCCTGACACGCGGGACCCACTGTCAGATTTGACCCGGACGTGTTCCGTTGACCTGCTGACGTCACACTGACGTCAGGCTGACGCAATAATTGATTTTCTGGAATTAATCTAATATAGGAAATTCCAGAATATAATTTAAAGTTCAAAAATTCATAACTTTTATTCTGTAACTCCAAATCAGACAAATTATATATGAAAAATGATCAGAAAAATCCAATCTGTCCATCTGTGCTAGTTTCATGCATGATTAACCAAGTTAACTTGATGTTTAATGCAGAACAAGGAAAAACACTTTAAAGGGCCATGTTTGAGTTTGAAATTTGAATCTTTGATTCAAATTGGTTCAAACCCTTCTGGTCTTAGCTGCATTAGCCCAACACATTCATATTGCCATGTTTCATGCATGCATCATATTGTTGCACATTGTTTGGTGATGGTTGTGTATCGGTGCTCTTTGCGGCAGGATCTGCCTCCGAGGAGTATCGTGATTACCCTAACGAAGAACCGTATCAGTGCATCGAACCATCAGGCAAGCAACCAACCATTTGATCATATCGATACAATCCCATGTTCTCGTTCCTGCTCTCTTTTACTGCATTAAGACAACGCGTTTCAAACTGCTGTGTGCTACGGTAGTTGAGCCCATTTCCTCTGCATGACCTGTCATTGCCACAGTAACTAGATGAAACCCACTAGCATGTGTAGGAGTTGATTGAGCCATATGTATGTGTTGCTCCTACCTTGCTATGCCTGCTATGCTTAGAGTCGTGTTAGGTCTGGTTCATCTGGGTGATGGGCTGGAGTGAAATGGTTATGTCGGTAATAAGAGTGGTGTGGTGAACACGATTTGGTAAAGGTATCGATGAGAGGCCATGTAGGAGTACATGGTGGGTTGTTTCATTGAAGCCGACCTTAAGCACTGAGATCTGTATGTGTGATTTAAGATACAGCTACTACCATGCATTGGGCCCTGAAATATGACCCCGCTCGACTTCTTATTCACCCTAGTTCTCTGTCCAGGAGTTGCAAGTAGTTTCTGGTGTTTGTAGTCTACTGGAGGCCGTGGACAGCGCTGACCGTAGGGGTGGGCTGTGATGCGGTAGGTACGTGGCACGGTGTACCGAATACCCGTTAGGTATCTCGGGAACCCTGTTCACATCGTTCGGGGCCGTATGGGAAACCTCGGCCGGACTCCCTGCGGATGGAACCCGAATAGGCGATAAACCTGGACTAGAGGCTTAAGTGTTTAGGTAGGTCGTGGTCTACACCCACGTCGGCTTTCGCTTGAAGTCTGCCGAGAACATGTCGTGTGCAGACGCTAAGTGGTGGAAACATGTATGAAGAAGTACACCCCTGCAGGGTTATCATGATCTATTCGAATAGCCGCGTCCGCGGTAAAGGACTACTTGGTTGCCTATACAGTTCATAGACAAGTAAATGGAAACTACTAAAAGCCTCAAGATAAGTGTGAGTGCCGAGGATGGCTCTTCCGTAGGAAGACGGAGGTGGATCCTCGGTAGTGTATTGAAGTGGTGAGTAGTGGACTCGTATCCTCAGCAAGCCAGCAAGACTTACATCAGATCCTACATACATGCATATTATCAAGAAGGCTAGGCTAACCTACGAGACTCCAACTTGAAAGGGTTTCGCGTACATGAGTCCACTACTCACCACTTTAATACACTACCGAGGATCCACCTCCGTCTTCCTACGGAAGAGCCATCCTCGGCACTCACACTTATCTTGAGGCTTTTAGTAGTTTCCATTTACTTGTCTATGAACTGTATAGGCAACCAAGTAGTCCTTTACCGCGGACGCGGCTATTCGAATAGATCATGATAACCCTGCAGGGGTGTACTTCTTCATACATGTTTCCACCACTTAGCGTCTGCACACGACATGTGCTCGGCAGAGTTCAAGCGAAAGCCGACGTGGGTGTAGACCACGACCTACCTAAACACTTAAGCCTCTAGTCCAGGTTTATCGCCTATTCGGGTTCCATCCGCAGGGAGTCCGGCCGAGGTTTCCCATACGGCCCCGAACGATGTGAACAGGGTTCCCGAGATACCTAACGGGTATTCCGTACACCGTGCCACGTACCTACCGCATCACAGCCCACCCCTACGGTCAGCGCTGTCCACGGCCTCCAGTAGACTACAAACACCAGAAACTACTTGCAACTCCTGGACAGAGAACTAGGGTGAATAAGAAGTCGAGCGGGGTCATATTTCAGGGCCCAATGCATGGTAGTAGCTGTATCTTAAATCACACATACAGATCTCAGTGCTTAAGGTCGGCTTCAATGAAACAACCCACCATGTACTCCTACATGGCCTCTCATCGATACCTTTACCAAATCGTGTTCACCACACCACTCTCATTACCGACATAACCATTTCACTCCAACCCATCACCCAGATGAACCAGACCTGACATGACTCTAAGCATAGCAGGCATAGCAAGGTAGGAGCAACACATACATATGGCTCAATCAACTCCTACACATTCTAGTGGGTTTCATCGAGTTACTGTGGCAATGACAGGTCATGCAGAGGAAATGGGTTCAACTACCGTAGCACACAGCAGTTTGAAACGCGTTGTCTTAATGCAGTAAAAGAGAGCAGGAACGAGAACATGGGATTGTATCGATATGATCAAATGGTTGGTTGCTTGCCTGATGGTTCGATGCACTAATACGGTTCTTCGTTAGGGTAATCACGATACTCCTCGGAGGCAGATCCTGCCGCAAAGAGCACCGATACACAACCATCACCAAACAATGTGCAACAATATGATGCATGCATGAAACATGGCAATATGAATGTGTTGGGCTAATGCAGCTAAGACCAGAAGGGTTTGAACCAATTTGAATCAAAGATTCAAATTTCAAACTCAAACATGGCCCTTTAAAGTGTTTTTCCTTGTTCTGCATTAAACATCAAGTTAACTTGCTTAGTCATGCATGAAAATAGTACAGATGGATAGATTGGATTTTTCTGATCATTTTTCATATATAATTTGTCTGATTTGGAGTTACAGAATAAAAGTTATGAATTTTTGAAGTTTAAATTATATTCTGGAATTTCCTATATTAGATTAATTCCAGAAAATCAATTATTGCGTCAGCCTGACGTCAGTGTGACGTCAGCAGGTCAACGGAACACGTCCGGGTCAAATCTGACAGTGGGTCCCGCGTGTCAGGGTGATTAGATTAATTAAAGTTTAATTAAAAGTAAACCTGTTTAATTAACAGGGCTGGGCCCCACCTGTCATTGACTCAGGGGAGTCAACCAGGGCCCACCCGTGGTCAAACCCGGGTCGGCTGCACCGGCGTTTAGCCGCCGGCGATCCCAACGCGGCGGCGTAAGTGATTTTTGCCGTTCCGGCAACCAAACGAGCCGCGGAGGGCACCGGAGAGGAGCTGAGGTCGAGCCGCAGCTCTTGGTGGAG
Source organism: Triticum dicoccoides (assembly GCF_002162155.2). Lineage (NCBI taxonomy): Eukaryota > Viridiplantae > Streptophyta > Magnoliopsida > Poales > Poaceae > Triticum > Triticum dicoccoides. The sequence continues at coordinate 645,490,855 of NC_041387.1, forward strand.
TCCGTTGGGGTCGGGGTGGCCGGAGTTGGCACCGGCGACGACTTTGGCGGCCACCGGAGTTCGGCCAAAACCGAACTTGTCGCTAGGGGGATCGGTGAGGTGCGGGGAGTGCACGGTTGGGCCTAACGCAACGTGGTGAGTGCGTTGGACACCGCGGGTTGGTCGGAGGATGGCCGGGAGCACGTCGGCGACGAGATCCGTGGCGGTGCGTGCGTGTGATCTTCGTGCGGTGGCTACACGGCACGGGAATGAGAGAGGGAGGGTCGGAGGGGTAGCTAGGCTCACAGCGCTCCCGTAGAGGCCACCGGCGGGGTCGGGGACGAGCTGAGGCGGCGACGGCGTTGAAGGGGATCTCCGGCGACGGCGAGCTCGGGCGAGGTCGGTGCGGTGGTCTCGGGCCGCACAAGCACACGGGGCTCGGCTAGCTCGATGAAGTGGACGGCGGCGGAGCTCCTGGACACGGTGGCACGGCGTGGGGTTGACGGAGGGCGTGGCTACGGCGAGGGGGTGGCGGCGATGGCGTCGGCCATGGCTGGGGCGTGCGAGGGGGAGGAGCTGGAGAGAGGAGGGGGTGTCTGGGGGGTTCAGAGGAGAGAGGGAGGGCGATTCACGGCGTTAGCCGGGCGAGGGAGGCGGCGAGGCGGCGAGCAGGTGCGTGGCACCCATGCGGTGCTCGCCGTCGAGCACCTGCCTGCCTGCCTGGCCGGCAAGCAGCTCGCTGGCGCGGTGCTGGGCTGGGCCGGCAGGTGGGCCGGGTGCTGGGCGCCAGGTAAGCTTTTCCCATTTTCTTTCTGTTTCTGTTATTTTTTTTAATACTTCTGCAACTTTGTTGAATTAAATAAAATACTGAGGCTACACCTAAAATCACCAAATTACTCCTGGTCCATAGTTGGATTATTTCCAACATGAAACATTTTAGTTTGGAGATATTTGAGCATTTAAATATTTTATATAATTTTAAATGCCCAAATTCAAATATTTATGATTTAATTCAAAAACCCTAGGATAGCCTAGGAAAATGTGCACCACTTTTGGCAGAGGTTCTGAACCAAGACAAAATGATGGGCATTTTAGAAGGGCATTTCAGGTTCATTGAAAATTATTTTTAGTAACCCTAGTTGGTTTCAGAGGGGACTGGGGGTTCTGTCATCCCCATTTAAAGTTTCTGATGAAAGAGTAAACATGATGCAACACTCTAATGCATGGCTAACTAGGATGTGACAACTCACCCCCACTCAAAAGAATCTCGTCCCGAGATTTGGGTTCCTCCGGGAAGAAGGCGGGATACTCGAGTCGAAGACGATCCTCCCTTTCCCAAGTTGCTTCATCCTCAGAATGGTGCGACCATTGAACTTTGAGAAACTTGATATTATGACGTCGAGTGGTACGCTCGGCCTGATCGAGGATACGAATGGGGTACTCTCGATATGTAAGATTATCTTGGAGATCAAGCGTTTCGTAGTCCACTCCACGGATAGGATCCGAGAAGCAACGCCTGAGTTGAGAAACATGGAAGACATCATGGACTCTGGAGAGGTGCGGAGGTAGTTCCAACTGGTAGGCAACTTCTCCTCGTTTGGCGAGAATGCGAAAAGGTCCAATGTAACGAGGAGCCAATTTGCCTTTGATACCGAAACGATGGGTTCCCTTCAGAGGGGTAACCCGAAGATAAGCCTTCTCGTCAACCTCGAAAGTCATAGCCTTATGTTTTCGGTCATATTGACTCTTTTGACGAGATTGGGCTGTTTTCAACTTTTCACGAACGATGCGAACTTGTTCTTCTGCTTCCTGAATCATATCCGGGCCAAAGAATTGTCTTTCCCCGGTCTCTGACCAGTTAAGGGGTGTTCGACACCGTCGTCCATAGAGAACTTCAAAAGGGGCTTTACCCAAGCTAGATTGATAGCTGTTGTTGTAAGCGAATTCGGCAAATGGAAGGCACTTCTCCCAATCCATTCCGAATGAGATAACAGAGGCTCGAAGCATGTCTTCTAGAATCTGGTTGACGCGTTCTACTTGACCACTCGATTGAGGGTGAAAAGCGGTGCTAAAGGAAAGGCGGGTTCCCATAGCGTTTTGGAAACTTTCCCAAAATCGGGAGGTGAAAAGACTTCCTCGATCCGAGTTAATTTCCAAAGGAACACCATGGAGGGACACTATTTGGGAGATGTATAATTCTGCCAGCTGACTAGCGGTTATACTCTCACGAACAGGTAAGAAATGGGCTACTTTGGAAAGACGATCGACAACGACGAAGATAGCATTATTCCCTCTCTTGGTCCTGGGAAAACCGGTAATGAAATCCATACCAATTTTATCCCATTTCCATTCAGGAATGGCTAAGGGTTGAAGGGTGCCAGCAGGCCGTTGATGCTCTGCTTTTACACGACGACAGACGTCGCAGCTAGCTATATACTGAGCAATTTCTCTCTTCATCCTAGTCCACCAAAACCTCTGGCGTAGGTCCTGATACATCTTAGTACTACCGAGATGAATGGTGAGAGGAGATTCATGAGACTCCTTAAGGATCAACTGCCGTAGATGCTGGTTCTTGGGAACCACTAAACAGTTACCAAAGTACACAACACCATGATCATTTGTGGAGAAACAACTAGCACCTCCGCTAGCAATGTTCTCTTTGATCTTAGCTATTCCCTTATCTCGCTTCTGGGCAGCGATAATTTGATCCGTAAGAGTAGGTTTCGCCACCAAGGTGGAAAGAAATCCTTGAGGAACAATGTGAAGGTTAAGCTTCCGAAATTCCTCATGGAGAAGCGGTTGACTTTGTTGTAGCATTAGGTTGTTACAATAAGATTTACGACTTAGCACATCAGCCATGACGTTGGCTTTCCCTGGGGTGTAAGTTATTCCTAAGTCGAAATCTGTGATCAACTCGACCCAACGTATTTGCCTGAGATTCAAATCCGGTTGGGTGAAGATGTACTTCAGACTTTGGTGATCAGTGAATATTTCGCAACGGTTACCGAGGAGGTAATGTCGCCAGGTTTTAAGAGCATAGACTACGGCTGCAAGCTCTAGATCATGAGTAGGATAATTCTCCTCATGTGGGTGCAATTGCCGTGAAGCGTAAGCAATTACGTGTCGATCTTGCATGAGAATGCAACCTAGTCCTTGTCGCGAGGCGTCGCAGTAGATAACAAAGTCCTTGGAGAAATCTGGCGGCACCAGTACGGGAGCAGAAGTCAGGCGTCTTTTCAGTTCCTGAAAGTTGTGCTCACACTGTGGAGTCCATTCGAATTTCTTATCTTTCTTGAGGAGTTCAGTTAGGGGTTTAGCAACTTTGGAGAAGTTTTCGACAAAGCGACGACAATAGCTCGCTAGGCCAAGGAAACTCCGAACTTGCTTGACCGATTCAGGTGGAGTCCAATTAAGGACGGCTTGAACTCGCTCAGGGTTAACAGCGATACCTTTACCAGATATTACATGACCCAGATAGGTCACTTCTGACAACCAAAATTCACATTTAGAAAACTTGGCATAAAGGCGATGCTCTCGAAGTTTCTTCGACACTAGCCTTAGATGTTCGGCATGTTCTTCCTCGTTCTTGGAGTAGATGAGTATATCATCGAGGTAAACAATGACGAATTTATCCAAATACTCCATGAAGATTGAGTTCATTAACCGGGAAAAGGTGGCTGGAGCGTTGGTTAAACCGAAGGACATGACGGTGTACTCGTATTGGCCATAACGAGTAACAAAGGCCATTTTAGGAATGTCCCCGTTTCTGATTTTGATTTGATGGTAGCCCAACCTCAAATCCATCTTGGAGAAGACTGAGGATCCAGCGAGCTGATCATACAGGTCGTTGATCCTAGGGAGCGGATATTTGTTCTTGATTGTGACCAAATTGACCGGTCGGTAATCTACAACCATCTGGTCCGTACCATCCTTCTTCTTGACGAAGAGGACGGGGCAAGCCCACGGAGATGAACTAGGTCGGATGAAACCCTTTTTCAAGGACTCATCGAGTTGTTTCTTAAGCTCGGCTAGTTCTAGTGGTGCCATCTTATAGGGTCTTCTAGCAATCGGAACGGTTCCTGGAATGAGGTCTATTACGAACTCAACATCCCTGTCAGGTGGAACACCTGGCAATTCCTCTGGGAAGACATCCGGGAAGTCACGGACTACCGGAACGTCCTCAAGATCTGGCAAAGGGCTGGCGTTAAGAGAATATAACTGTCGCTTGGCTAATCGGGTCAAGACATTGACTATCTTCCCCGAAGGATGGGTAAGTTGAACAGTCCTAGAGAAGCAATCAATTTTGGCATGATGAGCTGACATCCAGTCCATACCCAAGATGATATTAATATCTGAAGATTTAAGGGCTATCAAAGATGCGAGGAAAACAAGTCGGTCGACTTGGATTTCATTTCCATGGCTTACTCTAGAAGTTTGCCATTTGGATCCCGGAGTTTGAATTATCATAGAGGTTGGCATGTCACAGAATGCGATGTTATGCAAACGGGCATAATTTTCAGATATAAAAGAATGAGAGGCTCCTGTATCGAAAAGAACAGATGCCGGGTGGCAATTAACAAGGAGCGTACCGAGAACGACGTTGGGATCCTCTTGAGCTTCTTCGGCAGAAATACAATTGACAATGCCACGTGTAGCGGTGGCCGGCTTGGCGTGGAACACTTTCCCTGTCGGCTTGCCACGGCCAACAGCTTTAGCAGATTGGTTGGGGTTGGCCTGGGGACACTCACGCAAATAGTGGCCAGATTCCCCACACTTGAAACAAGTTACGGAACTGGTACGTGGGGGAGCATTGTTGGTTGGACCCCCATAGGGCTTGGCTGGTGCAGACTGTTGAACAGGGCGAGGCGCCTGGAAAGATGGCCTCGGTGTGAACCTGGGTGGCAGGGCAGTGTTGGGCACCCACACGCGGTGCTTCTGAGGACCAGCACCGGATGAGGAACCCATGTCACGGCCATGCTTGCGTGTTGCGTCATAATCAGTCTGACCAGTTTCAGCACTGATGGCCTTGTTAACAAGTTTCTGAAAAGATGTGCACTCATGCAGACGGAGGTTGCGGCGAAGCTCAGGACTAAGTCCCTTACGGAACCTTGCTTGCTTCTTGGCATCAGTAGACACCTCCTCAGTTGCATATCGTGCGAGGTTACCAAACTCCCTGCTGTAAGCATCCACAGAGAGTCGGCCTTGGGTGAAATTGCAAAATTCCTCACGTTTACGGTCCATGAGACCCTCCGGAATGTGATGTTCACGGAAAGCCTCGCTGAATTCAGCCCAAGTAGTGACATGGCCTGCTGGGCGCATAGCTCCATAATTCTCCCACCATAGACTGGCAGGGCCTTCAAGATGATATGCAGCAAAGGTGACCTTGTCAGCCTCCGCTACCAGCGCGGAACGCAGTTTGTGAGAGATACTGCAAAGCCAATCATCAGCGTCGAGAGGCTCGACGGAGTGGTGGAACATGGGTGGATGTAACTTGATGAAATCACTGAGTGACACCACGTTAGTCCTCTGATGGTGTGCCGTGTTCTGTTCAATACGCTCCAACAAACGGTTGGTCTCCCGCTTGTTTCTTTCGGCTTCCATCATAACCTCGGCTAGGGAAGGAGGTTGAGGCAGATTTGCATTCCTGACCTCACTGCCTTCGGCCTGCTCTTGAGGAGCAGGATTAGTGCACGTGTTGACCATCCTAGGTAAACAAGACAATGATTTAGTCAGAATGATAAAATTTCCGACATAGGATACAGAATGTAAGGAATAACTCGAAATGCAAGATGATCATCCGTATGACATGGTAGATACAGAAACTGCTTCTTTATTCCATCGTCATACACACCATACAGGGTTTAGTACAAGACCAAACAAGTACTATTACGGTGAAAGAGGATTACATATCATCGGAGACATCCCAAGCTCCTATACATTATTTTTCTACATCTCCGGAAAGAGTACAAACTAGGTCATATCCCACGAGTCACGCAGGACAATAGATGACACAGCTAACACGAACTAGTGATACTACCACTAACTCAGACCGATCTGTAGTAGTCCTCGTAGAAGTCACCTCCATAGCCTGGAAGCTCAACATGATCATCCGGAAACAGACGATCTCGCGGAGCTTGTGGACCATAGGGACTAGGATGAGGTCTTGGACCAACAGACGGTGGCCTGCGGGGACCGCGAGGTGGGGTGATGCCTCCTACATCACGCCAACCCATCACGTCTGGCAGAGCAGATCTCACAGGATAGAGATCGCGCATATCCGAATATCCAGCTTGCACCGCCGGTGCAAACCGAGTCAATGTGGCCCAGTGGTCAGCACGGATATTGAAAAGCTCCAACCTCAAGGCCCGATTTTCACGGTCCTTATCCTCGAGCATCTCAGCAGTGGTGCGAGTCCGTGAATCCTCCTGGGTGGGGTCAGCATAGATAGCCTGGAGATACCCTTGTGCTCCCGGAAGTGATCCTGGCATATACCGGAAATCAGAGTCCCGAAATAGACCAGACCTGACTCGCATGATGGTCATCATAGAGTAGGCGGCGTCCTGCACAGCCATCTCAATAGTAACCCCGAGTCCATAGGAGCAGTGAAGGGGCTCGGTGGATCCAGGATAAGATGGAAATATCCTGACAGTGCAGAGATATTGGCTTTGATTGAAGTCCCGAAATTGCTCTTCGACCGTGTACTCAGGATACCAACGGTATCCAGCCTCAGTCATTACCCTGACCAACATGGAGGTATGGCCGGGTACATCTAGGCATCGAGTCAGGCAAACCACTTGATTGAGGTCGCGAGTGGCCATCTGAAAGCACAATCATAATGCAAAGGCATTAGAATTTCTAGCAAAATTTCGGCAGCATAACAGCTGTAAGTGCTCAAGAAGGATTTTGAGACATTTGACAAAGGATTTCATACACACTCAACATCATCATATCAAGTTCTGAGTCCATCCTGGCAACACAATGTGGTAGTAGAATTGAACTAGGCTTGTATCCATCAAACCTATAAGGTACTACTGATTAGTAACACGTGATCCTGATAGAGAGAATAGATCCTAATTCCTTAACCCCCGGTGGAAGAATAGACTGACTCAGATCAGAATGTCATAAGATAAAGGAGTAAAAAGAGCCTTACGTTCCAACCCACAAACAATTCCCCTATATATAACTAAAGAATTTCTAGACTCAACATCGACCAGTTGGGCTTGGAGAACCTACAGGCAGTCCGGCTCTGATGCCAACGCTGTCAGGACCCCGACTCGATGTCACATCGATCTAGCCTGTAACACCTCATATCACTTTGCGGCCTCGCGCACGGTATTCCCACGGGTGTCGCCTTACCTTTGCCCGGGACCGTTTGCGTCTTTTGGCTCACGTATATGATAGTGTCGCTAGCATCCATATGATAAGGAGCCCGGGCTGACATGACTAGTCGTAAACCCAAAGTGGCACAGTCTTACAGGGACAGGCATCCATGACCCAGCAACGAACGTGTCGGTCATCAGCAAGTGGGTCCGGGCTGTAGCACTGGGCTAGCAGGACTCCGGTAAACCGGGCTGTAGTGGGCTAACAGGACTCCGGTACTCAATGCGTGACATTTCCCCGAAGGGACAGACACAGGAACGAAGAAGGACACATGCCGGCCAGCCTAAGTGTTCCAGAGCAGTAGCAAGCTACCATGGCTCAGCGGTAACACTAGGAGACATTTCCCGGTAAGAGAGGCTACTAAAGATAAACAACTAGATAGTCAGATCCCACACATACCAAGCATTTCAATCATACACACAATATGCTTGATATGTGCAAATACAATAAGGCATCACAACATGACTCTACGACACAAGTACTTTATTTAAGGCTCAGAGAGCCACACATAACATACACAAAGGTACGGGTCTCACGACCCAGCATTCAAGTCATACAGTCATACAAACCAGCAGCGGAAGTAACTTGTCTGGGTACAGACAACTAGTAAAATAAAAGAGGCTTGGAAAGCCTAGCTATACTACGTGGTCCTTCACAAGCTCAGGATCACCACCTGGGCCTTAGCCTACTCATTGATGTCAACATCTACGTAGAACCCATCAGAAGGGGTTGCAGCGTCTTCTGTAAAAATGTAGATTATAGCAACATGAGTACAAAGGTACTCAGCAAGACTTACATCAGATCCTACATACATGCATATTATCAAGAAGGGTTGGTGGAGTTGTTGCAGCAAGCCAGCTTTGACTCTTGGCTAGGCTAACCTACGAGACTCCAACTTGAAAGGGTTTTGCGTACACGAGTCCACTACTCACCACTTCAATACACTACCGAGGATCCACCTCCGTCTTCCTACGGAAGAGCCATCCTCGGCACTCACACTTATCTTGAGGCTTTTAGTAGTTTCCATTTACTTGTCTATGAACTGTATAGGCAACCAAGTAGTCCTTTACCGCGGACGCGGCTATTCGAATAGATCATGATAACCCTGCAGGGGTGTACTTCTTCATACATGTTTCCACCACTTAGCGTCTGCACACGACATGTGCTCGGCAGACTTCAAGCGAAAGCCGACGTGGGTGTAGACCACGACCTACCTAAACACTTAAGCCTCTAGTCCAGGTTTATCGCCTATTCGGGTTCCATCCGCAGGGAGTCCGGCCGAGGTTTCCCATACGGCCCCGAACGATGTGAACAGGGTTCCCGAGATACCTAACGGTTATTCGGTACACCGTGCCACGTACCTACCGCATCACAGCCCACCCCTACGGTCAGCGCTGTCCACGGCCTCCAGTAGATTACAAACACCAGAAACTACTTGCAACTCCTGGACAGAGAACTAGGGTGAATAAGAAGTCGAGCGGGGTCATATTTTAGGGCCCGATGCATGGTAGTAGCTGTATCTTAAATCACACATACAGATCTCAGTGCTTAAGGTCGGCTTCAATGAAACAACCCACCATGTACTCCTACATGGCCTCTCATCGATACCTTTGACAAATCGTGTTCACCACACCACTCTCATTACTGACATAACCATTTCACTCCAGCCCATCACCCAGATGAACCAGACCTGACACGACTCTAAGCATAGCAGGCATAGCAAGGTAGGAGCAACACATACATATGGCCCAATCAACTCCTACACATGCTAGTGGGTTTCATCGAGTTACTATGGCAATGACAGGTCATGCAGAGGAAATGGGTTCAACTACCGTAGCACACAGCAGTTTGAAACGCGTTGTCTTAATGCAGTAAAAGAGAGCAGGAACGAGAACATGGGATTATATCGATATGATCAAATGGTTGGTTGCTTGCCTGATGGTTCGATGCACTGATACGGTTCTTCGTTAGGGTAATCACGATACTCCTCGGAGGCAGATCCTGCCGCAAAGAGCACCGATACACAACCATCACCAAACAATGTGCAACAATATGATGCATGCATGAAACATGGCAATATGAATGTGTTGGGCTAATGCAGCTAAGACCAGAAGGGTTTGAACCAATTTGAATCAAAGATTCAAATTTCAAACTCAAACATGGCCCTTTAAAGTGTTTTTCCTTGTTCTGCATTAAACATCAAGTTAACTTGCTTAGTCATGCATGAAAATAGTACAGATGGATAGATTGGATTTTTCTGATCATTTTTCATATATAATTTGTCTGATTTGGAGTTACAGAATAAAAGTTATGAATTTTTGAAGTTTAAATTATATTCTGGAATTTCCTATATTGGATTAATTCCAGAAAATCAATTATTGCGTCAGCCTGACGTCAGTGTGACGTCAGCAGGTCAACGGAACACGTCCGGGTCAAATCTGACAGTGGGTCCCGCGTGTCAGGGTGATTAGATTAATTAAAGTTTAATTAAAAGTAAACCTGTTTAATTAACAGGGCTGGGCCCCACCTGTCATTGACTCAGGGGAGTCAACCAGGGCCCACCCGTGGTCAAACCCGGGTCGGCTGCACCGGCGTTTAGCCGCCGGCGAGCCCGACGCGGCGGCGTAAGTGATTTTTGCCGTTCCGGCAACCAATCGAGCCGCGGAGGGCACCAAAGAGGAGCTGAGGTCGAGCCGCAGCTCTTGGTGGAGTCCGTTGGGGTCGGGGTGGCCGGAGTTCGCACCGGCGACGACTTTGGCGGCCACCGGAGTTCGGCCAAAACCGAACTTGTCGCTAGGGGGATCGGTGAGGTGCGGGGAGCGCACGGTTGGGCCTAACGCAACGTGGTGAGTGCGTTGGACACCGCGGGTTGGCCGGAGGATGGCCGGGAGCACATCGGCGACGAGATCCGCGGCGGTGCGTGCGTGTGATCTTCGTGCGGTGGCTACACGGCTCGGGAATGAGAGAGGGAGGGTCGGAGGGGTAGCTAGGCTCACAGCGCTCCCGTAGAGGCCACCGGCGGGGTCGGGGATGAGCTGAGGCGGCGACGGCGTTGAAGGGGATCTCCGGCGACGGTGAGGTCGGTGCGGTGGTCTCGGGCCACACGAGCACACGGGGCTCGGCTAGCTCGATGAAGTGGACGGAGGCGGAGCTCCTGGACACGGTGGCACGGCGTGGGGTTGACGGAGGGCGTGGCTACGGCGAGGGGGTGGCGGCGATGGCATCGGCCATGGCTGGGGCGTGTGAGGGGGAGGAGCTGGAGAGAGGAGGGGGTGTCTGGGGGGTTCAGAGGAGAGAGGGAGGGCGATTCACGGCGTTAGCCGGGCGAGGGAGGCGGCGAGGCGGCGAGCAGGTGCGTGGCACCCATGCGGTGCTCGCCGTCGAGCACCTGCCTGCCTGCCTGGCCGGCAAGCAGCTCGCTGGCGCGGTGCTGGGCTGGGCCGGCAGGTGGGCCGGGTGCTGGGCGCCAGGTAAGCTTTTCCCATTTTCTTTCTGTTTCTGTTATTTTTTTTAATACTTCTGCAACTTTGTTGAATTAAATAAAATACTTAGGCTACACCTAAAATCACCAAACTACTCCTAGTCCATAGTTGGATTATTTCCAACATGAAACATTTTAGTTTGGAGATATTTGAGCATTTAAATATTTTATATAATTTTAAATGCCCAAATTCAAATATTTATGATTTAATTCAAAAACCCTAGGATGGCCTAGGAAAATGTGCACCAGTTTTGGCAGAGGTTCTGAACCAAGACAAAAATGATGGGCATTTTAGAAGGGCATTTCAGGTTCATTGAAAATTATTTTTAGTCACCCTAGTTGGTTTCAGAGGGGACTGGGGGTTCTGTCATCCCCATTTCAAGTTTCTGATGAAAGAGTAAACATGATGCAACACTCTAATGCATGGCTAACTAGGATGTGACAGGTTAGCACTAATAATAACATGATATATATTTTTCTCATCAAGATAAGCATACTTCAAAGTGCCAGACAATTATTTTAATTCAAACACAGGATCACCGTTAGGTGGAGGAGGACTTCCTAGAGTTTCAATAGGCAAATTGTGTTTTAGGATAGCTTATTGTTCAAAGAATATTTTATCTATTTCATTTCTTTCACGCAAGTGCATATCATTTTCATGGTCAAGCAAATATTGTTCTAAAGGATCAGTAGGAGGCACGACAATAGAAGCAAGACCAATTATTTCATACTTACTAGGTATTTCTTCATTACAAGGTTGTCTAGGAAACTTAGAGAAATTAAATTCATGAGACCATCACCAAAACTAACACCGACGATTTATTTTTCACAATCTATCTTAGAACTAACGGTATTCGAGAAAGGTCTACCAAGGATAATGGGACAAAAGTCATCTTGTGGGGAACCAAAAAATAGAAAATCAGTAGGGTATTTTATTTTCCCACACAAGACTTCAACATCTTGTGTCTCTATTAGCAAGCTTAATAGTAACATCTATGTCTTCCATTTCAGCGGGTGCTATGTCATTCATAATTTCTTGGTATAGATTAAAAGGAATAGCACTCACACTAGCACCAAGTCACATAAACCATGATAGCAATGATCTCCTATTTTTACTGAGACAATAGGCATGTCAACTACGGTTCTATGTTTATCTTTTTCATCAGGCTTGACAATTCATCACAGAAGTAAATAACATGCCCATCAATATTTTATACCAAGAGATCTTTAACCATAGCAACACTAGGTTATACTTTAATTTGTTCAGAGTGTTTAGGTGCTTTAAGATTACTCTTGCAACCCACTGTTGATACCTTAGCATGTTCCTTTATCCTAATAGGGAAAGGTGGTTTTTTAATATAAGTAGTAGGCACAACTGGATCCGTGTGGTAAATAATAGGTCATCTTTTGCTAGAACTAGTTCTTCAATTTCTTCTTTAATAGGGGGATGATATTTAAACCACTTCTCCTTAGGGAGATCAACATGAGTAGCAAATAATTCACAAAAAGAGGCTACTATCTGATATGTCTCCAACGTATCTATAATTCTTGATTGTTCCATGCTATTATATTATCTGTTTTGGATGTTTTATATGCATTAATATGTTATTTATATTATTTTTGGCACTAACCTATTAACCTAGAGCCCAGTGCCAGTTTCTGTTTTTTTACCTGTTTTAGAGTTTCGCAGAAAAGGAATACCAAACGGAGTCCAAATTTAATAAAACTTTCGTGATGATCTTTTTTGGACCAGAAGCAAACCAGGAGACTTGGAGATGAAGTCAGAGAAGCAACGAGGCGGCCACGAGGGTGAAGGGCGCGCCCAGGAGGTAGAGTGCACCCCCTACCTCGTGGGCCCCTCATGGGTCTCCTGGCCTAATTCTTTCACCCATATATACTCTTATACCCCAAAACCATCAGGGGGAGCTGTTCGGGATATGACTACTGAGTTAAACCGCCCAGGAGCGACTGGATTACACTCACAAGGAGTCTTATACAAGAGCCCATGAAGATGAAGGTTATGGCGCTTTAGCTATAAAGACTTAGAGGCCCGGAGGCCTATGGCGGATTAGGGCCCATAATAGTAAACCGTCATAGATGTATAACTTGTATTGTAAGTCAAGGAAAGGATAAACCGAGCCGGACACTTGTATGAGCCGACCTCGGGATTCTGTAGACCGGCCGATGTCAACTTGTGTATATAAAGGGACGACCCGGCGGCGGTTCAGGGACAAGAGACAACAACTTGAGAACTAGGCAAAGCATATTTGTTCCCTGGTAATCGAGACCACATCAAGAACACCACAACCGGATCGTAGGCTTTTACCTTCACCGCAAGGGGCCGAACCAGTATAAACTCCCTGTGTCCTTTGTCCAGTTTAACCCCTCTAAGCTAACCCGATTGCGATGGCTCCACGACTAAGTCCTTTCACTAGGACATCTGATGTGATAATTCCACGACAGTTGGCGCCCACCATGGGCTTAAGGGATACGCAGTGGGCCGGATGACTAAGAGTCGTCGCGGTAAGCTCTACATCGACGATGCAGGCTGGGGCCCTGACGCTGGCTCAATCGAGTACGGGTACCGGGTCCCCTTCGGAGGAATTCACGTCTTCATCGACAAGATCGGCGAACCGGGCCCTGAGCCGGACATCTACACCGACCTCGTCGAGACGGCTCAGCGTACGAGTCCTGCCCGGATTCAGCCCGCCATGAAGCATGCGTTCGTAGGATGTATCCATGGGATCGAATCTGAACTGGTGTCCGAGGGTGAGACAGCCGTTTATTCCGATGGCGAGTCACCCACCGATGAGACCGAGTCTTTGTATCAAGTTCTGGATGGCCTGTTCGGGGGGTATTCCGATGGCAGCAGTATTCCGGACTCTTTTGAACCGCCAAATTGGGTCGCAATCTTCATGGCCGGTTCACAGCCAACCTTGCATAATTCAACAGCAGCGACAATGAATTCCGGATCGGCAGCTGGGGCAGGAGGCCCCACGCGCCAGCCGGCTCAAGTTCTTTCTGGTTTATTGGACGCCTGGACAACATTGTTGACCATGGCAGTTACCCCGGAGACTCAAGATCGGCATAATGCGGAGGTCACAAAACTGCAGGATCAGATAACTCAGGCCAAGGAGGACTTGGCAGCCGAGGAAACCAGGATGGCTGAGGAACGGGCCGCTTTAGATGCCCAGTCATAGAGGATTCAGGCCAAAAATTATCGACTCATGCTGGATCAGAATGCTTCGAATGACGTATTGAGGAGGAGGCATCAATCTCGCCTGTCGATGGATTACAATGCGATGAATCTCTTCAGTACGCCAGGAGCAGGGACCAGCAATCCGGCAGCGGTAAACCGGACTACAACACCTAGGACCGGAATGCCAGATCAGCCATGGGTGATGGGCCCACCTCGACAAACAAATAACCCGCCGCAGTATAAAACACCCCCGCCGGTTCATTTATCCACCCCTTTGGACAACATGATTGCTGCGGCATCTCGATTGGCAGCTATTTCGATGGAGGGTGAGTCGCCAGCAACGGTTGAGACACGGTGGGCCAGGGATCATCTTCAGACTGCCATGGTGCAGCAGCAGGCTTATTCATACAGTCGAGACAGGATTCCCTCAACCCCTCACCCGAGCAAGAGCTACAGCAGGCACATGGATGAACCGGCTGTATCAAGCAGTGCGCGGAACCGTGATGCCCCTCGAGGGCTTAATCCAGCGCGTGGTGGTGCAAATGCTCGGGACGTGGTGGATAATGGCAGAGCATGAAGGGAGGCCGCATTAGCGGCACAGTACGCATGTCATCATCAACCCGCCCCGGTTCAACCGGCGGCGTCAGTAGAACGAGGACTTGCTTTCAGCTCCTGGGGAGTGTCGTGTCTCACCCCGGATCTGCGCAATGTGCGGTTACCCAAGGATTTCAAGTGCCCGCGTAAGGTGCCTAACAAAACCGCCGATTTACCCCCCGAGTCATGGGTCAAGAGCTACGAGATGGTTATTGAGATGTTGGAAGTGGATGAAGCGGCATGTGCAAAATACTTCACCATGATGTTGGAAGGAACAACTCACACTTGGTTAAAGAGCCTGCCCGCTAACTCCATCGGGTCATGGGACCAATTGAAGGCCCGGTTTATAGCGAACTTCAAGGATACGTGCAAACAACCCATCTCCATTGTAGATCTGGCTGCTTGTGTTCAAGGAGAGATGAATCAACAACGCATTGGGTGCGCCGGGTTTCAGAAATCGTTCATTCATAGGACCGCATCAATGCTGATACAGCAATTGTAACATTGGAGGGTAATTGCCGGTTTAAATCGCTGAAGATGAAGTTGGGATGGCTCAAGCGCCACTGCAATGATATGGGAACACTCATGGCAGCTCTGATTAAATATGCTGATTCTGATGATACCAAAGATCCCGATTCTGACGAAGAGAAACCGGAGAAGGGAAAGAAGAATGCCGGTACAAAAGGACAACATAACGAGACAAACCACGGGAACAATGGTAAGCGTAAATCGGATAATTCAGATTTCATGGCTAACACCAATGTGCAGGGCAATACACAGCGTCGTAAGGGTAAACCGCCCAAGCGCGGTGGGGGCATGAATCTGGAGCGCCTGTTAAACCAGCCCTGCCCAAAGCACGGGACGAAGGAGGTTCCGGCAACGCACCTCTGGAAGGATTGCTTCATTAGGAAGGAGTTCAAAAATTCTGATCTCTTCCGGTATGATCAGGGTCCGTCTGGCGGTTCAGGTCCAGGATTTCACGGGCCAGGTTACGGCGGCGACGGTTCAAACTCTGGATTTCATAATAATCAGGGCAACCAGAACAACCAAAGTGGTCACAACCAGCAGAATAATCAGGGGAACCAGCAACAATCAGGTTTTCAGAGTCACCCAAAGCAGTTGAATGGCGGGCAGTATCATGTTTTCACTACTAGCTTATGTAAGAGTGATCAGAAGCTTCACAAGAGAGCAGTTAATGCTGTTGAACCGGCAGTACCCCGTTACTAGCGTTGGTCCAAGCAGCCCATTGTGTGGAGCAGAGAGGATCATCCGCCCCGGGTTGATAATTCGGGTCATCTGGCTTTAGTGGTGGCACCTCAGGTGGGGGGTTATAAATTCACCAAGGTGCTCATGGATGGAGGGAGCAGCATCAACATTTTGTATTATGAAACCTTCCATCGCATGGGATTGATGGATAAGAATCTTAAACCATCGAACACCGTTTTTCACGGTGTAGTACCAGGTAAATCGGCATATCCAGTTGGCAAGATAGCTTTGGAGGTTGTGTTTGGTGATGAGCATGATTCCAGGTCAGAAACTTTGACCTTTGAAGTGGTGAAAATCCAGAGCCCATATCACGCCCTGTTTGGACGGCCGGCTTACGCAAAGTTCATGGCGAGGCCCTATTATATTTATTTACAGCTCAAAATGCCGGGTCATAAGGGGACCATCACGGTGCACACGAGTCGTAAGATTGCTTTGGACTGTGAAGAGGGTGATGCGGCTTATGCTGAGTCGGTTTGTGCAACAGAAGAGTTAAAGTTCTACAAAGACAATGTTGATCTAGCAGATATGACTCCTCTGAAGAAACCCACCACAGAGCATGACCCGACCCTAAAGTTTAAACCGGCTGATGAAACTAAGTTGGTTGATTTTGTTCCTGGCGATTCATCCAAATAGTTTAGTATCAGCACTAATCTGGATCCGAAATAGGAAAGCACGCTCATCGAGTTCATCCGTGAGAATTGAGACATTTTTGCATGGAAGCCTTCTGACATGCCAGGTGTACCGAGGGAACTCTTTGAGCATAATCTCAATATTGATCCGAAGTTTAAGCCGGTCAAGCAGTTTCTCCGCCGCTTCAATGAAGAACGGCGCAAGGCTATTGGTGAGGAGGTAGCCCGGCTCTTGGCAGCTGGGTTTATAATCGAGGTTTTCATCCGGAGTGGCTGGCTAATCCGGTATTAGTACTTAAGAAGAATGGCACTTGGCGCATGTGTGTGGATTACACAGACTTGAACAAAGCTTGTCCGGCGGACCCTTTTGCTCTCCCGCGTATTGATCAGATCATTGATGCTACAGCGGGTTGTGAGTGTTTGAGTTTCTTGGATGCTTATTCTGGTTATCATCAGATCAAAATGGCAGTTAAGGACCAGGAGAAGACAACCTTCATCACTCCCTTTGGAGCATTCTGCTATGTATCTATGCCCTTTGGCCTCAAGAGTGCCCAAGCAACTAATCAGCGATGTGTACAGAATTGTCTTCGTACTCATATTGGGCGCAATGTTCATGCTTATGTGGATGACATTGTGGTAAAATCCAGGAAGAAGGAGACATTGATAGATGACCTCAAGGAGACCTTTGACAATCTTTGGGTTTATAAGATGATGCTCAATCCGGACAAGTGCGTTTTCGGTGTTCCGCAGGCAAGCTCTTAGGTTTTCTGGTGTCTAACAGGGGCATTGAAGCTAATCCGTAAAAGATCAAGGCTATTACGTCTCTGGCTAAACCGGCGTGCATCAATGATGTTCAATGACTGGTAGGTCGTATTGCGGCTCTAAGCCGGTTTATCAGCAGGTTGGGAGAGAAGGCGATTCCTCTCTATCAGATGTTGAAGAAGACAGGCAATTTTGTCTGGAGTGATGCTGCTAATGCGGCGTTTGGGGATTTAAAGAAGCAGTTGGCTGAACTGCTGGTCCTTGCTGCTCTGGTTGATAATGAGTCGCTGTTATTGTATGTGGCTTCTAATGCACGGGCTGTCAGCATGGCCATTGTGGTCGAGCGCAAGGAGGCTGGGAAGGAATATCCGGTTCAAAGACCGTTTTACTATATCAGTGAAGTGCTCATCGAGTCAAAGAAAAGATATCCACATTGGCAGAAGCTGGTGTATGGGGTTTTCATGGCGAGTCGGAAGCTTAAGCAATACTTTCAGGGCCATCCCATCACAGTGGTCAGTTCTGCTCCTTTGGGCGATATAATTCAGAACAGGGAGGCAACTGGCCGGGTTGCAAAGTGGGCTATTGAGCTGGGACCGCACGGGTTGAAGTATATGTCTCGGACAGCTATCAAGTCTCAAGCGCTTGTTGACTTCATCAATGATTGGACAGAGTTGTAGGCACCAGAAGACAAACCGAATAACACATACTAGACTATCCACTTCGACGGGTCCAAGCAATTGGCGGGCTCGGGGGCTGGAGTTGTCCTTACTTCCCCTCGAGGTGATAAAATTTGTTATGTTCTCCGCTTAATGTTTCCTTGTACTAACAATGTAGCTGAGTACGAGGCCCTACTCCATGGTCTCTGTGTGGCTAAGGAAATGAACTTAAGCCGGGTACGATGCTTTGGAGACTCTGATCTGGTGGCTCAGCAAGTTTCTGGCACTTGGGACTCTAAGGATCCACTCATGGCGGCTTACAGATGGGAGGTGGATATTATGGCTGGTCACTTCAAGGGTTATCAGGTTGAGCACACCGATCGGCGCAAAAATGAAGCAGCAGATGCTTTAAGCCGGCTGGGGTCTCAGCGTAAACCGGTACCACCCAATACCTTTCTAGATATCCTGCATAACCCGTCTGTTAAGTTGCCTACAGAGGAGGACTTAGCTATTCCTGATCCGTAGGCGCAGTTGGTGGACGCTTTACATGTAATTCCGGATTGGACGGTTCCATATTTGGCGTATATGAACCAGGGCGAGTTACCAGAAGATGAAGTTCTGGCCAGACAGATAGTCCGGCGATCAAAGTCCACGGTTATTCACAATGGCGAGTTACATCACTGCAGTATCTCAGGCATGTTCCAACACTGTGTTTCTCCTCAAGAAGGCCGTGAGATTCTATGTGAGATCCACGAAGGAGACTGTGGTCACCACGCCGGTTCAAAGTCCTTGGTTGCTAAAGCTTTTCGTCATGGCTTCTACTGGCTGACGGCTCATGCTGATGCTGTGGACTTGGTAAAGCGGTGCGACGGTTGTTAGAAGTTCTCACGACGAGCCCATGTTCCGGCTCAGGAGCTACGGATGATTCCAATCACTTGGCTGTTTGCTACTTGGGGGCTTGATATGGTAGGGCCTTTTAAGCGATCCAAGGATAAGAAGACCCACCTATTGGTGGCAGTTGACAAGTTTACTAAATGGGTTTAAGCGGAGCCCATAAGCAATTGTGACGCAGCCACGACGGTTCAATTCATCAAGAAGGTGATCTTCCGCTTCGGCTTTCCGCACAACATCATCACGGATAATGGCACGAACCTTTCCAAAGGTGAGATGGAGGACTTCTGTCAAAGAGAGTATAACCGGCTTGATGTGTCATCAGTGGCACACCCCCAGTCTAACGGACAGGCTGAGAGAGCAAATCAGGAAATCTTAAAGGGTATCAAGCCCCGGCTTATGGTTCCTTTGAAAAGGACGCCGGGTTGTTGGGTAGAAGAATTACCTTCTGTGTTATGGAGCATAAACACCACCCCCAATCGATTAACGGGTTATACACCTTTCTTCATGGTTTACGGGGCAGAGGCGGTACTCCCAAGTGATATTCGTCATGACTCGCCTCGGGTTGCCAATTATGTTGAAACGGACAACGAGCAAGCACGTCGGGAAGCACTGGACCTGTTAGATGAAAAACGGGACATGGCCTTGGCTCGTTCGGTGGTTTATTAGCAAGACCTGCGGCGTTATCACAACCGCCGGGTGAAGACAAGAACCTTTCAAGAAGGAGATTTGGTGCTTCGGCTCATCCAGGATCAGACCGATATGCACAAGTTATCCCCACCTTGGGAAGGACCCTTTGTGGTCAGCAAGAATCTGCACAACGGATCATACTACCTCATTGATGTTCGAGAGCACGCAAACTCACGCAAATCTGAGGAGGAGACCCGGCGGCCGTGGAACATAGCTCTCCTTCAGCCTTACTACACCTGAGCCATAGGCTCCTCTTATGTACATATTTTGACAATGTATATATTATGATCAATATAATAAACCGGCATCCTTGCTATAAGCGGGGCCTCTGCCGTTTTTTCCAATATCTTTTGATTACATGGGGGCTTTAGCTGACAAAGAGGAGTTCTGCCTGTTAAATCGGTTATCATGCCAAATACAGCTTGGGAGCTTCACACCCAAGGGGCCAAAGAGAGTCTGGTTGCTATGCACAGCTCAAACATAGGCACCCATTGATCACAGCTCACAAAGTTACTTGGGGGCTCTTTGTGCAATGCAACAAAGAGTTTGAAAGGACCTTGTAATATGCTATCAAGCACGGCTTGGAATCCTGGTGTATTCACCTAAAACCCCGGGTTAACCTGCCTTCATCAAGTAAGCCACTCCTATCCCGGTAATCCTGGCATGACCCGCCAAACGTTTGACAAGTCAATCTTATACAGACTCTGAACTTTTCAAAGTTAAAACGACGATTGGTTAGTTGGAGGCCCATCTTGAAAGGCTTTGCAAAATGGTTTAACTCAGCGGCCTGCCAGCCCATGAAAAGCCTCGACTACATGGTTTTATTTGCCTTTGTCAAGATTTGTTCTTTGATGAAATTTTATGTTGAGCCGGCGTCTATTGACCCAACATGGCTATCAGTCATCATACTAACCCGGTGTTTGTTAACCCGGCTTGGCTTTTAGATACAAGTTGTCAGACCACATTCAATTTTAAACCGGTGTTTCTTCACCCGGTCCGGCTTTGACTACAAGTTGCCAAGATGATCATCCGGTGTTCATCACAACCCGGTATGACTTATTATACACCAGCACTGCATGGTGGGAGTTATTAACACTCAAGATTTGGGTTCTCACCCTTACTACAATCAAGTTGGTAAGCCAATAATATGATTTTATATCATAGGTATGATCTATTTCATATTTTTACAGCCTTGGTTATCAACCAGGCTTTGTATTGGGCATTATGACCCGTTCGGCGGTAAACCGCCAGGACAACTTTTTTTATGCAGACACAAGGATTGCAGGAAGTTATCAAGGTATATAAGCAAGCATAGCAACAATCATGGCGGATCAAACAACATCATGTAGCAGTGCACGATGGCAGCGGATCAAAGTATTTCAACTAGCCTATTACAAGGCGCTTTGATGCCCAAAATAATGATTGTTTGTGGCACAGAATGCAGTCTGTGGAAATCAAGCCAGTTGCCGGATTAAGACTCGTCACCAGGTTGACGTGAAGTGGAAGGATCTTCTTGCGTTGGTTCAATCTCCTCCTGCCCACCCAGTGGTTGGAAGTCAATGGTAGCCCAATCGATGCGGGTTAAAGCTTGGAAGACAACTTCGTCACTTATAAGATTGGACGGTTCAACGTCAGGGGCATAGGTGTGCTTACGGATTGGCGGGATAAGATTTTGCACTTCTTTAACAGCTGCATCAACCCGTTTGTTGTCCACGTCATAGCTGGACCGATGGACAGACAAGTCAACTTCTTCGGCCAATTGGCTTGCAAGCATGCACATCTCCTTGGTCAAGGTTTTGAGGGCTTCATTATCAAATGTTGACCCATCTTCTTGTTCGCCAGGATAGCCTTTTCCGATATCTGCTGGATCAAGATCAGCTATCCAAGCTTTGGCCCGAGTTAGTGTTGATAAAGCGCCAGCCCTGGCAGCAGAACGCTTTACCTCTTCTATCTAGGCAGGTGTCATAGATAATTTAGCCATGATCAAGGT
This sequence comes from Triticum dicoccoides, assembly GCF_002162155.2. Taxonomy (NCBI): domain Eukaryota; kingdom Viridiplantae; phylum Streptophyta; class Magnoliopsida; order Poales; family Poaceae; genus Triticum; species Triticum dicoccoides. Next base: position 645,512,372 of record NC_041387.1, read on the forward strand.
TGGCGGCGGTTTATTGTATGAGGCCGCGCAGATGACTCGTTGAGCACCGGTATACAATTGTTCTATCAAAGTATAAGCTGCCTTCAACTTCTTCTGCATATCTGAGCCCAGATGAGCAACACGACTACCTGCAACGGTTTAAGAAATTGCTGTTAAACCGGCAGTGTAAAAAATGTTTACTAAAACAGCTGAATAAGAATACTTACCAAATATAGCAGAAGTCATTGCGTTGATTTGACGTTTTAAGCTGCTCAGCTCTTCTGCTACCGGGTTAAGTGCTGCTTCAGCGTCCTCCGCCCGCTTCAACAAACCAGCCTTTTCAGTTTCCCAGCTGGCACACTTGTTCTTGAAGCCATCTTTCAATTGCTCCATGGCTGTCAAAGCGCCTTTCAGTTCATCCTTGGCCTTGGAGGTTTCTTCTTGCTGGGACTTAATATTTTCTTGAAGATCGGCAATTTGGGAATCTTTATTGCTCAAGTCAGCCTGTAACAGACAGATGATAAGTTGTTAATATCTTCTCAAAAGTCCCAAGCACATAACAAGTTATACACTTGGCACTTGGGGGCTAATGCGGATTGCTTCTTAACTGACATTTTAAAGTCCCAAGGCTCAATACAAGTATTAATCTTGGCACTTGGGGGCTAATTCCTAATTGATCAGATCAACCAGATGTTAAGGAATTCAACAAGGTTAAACTTTTCAACAGAAAGCCCGGTTCATCTTGCAGAGATAAACCGGCCCTTTGGGGCTACAATGGGATTGATATAAAGCACAAAGAAAGATTTATAGAAGTTACCTCATAGCGCTCTTTCATTAAGTTGACTAAACCGGCCTCATAATCGCGATTTTTATATAGGAGGTTTAGATATCCAGAATGGAGCTCCTGAGCACTGAGATGAGTACAGCTTGACAAATCAGTCTTCCATCTGCCTTTCTCCACAGCAGCAGATTCCACTTTGGCACTGTGCTTTGAGAAAGCGACAGGGTTGCCAGGAGAAGTGTGGCCAAAACCAGTGATTACCACATCATCAGTCTTGCCATCAAAAATTTCATCTGTGTTGGACGGTTTGGCAGTGGTTCTTGCTGGGCTTGGAGGGTTAGCAGCTGGACTCGGTGGATTGGCAGCTTGGCTTGGCGGATCAACATGAGGACTGGTCGGTTAACTTCTGGCGGATCAACATAAGTGTCCTAATCTTGTGGCATAGGATCATCCATAGCAATATCAGTGTCTCCACCAACACCTTTTGAGGTCCTCTCCGGTTCAAACTCCTAAGTGGGAATACTCAGCTTCACATTTTTGCTGAGCCGGGCTTTGGCGCTGCAAATAGCAAACAGAGGTTAATATGGTAAACCAGTACAAGAAAGTAAAGCTAAAATTATCATACTGACCCAGGGATGGTCTTGAGAGGAGGCATTTGTGTGGTTGATGAATCGCCAGAAGATGAATTGGAAGTTACCTGATAATTCGAGTCAGATGGATTAAGAGGGTATCGAAACTAACCCGCCAAGGGATAAGATTTATTAGAATTACAAGAGACCTCTGCATGGCGCTTCCGGATTGGGGTGTCTGGTAAACCAGAAGAAGTGACTTGCTGGCCGCTGTGCCGGGTTGTGCGACGAGCTTCATGTTGCCATGTCTTCAAAGACAAGTGTGGATCCAAATGAGCAAGAGGATGTGAGTGTTTTACTTTCCGGATTGCGCGGCGAAGTTTTTGTATTGGTACATGATCTGAATTGGAGGAAAGGGAGATTACCTCTACATGGTCAGCGTGGCTGGCTTCCGCATCGTCCTGATAATGATCATTGTCAATAAGATGCATGAAAAATGAACTAAGGGAGTCAAGTTCTACCTCTGGTTCCGAATCATCAACATCTTCGGGCGGATCAGAGGACTCGGTGGTCCTCTTCATTGCGGGTTTCTTGGTGACTTTGGTCTTGTTACTGGAGCTCTCGCCGGTTTGTCTTGTGGCTTAGCCGGTTTGTCCTGAGATTTCTTTTTCCATAATGGATCTTTGTCCTGCAAAGAGAAAACAGAAGGCTATTATTAAATGTTAATAGGAAGACGGATTAAAAGCAGACGGATAAGACTCTTACAGCTGGCGGTTTGTTGGAGGCATAAAAGGGATGCAGCCCAGTTTTGCTACACTCAGTTATCGGTTCATCTAACATCTTTTTGACAGACTCAGTGACCTCATCGTCAGTCGTCTGTATTTCAGTGTGCCGTTGAGGATCCTTGGCATCTCCAGTGTATTCACATATTAATCTAGGGCGACGGCTTAAGGGAAAAATACCCCATGAAACCCAGCAACGGACAAAGTCCATAACGGTTAAACCGTTTGCCATAAAAGCCCAGAGCTTAGCAAGTTGTGGTGCATATGTTTGTTGTTCTCCGGCAGTAAGCCATTGAGGCAGTGGATGCTCATTGCTGAGCCGGTAAGCACGATAACCCGACAGAGGATTTTCATCAGCAGGGGCAGTGTTCCGGCAGTAGAACCACGTCTGATTCCACACCTTGGGGTGGCTATGATGTTTAACATGAGGAAAATTAACTTCTTTCCTTTTCTAAATCGACACCCCACCAAGTTCAGTGTTGGGGCCGTCGGTGAATTCAGTTCGGCGGTTCAAGTGGAAGAAGTCTCTGAAAAGTTCAACAGTTGGTTCTTCTTGAAGATAAACTTCACAAAACACTTGGAAGTTGCAAATGTTGGACACCGAGTTTGGTCCAATGTCTTGAGGGTGGAGTTGGAAGCTAGCAAGCACATCACGGATTTTTTTTGATTCGGGAGGGCTGAATCCTCGGTCCAGATGCTGCATAAACACAACCACTTCTCCATCATGAGGTTCAGGAGGATTCTTAGTACCAGGGACTCGCCAATGAATGATCTTCTTAGCTAAAGCGCCAGTCAGAACATACCCAGTAAGCTGCTCTTCTTTAATCAGGGAGGGAACCCAATTGCAAGAAGAGAACTGTTTGGCCATTTTTGATGACAACCTGTAAAGGAAGTTCAAGTACTGGTTCACGGTTCAAGGTTGATATGCGTAAACTAGTGTCAAACCAGGGGATTTAATCAAAGCATGTGTATATGTTAAACCGGATACTTATGTTCAGGTAAGGGTGGCGGTTTAAGTGAGGGCTAATGGTACCTGGCGGATTATTATTTTCTAAAGGTTAAACCGCCTACATTGGAAGAAACAGATCTGAAATTTGCTAAGTGCTACGCAAACAGGCTTCACAAGCTAAGATTTTCATTATGGATCTAGCACAGTTCAGGAAAAGGAAAAATATCAAAGCCCTAAAATGGCGATAGCAGAAATAGCAAAGGTCCAGATGAGATCTGCTCATAGCTGAAAGGATATTATGGCGAGGCAAAATAAACTACAGCTCCGGCCGCAAAGGAAAAATGCCAAGCTTATCTAGATTTGATGAGACAGTAGGGTTGAAGCAACGAACACAGATGAACGCTGATGAACACCGATGAACACCAAAACCCTAATGCGGATCTAGGGTTGAAGGATGGAGGTTTACCAGATTCACAAGAGGGGCGGAGGAGTGTCGTGGATCTCTGGTATGTTCAGGTCGATGCGGCGGCCAAGGATGATGCAGACCTTGAAAGTCGAGGGCGGCGGTGGAACTCGAGCTCTTCGGGATCGCGAGGAAGATGAAGATGCGAAGAGGCAAGGGGGAGAATGGAAAGGACCCCCGATCTTATTTATAAAGGCAAATGGATAAGTGACATGCGCGAGAATCGAGAAGTCAAAAATCGGATATTTGATACAGCTGTCGCCTCGATCTTTGGAGATCAATTAATAAAAAAGAAATCTTTATGAGTTTTTTTACGCAGATGACGTCATGGCGGTTTAAGGTGATTCCAGAAGATGACGTCACGGCGGTTTACATGGACAACATGAAGATGTTCAAATCAGAAATTCTCTAAGTTGAAGATTGACATGAACAAGTTCAAATCAATCTGGGGCCTAATGTGGGGGATATGACTACTGAGTTAAACCGCCCAGGAGGGGCCGGATTACACTCACAAGGAGTCTTATACAAGAGCCCATGAAGATTAAGGTTATGGCGCTTTAGCTATAAAGACTTAGAGGCCCGGAGCCCTATGGCGGATTAGGGCCCATAATAGTAAAACCGCCATAGATGTATAACTTGTATTGTAAGTCAAGGAAAGGCAAAATCGAGCCGGACACATGTATGAGCCGGCCTTGGGATTCTGCAGACCGGCCGGGCGTCAACCTGTGTATATAAAGGGATGACCCGGTGGCGGTTCAGGGACAAGAGACAACAACTCGAGAACTAGGGAAAGCATATTTGCTCCCTAGTAATCGAGACCACATCAAGAACACCACAACTGGATCGTAGGCTTTTACCTTCACCGCAGGGGGTGAACCAGTATAAACTTCCTGTGTCCTTAGTCCGGTTTAACCCCTCTAAGCTAACCCGATCGCGATGGCTCCACGACTAAGTCCTTTCACTGGGACATCTGATTTGTTAATTCCATGATAGGAGCCATGAAAACACTTTTCCACCGCCGCAACCTTCTATACCAGTGAGATCCCATCTAGGGGCCTTTTCTGGCGTCCTGCGGAGGGGATTCGATCACGGAGGGCTTCTACATCAACACCATCGCCCTTCCGATTAAGCGTGAGTAGTTTACCATAGACCTCTGGGTCCATAGCTAGTAGCTAGATTGCTTCGATGTAATACTATTTTGCTGTGTGTTTCCCGAGATCCGATGAATTGTGGGTTTATGATTAGATTATCTATGAATATTATTTGAATCTTCTCTAAATTCTTATATGCATGATTTGATATATTTGCAAGTATCTTCGAATTATCGGTTTAGTTTGGCCTACTAGATTGGTTTTTCTTGCAATGGGACAAGTGCTTAGCTTTGGGTTCAATCTTGCGGTGTCCTTTCCTAGTGACAGTAGGGGTAACAAGGCACGTATTGTATTGTTGCCATCGAGGATAAAAAGAAGGGGTTCTCATCATATTGCTTGAGTTAATTCCTCTACATCATGTCATCTTACTTAATGCGTTACTCCGTTCTTTACAAACTTAATACTCTGGATGCATGCTAGATAGCGGTTGATGTGTGGAGTACTAGATGCAGAATCGTTTCAGTCTACTTGACACGGACATGATGCCTATGTTCATGATCATTGCCTTAGATATCGTCATAATTATGCGCTCTTCTATCAATTGCTCGGTAGTAATTTGTTCAGCCACTGTATTATTTGCTATCTTGAGAGAAGCCACTACTTAAACCTATGGCCCACGGGTCTCTTTTCTATCACATAAGTTCTATTTTCCGTCATACTAGTTTCCGATCTACTCTTTTGCAATCTTTTACTTTCCGATCTACAAACCAAAAATACCCAAAAATATTTACCTTACCGTTTATCTATCTCTATCAGATCTCACTTTTGCAAGTAACCATGAAGGGATTGGCAACCCCTTTATCGCGTTGGGTGCAAGTTTGTTGATTGTTTGTGTAGGTATTCGGTGACTTGTGCCGTCTTCTACTGGATTGATACCTTGGTTCTCATACTGAGGGAAATACTTACTCTACTTTGCTACATCACCCTTTCCTATTCAAGGGAAAAACCAACGCAAGCTCAAGAAGTAGCAGGAAGAATTTCTGGCGCCGTTGCTGGGGAGATCTACACCAAGTCAATCCATGCCAAGTACCCATCATAAACACTCATCTCTTGCATTATATTATTTGCCATTCGCCTCACGTTTTCCTCTCCCCCACCTCTAAAATGATTTTCGAAAAGATTTTCCTTTTCTTCGCCCCTCTTCCGTTCGTCTTCTTCGCCTGCTTTTTGTGTGCTCGTGTGTTGGATTGCTTGCTTTGTCACGATGGCTCAAGATAATCCCAAATTGTGTGACTTTTCCAACACCAACAACAATGATTTTATTAGTAATCCGACTGCTCCCACTACTAATGCTGAATCTTGTGAAATTAATGCCACTTTGCTAAATCTTGTTATGGAAGATCAATTTTCTGGCCTTCCTAGTGAAGATGTCACATCCCATCTAAATAATTTTGTTGATTTGTGTGGTATGCAAAAGAAGAAAGATGTGCGTCTGGGATATACCCCGCGGTATGACCCGGCTGGAGTTGTAAACCGGCTGGGACTTGGTAAACCGGCGGAGAGTCAAGACAGATGGCTAAGATAGACGGTAAACCGGCTGGTGGTAAACCGGCAGAGAGTCAAGACAGATGGCTAAGACAGACGGTAAACCAGCGAGTGTTAAAACGGCAGAGAATGTTAAACCGGCAGACAATGTTAAACCGACAGAGAATGTTAAACCAACAGACAATGTTAAACCGGCAGACAATGTTAAACCGGCAGACAATGTTAAACCGGCAGACGTTAAGAAGCCCAGGAAGGGAAGTCAAAATAGTTTAAGTTAAAGTCTGAGTTGGACTCCACATGTAACCCGCCTCTTCAACATATATAAGGAGGGGCAGGGCTCCTCAAAGAGGGACAAGCAAGAAACAATCTCTAGGGCTAGACACAACTAGAGGAGAGCCGGTTTACGGCGACTCCTTCGTGATGATAATGAGATCTAGCCTCAAACAACATGTAGGGTTGTTACCGGATGATGTTTCCCGGGGCCCGAAGCTGTCTAAATCTTTGTCTTGTATGTTGATCCGCCCTGCGTCTCTCGTCCCACTCAACCCCTCTCAAGCTACCACATATATGCGTTGGCCTTGCGACTAAGTCCTCACACTAAGGACATCTGACGGGTTAATTCCACGACAGTTGGCGCCCACCATGGGGCCCGCGCACGGTGGTGTTGAGTTCTTGGAGGGACCTCTTCAGGCATTGAGAAGCTCGCAGTTTACGGATGAAGAAGAACTGGCATGGATCAACAATATTAAGCAGAGCCGCGGTCGGGTTAATTAAATTTTATGGTCAACTATGAAGATGGCAGGGCAAGTTTTTGAATCTAGAGGAACAAAGGAAATTTAGGGTTACGAGGCAATAGATAAACATGATCCGGCAATTCAATGAATCCGAAGATGAATTGATATTGGCTACATCGGCCGCCGTGTGGGCAAAAGACAACATCCACTATCAAATTGTCGGGGTCCTGGTTGGTTTCCTTGTTAAACAAAGCAACAGCGATGACGGGACAACGGTTGAAGAGATTGGAGTTGATCAATTGTTTTGATGCACGGAAAACAAAAAAGTGTCAGCAGGAGATTTCAGCATGTCAGTGATTAAACAAAGCCGGCCTAAGCAATGCCGGCCGGTCTCAGCCAGCAAGACAGACAATGCTACGACCCGGAAAGCAGAGATAACCCGGAAACTGAGGGGGTCATAGATTCAGACTTATCAAATTGGCAAGCTAACTCGCCGCCGATACAGAGATCCGCTGGCTGTGTGTATTAATCAACCGTTGCCTCATTGCCAGAACCGGCCGACCGGGCCACCTCGCCTCAAGCCGCCAGCGCCAAGTCAATGGCGGGTCACTCCCAGCCTCGTTTAGCTGCCATTGACCCGGCCATATGGTTTCTGCAGTAAGATGCTTCGCCGGCTCACTGCTGTCGCTGCGGGCCGCCTTTATTCACCCGGTGGAGTTGCAGGTCCCCGAGCATCTATTATTGCCGTATTACTCCGAACGCTGCGACTGCATCCATCATATTAAATCACCACCGCGCCTTGCTTGGTCAACTCATCGCCGGGCCTCCTCAAACTGCTGCCTCTCCTCGGCTTGATGCCTCAAAATGGCCAGATCCACCCTCCAGGCCTCCCCTTGAATCACCGAGATGCTGCTCTCACATCAAGCGCTGGTCCTGTTATATCGACCCACCGCGGCCACTGCTCTGAACCAACACCTCCAAACCGCCGTGGCCGGCTCTCTGCCGCCTCCATTGTTGTACCTCTACTCTAAACAGCAGCCTCCGCTTTGCTGCGCATGGCCGCGGCCCCGAACTGACTCTGAGTCGCCCCAGCCTCTGCTGTGGTTCACCATAAAACCGCCCTGGCGCCACCGTTGTGGCCATGGATGATATCTGGGCTATCAGCGCCAAACCAGCCGGTTTCCGCCGCAAACCGCCGTTGCCTCACCAACCGGCCGCCGGTTCGATCGCGCCTCACCTCCTCCTGCTGCTGCTACATACGCCGCAAGCTGCTGCCACGACTCACCCCTGCCTTGCGCAGCCTTTGCGGCAAAACCGCCGCCGTACGATCTGCCTTGCACCGCCCCTGCTGGAGCGGCCTCGAACCGCCGCTGCTCTAATCCGTCGTGCCTGCCGGCGCCTGTACCTGTTGAGTTGCCGTGCTTCATCCCCCAACTCACCGGTGTCTCTCCGACCTGCCGCCGGTCGAACAGCCGTTGCCCTGCCAGGTGCCCAATGCTACGCGTCAAGCGCACACCGAGCCGCCCTCACTCCCGCGCGAGCTCCTGCGTGCGTCCTTCAGCCGCCGCTTCCGCCGTCGCTCACACGCAACCAGTTTAGGCCACTACTACGTGCAAAGATTCTGCATACAGATCATTTGCTGTCTAAATAAATCAGGTGATATGCATCCAGTTTACTTTTTATCAGTACTGGTTAAACTTTTTTTTTGTGAAAACAACTAATCTGCCCTATAGTGTTGTTATACGCAGGTAAATTATTCATGACAAAAAATGATATTATACCGCGGAGATTGAGGCACGCCAACATCATTTAGCACAGGTGGTCGTCGTTACTCAACGGACTCCTGCACCAGCTTACAACGTCGTGGCTGTCTCTCGCGACCGCGCCGGCTTACAATGCCATGACCGTCTCTTGCGGCCTGGTCTACATCAACACACCGGGCCGCACCTATCTGCATGAGCTGTCTGAGCAAGTCACTGCTTGGGTAGCCTGGTTTTCTTCCAATACCTTGGAGGCACATTATCTTTCTGTCGCCGTCTGCACTGGATGGATCAATGGACATGCGCACAAATCAAAGCCACTACAGTTTGGTCCACTTCAAACAGCCAGTTGAAAGGAACCATTGGCCGAGTTGCTGACACGGCTCATACGGGATCATCTATAACCCGCCTCAGTCACCTCAATCTTCTGTGGATTCGCATTGCGTTATCAACACCAATGATATATATCTTTCTGCTATGGACAAGTACGGAGAATCTCAAGACAACTCCTTGAGTTATCTTAAGACTCGGGGGCTACAATGATATGATTCAGCAAGTCTTGCCGTTTTAAGCAAATTCAAGTGCCCAAGGACGTTGAAGGGAAATATAACCCAGTCCTGGAGGCTACTATTATATTGATGAAAAATTAAAGGCCGTCAGAGAAGTTCCGGCTCAAAAAAGTATATGACAAAATCCCGGCTCAATGAAGAAGTTCCGGGTCATCAGAAAGGATTCCGGTTCAAAATCCGGTTCAAGAGACATCTCTTTCTCATAAAGCGTTGAAGCTCTCTAAATATCCGGTTTACAATCCGGTTCAAAAGAAATTTATATATCATGAAGCTTTGAAGCTCTCAGATCCGGTTCAAAATCCGGTTCAAGGGGAAATCTGTCTCCCACAAATTTCTGAAGCTGTCAATACCTGGTTCAAAATTCCGGCGCAAAAAGAATTCATCTCTCGCAAGCTCGAGTTCTCAGAAAAGTTAAAAGGTTGCCGAAGAGGACTTGTTGCCATGATGCACAGTTCACACATGGGTATCCCGCCTTATTGGCCTATCATATTATTGGTTGCATCGGGGCTTCAACTGTCAAAGCGGAGTACTACCTATTAAACCGGCTATCATGCCACAATACAGCTGGGGAGCTTCACACCCAAAGGGCCAAAGAGAGTCTGGATGCTATGCGCAGCTCAAACATAGGCACTCAATGAGCATAGCTCATCATGTTACTTGGGGGCTCCTTGTGTCAAATACCAAGGAGTTTGAACGGACCCTTGTAACTGGGTATCGACCCACGGCTTGGAAGCCTGGTATATTTACCTAAAACCCCGGGTTAACCTGCCTTCATCAAGTAAGCCACTCTTATCCAGGTAATCCTGGCACGACCATCTGAACGTTTGAGAGTTACTCTCATTGAGACCCTGAACTTATCAAAGTTAAAACGGTGATTGGTTAGTTGGAGGTCCATCTTAAAGGCTTCATCAAATGGTTTAACTCAGCGGCCTGGCAGCCCATGAAAAGCCTCGCATTTGGGCCTGGCAGCCCTCGAAAAGCCTCGACTACAAGTTTTATTCGCTTTTGCTGTTTGCAAAGTTTTATCTCTTTTTTGATCAAGTTTTAAATTAACCCAGTGTTTACTGACCCGGCCAGACTATATGTCATTACATCAACCCGATGTTTCTTAACCCGGTGTGGCTTCCAGTTATCAAACTGTTAGCACATAATCACTTATAATCCGATGTTTATTGACCCGGCCTGGCTTTGGACTATAAGTCGCCAGTATATATTTGGATTGCGCCATTGGAATCATGCGCTTATAAATCATTGGATTATATTATTCAAATCTTTAATAGACAACATGGCTGGATTTTTATTATGGTTATCAATAACCAGTATTATGATTGAGGTTTTGAAAGTTGCTTTAGCGCAATGGCTATCATATTATCAATGGATATGATTTATTCTACAATTGAAGGAATAGTCCCGAGTTGCTGCAGGCTTACAACCCGGCACTAGGGGGCTACATTATTCAAGTTTATATCAAATACACAAGTCTCATGTCGCTGCAAGCATGCACCATGACACTTGGGGGCTAATGCAAAGTCATTGTTTGCTCACCTTATTGAAGACCCGACTCATCACATCGTAATGAGCCGGCTCTTGGCGGCTACCAATTGCTTCTGTCAACAATTCAAGGTATAAAGTTTTTTATCCATTACATTGTCCACCGCTCAGTTGGTAAAGCACAAGGCTCTTAACCTTGTGGACATGGATTCAAGCCCCATGATGGGGGTTACATCATATGGTGTTATTTTTTAATGAAGTATATATCAAGTCCCACCTTAATATTATCTTACTGAGCCGGCCATTGGGGGCTACACAGTTGTTGTTCAAAGTTTACATTCTTATATTTGCAAAGTCCCTGCTCATTATTGCATCATGACCCTGCCCTTGGGGGCTACACTGGTTGAAGTTTTTATGAGCATCAGGAAATTACAAGTCCCAGGTTGCTGCAAGCATGACAACCCGGCACTTGGGGGCTACATATGTGGAATACACAATTCTGACTAGTGATTGAGATGAACAACCTGTATTTCTTCAAGATTGTGATGTTTATATTGAAGCAAGTCTTAAGTTGTTGCTATGCTACCTTCTTAAGACTTGGAGGCTACAAGTGATAGTCATATAAAGAGGTATATTTTCAAGCTGGATGTTAACTACAAGTATGACCTGGTGCAATCAATATTTATAAACCGGCAAGTTCTACATTCTTAAACCGGCTGAAGATCAGATGAGGATTTCAAGGACCATTATTTTTGTTAAGTCATTGGGAGCTGAGTCAAAGAAGTTATTCTTCACAATATTTCTCTGTGACAAACCAATGTCAGCAAATTGATTATGAAGCTGGCCTATTAAACCGGATTTTCTAGAAGAATGAAGTGACAAGGACTTAAGGATGATCATAGTCAGTTTAACATGGATAAATCCAACTTAAACTGGGGGCTAATGTCGGGGATATACTCCGCGATATGACCCGGCTGGAGTTGTAAACCGGCTGGGACTTGGTAAACCAGCGGATGGTAAACCGGCGGAGAGTCAAGACAGATGGCTAAGACAGACGGTAAACCGGCTGGTGGTAAACCGGCAGAGAGTCAAGACAGATGGCTAAGACAGACAGTAAACCGGCAAGTGTTAAACCGGCAAAGAATGTTAAACCGGCAGACAATGTTAAACCGACAGAGAATGTTAAACCGGTAGACAATGTTAAACCGGCAGACAATGTTAAACCGGCAGACAATGTTAAACCGGCAGACGTTAAGAAGCCCAGGAAGGGAAGTCAAAATAGTTTAAGTTAAAGTCCGAGTTGGACTCCACATGTAACCCGCCTCTTCAACGTATATAAGGAGGGGCAGGGCTCCTCAAAGAGGGACGAGCAAGAAACAATCTCTAGGGCTAGACACAACTAGAGGAGAGCCGGTTTACGACAACTCCCTCGTGATGATAATGAGATCTAGCCTCAAACAGCATGTAGGGTTGTTACCGGATGATGTTTCCCGGGGCCCCAAGCTGTCTAAATCTTTGTCTTGTATGTTGATCCGCCCTGCGTCTGTCGTCCCACTCAACCCCTCTCAAGCTACCACATAGATGCGTTGGCCTCGCGACTAAGTCCTCACACTAAGGACATTTGACGTGTTAATTCCACGACAATGTGGATAATGATATTGTTAAATTGAAGCTATTTCAGTGTTTGGTTAGAGATCGCGCTAAAACTTGGTTTTCATCTTTGCCTAAAAATAGTATTGATTTCATCTCTAAGTATTTCCCTCCCGCTAAGATCATCTCCCTTAGGAACGATATTATGAATTTTAAGAAACTTGATCACGAACATGTTGCACAATCTTGGGAGAGAATGAAATTGATGATACGAAATTGCCCTACACATGGTTTGAACTTGTGGATGATTATACAAAAAATTAATGTCGGATTGAATTTTGCTTCTAGAAATCTTTTAGATTCGGCCGCTGGAGGCACTTTTATGGAAATCACCTTAGGAGAGGCTACTAAACTCCTTGATAATATCATGGCTAATTATTCTCAATGGCACACCGAAAGATCCACTAGTAAAAAAGTGTGTGTGATTGAAGAGATTAATGTTTTGAGTGGAAAGATGGATGAACTTATGAAATTATTTGCTAATAAGAGTGCTTCTTTTGATCCTAATGCTATGCCTTTGTCCACTTTGATTGAGAATAATAATGAATCTATGGATGTGAATTTTGTTGGTAGGAACAATTTTGGTAATAACGCGTATAGAGGTAATTTTAATCCTAGTCATTTCCAAATAATTCCTCTAATAATTATGGAAATTCCTACAACAATTCTTATGGAAATTATAATAAGATGCCCTCTGATTTTGAGAATAGTGTTAAATAATTTATGAGTTCGTAAAAGAATTTAAATGCTTTGATTGAAGAAAAAATTCTCAAGATCGATGATTTGGCTAGGAATGTGGATAGAATTTCTCTTGATGTTGATTCTTTGAAACTTAGATCTATTCCTCCTAAGCATGATATCAATGAGTGATACGTCTCCATCGTATCTATTTTTCCAAACACTTTTGCCCTTGTTTTGGACTCTAACTTGCATGATTTGAATGGAACTAACCCGGACTGACGTTGTTTTCAGCAGAACTGCCATGGTGTTATTTTTGTGCAGAAATAAAAGTTCTCGGAATGACCTAAAAATCCACGGAGCAAATTTTTTGCAATTAATAAAAAATATTGGCGAAAGAAACAAGTCCAAGGGGCCCACACCCTGTCCACGAGGGTGGGGGGGCGCCCTTCCCCCCTAGGCGCGCCCCCTACCTCGTGGGCCCCCTGGTGCTCCTCCGACCTCAACTCGAACTCCATATATTCACGTTCGGGGAGAAAAAAATTGAGGAGAAGGATTCATCGCGTTTTACGATACGGATCCGCGCCAAGCCCTAAACCTCTCGGAGGGCTGATCTGGAGTCCGTTCGGGGCTCCGGAGAGGGGAATTCGTCGCCGTCGTCATCATCAATCATCCTCCATCACCAATTTCATGATGCTCACTGCCGTGCGTGAGTAATTCCATCGTAGGCTTGCTGGACGGTGATGGGTTGGATGAGATTTACCATGTAATCGAGTTAGTTTTGTTAGGGTTTGATCCCTAGTATCCATTATGTTCTGAGATTGATGTTGCTATGACTTTGCTATGCTTAATGCTTGTCACTAGGGCCCGAGTGCCATGATTTCAGATCTGAACCTATTATGTTTTCATGAATATATGTGAGTTCTTGATCCTATCTTGCAAGCCTATAGTCACCTATTATGTGTTATGATCCGACAACCCCGAAGTGACAACAATCGGGACCACTCTCGGTGACGACTGTAGTTTGAGGAGTTCATGTATTCATGAAGTGTTAATGCTTTGGTCCGGTACTCTATTAAAAGGAGGCCTTAATATCCCTTAGTTTCCAATAGGACCGCGCTGCCATGGGAGGGTAGGACAAAAGATTTCATGCAAGTTCTTTTCCATAAGCTCGTATGACTATATTCGGAATACATGCCTACATTACATTGATGAACTGGAGCTAGTTCTGTGTCAGCCTATGTTATAACTGTTGCATGAGGAATCGCATCCGACATAATTATCCATCACTAATCCAATGCCTACGAGTTGTTCATATATTGATCTTTGCTTAGTTACTTTACCGTTGCCACTATTACAATTACTAGAGAACTGCTACTCTTACTTTTGCCACTGTTACCGTTACTTCCATACTACTTTGCTACTAAATACTTTGCTGCAGATATTAAGTTATCCAGGTGTGCTTGAATTGACAACTCAACTGCTAATACTTGAGAATATTCTTTGGATCCCCGTGTGTCGAATCAATAAATTTGGGTTGAATACTCTACCCTCAAAAACTGATGCGATCCCCTATACTTGTGGGTTATCAAGACTATTTTCTGGCGCCGTTGCCGGGGAGCATAGCTCTATTCTTTGAGTCACTTGGGATTTATATCTGCTGATCAATATGAAGAACTTTAAATACGAAAGAACTAAGATTTTTCCCTCAACTATGAGGGGAGGTAAGGAACTTCCATCTAGCTCTGCACTTGATTCACCTTCTGTTTTGAGTAAGCTTGCGACACCTAAACCTGCTTCTGCTATTAATTCTGATATGTCGCAAGTTATTGATGATGCATTTTTGCTATGCATGATACTTATGATGAAACTACTTATATGCTTGATACTATTGTGCCATTAGGTGAATTTCTTGATGAACAACTTGCTAGGGCTAGAGACAATGAAATTATTGAAACTGATAATATTGATGAAAGTGATGATGAAGATTCTCCCCCTAGATATGAATTGCCTGTTGTGCCTGAGGGTTATGTTATGTATGAAGAAACTGCTAGTGATTTTCTTGCTTGCAAAGATAGATCTGATCTTAAGAAATTATTAGCTAAGCTTAAAGAAAAGTCTCTTAATGCTAGAATGAAATATAACCCTGCTTTTGCTACTTCACCTATCTTTGTTACTGATAAGGATTATGATTTCTCTGTCGATCCTGAGATAATTACTTTGGTTGAATCTGATCCTTTTTATGGCTATGAATCTGAAACTGTTGTGGCACATCTTACTAAATTGAATGATCTAGCCACCCTGTTCACTAATGATGAGAAAACTCGTTACTACTATATCCTTAAATTATTTCCGTTCTCATTAAAGGGTGATGCTAAAAAATGGTTTAATTCTCTTGATCCTGGTTGTGTGCATAGTCCCCAGGATATGATTTATTACTTCTCTGCTAAATATTTCCCTGCTCATAAGAAACAAGCTGGATTAAGGGAAACATATAATTTTGTGCAAATTGACGAAGAGAGTCTCCCACAAACTTGGGGGAGGGTTCTCCAATTACTTAATGCTTTGCCTGATCATCCTCTCAAGAAAAATGAAATACTTGATATCTTTTATAATGGACTAACCGATGCTTCCAAAGACCACCTGGATAGTTGTGCTGGTTGTGTTTTTAGGGAAAGAACAGTTGATCAAGCTGAATTGCTATTGAATAATATGTTGACTAATGAAAACAATTGGACACTTCCGGAACCAACTCCTAAGCCAACTCCGAAGAAAAGGGGTATTCTATTTCTCAGTCCTGAAGATATGCAAGAGGCAAAGAAATCTATGAAAGAAAAAGGTATTAAAGCTAAAGATGTTAAGAATTTACCTCCTATTGAAGAAATACATGGCCTTGATAACCCGACACAGGTAGTAAAGGTAAATTCTCTCTATAGATATGATAAAGTTGAAATCCCGTCTACCAAGTTTGCTAGCCAATGCTTGGATGAGTTTGATGACTTTATGGATAAACAAGAAAACTTCAATGCTTATGTTGGTAGACAATTGAAAAGTAATGCTTATATGATTGGACACTTGAGTAATTATATGTCTAGAGATAAGGGTGAACTTAAACTCATTAGTAAACATGCTTCTATGGTTACCACTCAAGTAGAACAGGTGCTTAAAGCTCAAAATAATTTGCTCAATGAATTAAATGATAAGAGAAATGATAATGCTATTAGAGTTATGACTAGAGGTGGTAAAATGACCCAGGAACCTCTGTATCCTGAAGGCCACCCTAAGAGAATTGAGCAAGATTCTCAGAGAACTAATGTTGATGCACCTAGTCCTTCTAAGAGGAAGAAAAAGAAAAATGATAGGACTTTGCATGCTTCTAATGAACCTGTTGTAGACACACCTGAGAATCCCAATGAAATTTCTATTTCTGATGCTGAAACACAATCTGGTGATGAACATGGACCTAGTGATAATGTTAATGATGATGTTCATGTCGATGCTCAACCTAGCAATAATAATGATGTAGAGGTTGAACCTATTGTTGATCTTGATAACCCACAATCAATGAATCAATGTTATGATATGAGAGACTTTGTTGCTAGGAAGCACGGTAAAGAAAGAGAACCATGGGTTCAGAAACCCATGCCTTTTCCTCCTAAACCATCCAAGAAAAAGGATGATGAGGATTTTGAGCGCTTTGCTGAAATGATTAGACCTATCTTTTTGCGTATGCATTTGACTGATATGCTTAAAATGAATCCTTATGCTAAATACATGAAAGATATTGTTATAAATAAAAGAAATATATCGGAAGCTGAAATTTCCACCATGCTTGCTAACTATACCTTTAAGGGTGGAATACCAAAGAAACTTGGAGATCCAGGACTACCAACTATACCATGCTCCATTAAAAGAAACTATGTTAAAACTGCTTTATGTGATCTTGGAGCCGGTGTTAGTGTTATGCCTCTCTCTTTGTATCGTAGACTTGAATTGAATAAGTTGACACCTACTGAAATATCTTTGCAAATGGCCGATAAATCAACCGCTATACCTGTCGGTATTTGTGAGGATGTGCCTGTTGTGGTTGCAAACGTTACTATTTTAACGGACTTTGTTATTCTTGATATTCCCAAGGACGATAGTATGTTGATTATCCTTGGTAGACCCTTTTTGAATACTGCAGGGGCTGTTATTGATTGCAACAAAGGCAATGTCACTTTTCATGTTAACGGTAATGAGCATACGGTACACTTTTTGAGGAAACAACCTCAAGTTCACAGTATCAATTCTATTGTGAGAATTCCAACTATTACTATTGGAGGTTTTAAATTTCCTCTTCCTACTGTCAAGAAGAAATATGATATTCTTATTATTGGGGATGTACATATCCCCGTTGAGGTAACCTAGTGTTATTCGAAATTTCTTCGGTTCCATGTTATTCAGAATGAGTTTGTTAACCATACTTGATCAACCTTGTTAGTGGATTCCTTTTGACGAGCATGAGATGGATGAAGTTAGAAAGCACAACCTTCTGTACCCTCCATTTACTTACTATTATTTAGATTAAATAAAGCAAAATTAGTATTTCTGTCTGTTTTCTGATTTATCCATGCAATAAAAAAATACCCTGAAAATAAAAGTTCTCCAAATGCCCTGAAATTGAAATATGATTTTTTCTAGAATATACGAGAATATCTGGCACTGAGAACACACCAGAGGGGGCAAGCACCTGGCCACGAGGGTCCTGGGCACGCCCTCCCCTCTAGGGCGCGCCCCATGCCTCGTGGGCCCCTGGTAGGCCCCCTCCACTTATTCCTGCACCCATGCTCTTCTTCTTCCTCCCAAAAAAATCACTAACCAACTCAAACACGAGTTCTAGCTCATCTTGCTACCATTTTTGATCTCCTTTCTCAAAGCTCCACTCACAAAACTGCTTTGGGGGATTGTTCTTTGGTATGTGACTCCTCCAATGGTCCAATTAGTTTTTATTCTAGTACTCTATTCATTGCAAATTTTTGCTGCCTAGGTGACCCTGCTCTTGAGCTTGCATGTCAAATTTATATGGTCCCAAGTAGTTTTAATGCATGATAATTCATGTCTCTAGGCACTAGTGGGAGTAGTTGCTATCATGTTTATTGAGTTTGATTCACTTTTATTTCGACTTACTAAAATTTTCAGAAATTTTTCAGAGGAAGAAATATGTTAAGGAAAATATATCAAGGTCGTTCTTTAAGAAAGCAAGGGCCCAGGCCCGCAATACGTAATCAGGACGATGAACTACCGAGGGAATCTCAATTGTGGCCTTGTGAATGGCTGTCATAGGATTTTATGGTCCAAGAAGGCATCAAGGATGAATTTGACGCATATGTGTGTCATGCTGATCTTGAGGACTTCATGCTAGATAAGTGCCCTCCATATTACCGCTTAACTGATTACTTTGTGAGGAGGTAAATTTACATCTTCATGCAATTCTCACAATGTCCTGTTTGATCTTTATGATAAATGATATACCATGGACTTAGAAGATTTTAATACTGCTTGTAAACTCCCGCAATGGGGTAGTGCTAGTGAACCTCACAAATCTGAGTTTAAGGATTTTCTTGCTAGTATCACAGTGGGGGAATCTAGAGAAATAGCACAAGCCACCATAGGGAGCATTCATTTTCCTGCTATACATTATTTTCCTCTCTTTATAGGTAGATGCATAAATGGCAAGGACGAGGCATGTCACATGTGTGTTCTAGATCTTAGTGTTCTCAAGAGTGATGTGCTAGGAGATAAACATTATAACTTGGGGGCCATTGTTGCACGTAGGTTGAATAATGGCTTAAATGGAGACTTGTTTCATGGAATTTATGCAACCCGTGTGGCTAATTTTCTTGAGATACCCATACATGAAAATGATATGGAGTTGCCTCCTGCTTATCTAGATTCTAATGCCATGGTTAGCCATCAGTTTCTAGAGAGGAATGAACAGTTCCTCCAATACCAACTAATCTTTGACAGACGTTGCACTGTCCATATTGCTCTCCCTGCTCCTGGTTTCTTTGACTTTTAAGCAAAAAGGAGATATATTATAACCAGGGAGGAGGCGAACGAGTACGAGAGGAGGATGGAGGCAGCCCGCCTCCAAGATGCAGCTCGTGAGGCAGTAGCTGCTGCATCTCACTACGACCCCAACTACAACTTTGATCAATGGGCATAGACCAACTTAGGCCAAAAGCCTAAGCTTGGGGGAGTACATATTTCTCACTAACATTACATTCATGTTCCCACACTCATTCTAGTTGTCAGTGCTCATACCTTTTTTTCATTGTACTATCCATGCTAGTTTATTTCTTTTCTTACTTTCTTCTTGTGTGTTCGAATAACCTTAAGAAAAACAAAAAAAATTAGTTGTAGCTTTTAGATAGTTTACTTTCCATGCTTGTAGTAGTAATAATTAAAATAAAACTCAAAAAGATTTCTCGTTCTTCTTTTGCTTGGTGGGAGCTTTCCTGTGTAAATAGTTTTATTTCTTTTTTTCCTTTGGGGGTCGAGAGGAGAAGACCATGATGAAAATGTTGAGTGGCTCTCATATGCATTATTGTTGATTTAACCAAGAGCCCATATTACCTTGTCTTCTCCCTTGAATTGAATGCTTGCAGATTCTAGCTTAGTCCAATGCACGTGCACTATTATTATTATCCACACCGTTCGGTCGTGCAAGTGAAAGGCAATAATGACGATATATGATGGACTGATTGAGATGAGAGAAGCTGGTATGAACTCTACTTATCTTGTTTTTGTAAATATAATTAGTGCATCGTTCCTGATTCAGCGTATTATGAATAAACGTGTTTGCAATGACAATTAGAGTATAGTTGCTCATGCCATGCTTAATTAGCTAGGAGTTTAT
Organism: Triticum dicoccoides; assembly: GCF_002162155.2. Lineage (NCBI taxonomy): Eukaryota > Viridiplantae > Streptophyta > Magnoliopsida > Poales > Poaceae > Triticum > Triticum dicoccoides. The sequence goes on from NC_041387.1 coordinate 645,532,314, forward strand.
AATGGTTTACCTTGCGTGCCAACATGCTATTAAAATGGTTGTGATGTGGTATGATAGGGTGGTATCCTCCTTTGAATGATTCGAATGGCTTGACTTGGCACATGTTCACGCATGTAGTTGAAACAAAATCAACACAGCATCCACGATATTTATGTTCATGGTGGATTATATCCTACTCATGCTTGCACTCAGTATTGATTAATTTTAATGCCTATTCATGACTGTTGTCGCTCTCTAGTTGGTCGCTTCCTAGTCTCTTTCTATCCTTCACTTGTACTAAGCGGGAATGCTGCTTGTGCATCCAAAATCCATAAACCCCAAAGTTATTCCATTTGAGTCTACCATACCTTCCTATATGCGGTATCTACATGTCATTCCAAGTAAATTTGTATGTGCCGGACTCCAAACCTTCAAATTAAATCCTGTTTTGTATGCTCGAACAACTCATGTATAACCTAGGGTTGTCTATATATTCCATGCTAGGCGGGTTATTCTCAACAAGAGTGGACTCCGCTCCTCACTCACGAGAAAATGGTTGGTCACCGGGATGCCCAGTCCCATGCTTAAATCAAATCAAAATAATTACAAATAAAACTCCCTCAGGATTGTTGTTAATTGGAGGCACCCGTTGTTTCGGGCCAGCCATGGATTGATGCTTGTTGGTGGAGGGGGAGTATAAACTTTACCATTCTGTTTGGGAACCGCCTATAATGTGTGTAGCATGGAAGATATCGAGATCTCTTGGTTGTTATGTTGACAATGAAAGTATGCCGCTCAAAATGTTATTTATCTCCCTTTCAAAATTGAGCTCTGGCACCTCTACAAATTTCTACTTCCCTTTGCGAAGGGCCTATCTATTTACTTTTATGTTGAGTCATCATCCTCTTATTAAAAAGCACCACTTGGAGAGCACCGCTGTCATTTGCATGCATTACTATTAATTTATATCGAGTATGACAATGACTGGATCTCTTTTACCATGAATTACAATGTTTAGTTAGTCCTTGATCTTCAGAGGTGCTCTGCATTTATATTTTGCGGTCTCAGAAATGGCTAGCGAGATACCATCTTGTTATATCATATTATGATTGTATTGAGAAAGTGTTGTCATCCGAGATTTATTATTATTGCTCGCTAGTTGATTATGCTATTGATATGAGTAAACATGAGACCTAAGTGTTATTGTGAATATGGTTAGTTCAAAATCTTTACTGAAAATAAATGTTGGCTTTACATATTTGCAACAACAAGAGCAAACAGAGTTTGTAAAAGTTTTTCTTTATCACTTTCAGTTTGTCAACTGAATTGCTTGAGGACAAGCAAAGTTTTAAGCTTGGGGGAGTTGATACGTCTCCATCGTATCTACTTTTCCAAACACTTTTGCCCTTGTTTTGGACTCTAACTTGCATGATTTAAATGGAACTAACCCGGACTAACGCTGTTTTCAGCAGAATTGCCATGGTGTTATTTTTGTGCAGAAATAAAAGTTCTCAGAATGACCTGAAAATCCACAGAGCAACTTTTCTAAAATTAATAAAAAATATTGGCGAAAGAAACAAGGCCAGGGGGCCCACACCCTGTCCACGAGGGTGGGGGCGCGCCCTACCCCCCCTGGGCGCGCCCCCTGCCTCGTGGGCCCCCTGGTGCTCCACCGACCTCAACTCCAACTCCATATATTCATGTTTCGGGAGAAAAAAAAATCAAGGATAAGGATTCATCGCGTTTTACGATACGGAGCCGCACCAAGCCCTAAACTCTCTCGGGAGGGCTGATCTGGAGTCCGTTCGGGGCTCTGGAGAGGGGAATCCGTCGACGTCGTCATCATCAACCATCATCCACCACCAATTTCATAATGCTCACCGCCGTGCGTGAGTAATTCCATCGTAGGCTTGCTAGACGGTGATGGGTTGGATTAGATTTACCATGTAATCGAGTTAGTTTTGTTAGGGTTTGATCCCTAGTATCCATTATGTTCTGAGATTGATGTTGCTATGACTTTGCTATGCTTAATGCTTGTCACTAGGGCCCAAGTGCCATGATTTCAGATCTGAACCTATTATGTTTTCATGAATATATGTGAGTTCTTGATCCTATCTTGCAAGTCTATAGTTGATACGTCTCCAGCGTATCTATAATTTTTTATTGTTCCATGCTATTATATTACCTGTTTTGGATGTTTATGGGCTTTACTATACACTTTTATATTATTTTTGGGACTAACCTACTAACTGGAGGCCCAGCCCAAATTGCTGTTTTTTTTGCCTATTTCAGTATATCGAAGGAAAGAAATGTCAAACGGAGTCCAAACGGAATGAAACCTTCGGGAGCAATCTTTTTGGAACAAACGCAATCCAGGAGACTTGGAGTGGACGTCAAGAAGCAGCCGAGGAGGCCACGAGGGTGGCCGGCGCGCCCTAGGCGGGGGGCGCGCCCCCCTGCCTCGTGGGCCCCTCGTGGCTCCCCTGACCGACTTCCTTCGCCTATATATATCTACGTACCCCGAAAACATCCAGGAGCACCACGAAACACTTTTTCCACCGCTGCAACCTTATGTACCCATGAGATCCCATCTTGGAGCCTTTTCCGGTGCTCCACCGGAGGGGGAATCAATCACTGAGGGCCTCTACATCATTGCCAAGGCCTCTCCGATGAGTTGTGAGTAGTTTGCCACAGACCTTCGGGTCCATAGTTATTAGCTAGATGGCGTCTTCTCTCTCCACTACTAGGAAAAGGCCTGCTAGTGGCGCACCTGTTTTGGCTACTAATGGCGCACCACAGGTGCGCTACTAGCATCACGCCATTAGAACTTTTTTACTAATGGCGCACCACAGGTGCGCCATTAGTATCTGGTATACTAATGGCGCACCAGGCAGTGCACCATTAGTATATCCCAGGGTGCGCCATTAGTATGCCTCCCAGGGGGGCATATTTACCCATGTGCTCTGGCTTACTAATGGCGCACTAGTTGATGATGCGCCACTAGTGTGCTTTTTCAGTGCGCCACTAAAGTGCTGAGTGGTGCGCCACTAGTATGAATATTAGGGATTATTTATTTTTCTTTTCTGATATTTGCACAGGTTACAAAACATATTACTGCACAGTATATAGAGAGCACAACATATAAACAACAGATTTATCGAATACAATAGAAGATTAGTCTCCGAATACAATTCATCATATTAGTCTCCGAATTTAAAATACCGAACAAAGTTAGAACATTACAAGTCTCGAGACCACGAGTAGCGAGTTTGTCTTCACATTACAAGTCGATATCGATCATCTAAACTACCATCACATAGAAGAGAGTTGCGGTCATCACGATGAGCATAATCGCGATGAAACTGGTCTTCATCCGGTTCCTCCAACGCTCCCTCCTCTCTCCCGCTAGATAGCGCGCGTATCTAACTTCCGCCTCCGCCCTAGTGGTGTACTCTTTGTAACTGTTACCGCTGAAATGGTGAACCTGTCTCCGACACTCCTCCCAGTCGTCGTAGACTCCGGGAACCTTACCCTTGTACACGACATATGACGGCATCTTTATGCACTAGCCAAACAAAACGTTAGTAGAAATTCACATACAATACATAAGCAATATATAAGTATGCAACAAAAGGATCGGAAGAGAAAAGCAACACATTAATAGCACGATTCATGGTCCTACTAATAAATAGCATCGATTACATATAAGTTGAACGACTGTCCAAACCAAAGAGACATACAAGTTCATTAAAGTTTAATATTACAACATGAGCCAATCGACATTTCAGAACTACATAGCATCACTACTTTCGACTCGAACCAGGGACCAGAGCGTGGATGAAGCCGCTGTCTTTCGTGATGGTCATGAAATCGCGGGCGTTGTCAGCCTGCATTTGTAGTGTTGTTTCTATCTCACTGTTGGATAGTTGAGATCTGAGGTAGAACTGCCCCGAGGTACGAAGGACATCTTGATGGATGATTTCCGCAAACTCTGACTGGATGCGAAAGAATTATTGTCTGATGTTCACGTCCTGGATTGTCGACAAGCGTGTGGCCCAATCTTTGAGATTATTTGGTAGCAGAAGGTGATTATGGTCCCGTATGATCGCCCGCATGTGCTGGAGGGCGTAGTAGGCATCCTTCTGACCGCCAGGCGGCTGCTTGATGCAGGGGAACATTGTATTGTGGGTGAACACGTGCTTGCCGTACCTACGAATTGGCCTCTTGAAGGTGCCTCCAGATCTGGCGTAGCCGAGGAGAGCATCATCAAGAACTTTCTTGATATTTGTGTAGTCTATCTTCGACTCACGGTCCGGGTCGAAATACGTGGCCATGGAATATTTCGGGCTTAAGAGGATGAGTGTGCAATGTGTGTCACTGCACAAAACACGGAATGTTAGAAAAAAAAAGAACGATCGCAATCTAAGAAATCATATGTTACGGGGCGGTGAGGGGGTGACTTACTCGGGAATGTAAGGCACGAGGAAGTTATCCTTATCTGGGTTTGCCAGAATGACGCCTTCGAGGTGTGAACTCGTGACTTGCCAGTCCCCAGCGCTGCCCAAGATCTTGGCATGCATGTAGAAGGGGTCGACTATCACGATATCCGGGGTCTTGTCTCTAATGATCCGCATCTCCATACTCAGCAAAAATAGCCGAACGAAGGTGTAGTGCAGCAGATGAAAGTTAAACATAGCAAAGATGTCATCAAACCGCAGGACGATCGTACCCCCGATGGCACTATCCACAAAGCCCTTGCCCTCTAGCACCTTGGCCACGAAAACTAGGTATGCCACATAATTCTCGGAGAGACGCCGCTTCTCCAAAGAAAGAACATTGTCATGCAGACTCTGCAAAGCACCAGTTGCAACATTGAGCAGATTAGTCGGTAGAATCGGCCTACCCGCCACATGCACCCTCCTCGAGATATCCTTAGGTGAAGGTGGTCCGTCCTGAGCACGGATTGTACTCGGTGTCGGCTGGCTCGCACCGCCCTTGTTATTCTTTTGTTACCATCCCTTCTTCTTCTGCTTCTATAATGGGATCGAGTTTTGCTCAGAGACCGCCTTCTTGAGTGTGTTGGGGCTGATAATATTTCGCACCTCGGCTATCTGAGGCTCGGTGAAGGCGGCAGCTGGAGGCGTCTCCTGAGAAGAACTGAAGGCATACGACGCCTGTTGCAATTGGGTTTCTCCACGGTACCAGCTAGATCGCAATCATCTTTTTCAGGGTTGGGTTCTTGAGAAGGAGGCCCAAAGAATTCGTTATCGTACCCATGTTCAGCAAAGTACTTATTGACATTCGTAAATGTACTGTTGTCATTGTCGTCATCGTCCGGATCCTGTGCCATACGCATGTCCGGATCCGGTGCCATAGGGATGTCCGGCATGTCCAGTAGCATTGCGGCGGTCTTGCCATGGCTTGGCGCCGGCACGACTGGGGATGTTGTCTGTAGGGTGGTGTCCCCCCCCCCCAAACGAATCTGGCTCTTCGGCCAAAGCAGGGGCCAGCTTACGCAGGCGCTGAGGGTCATCACATCATCTTCGTCGGCCCCATCGGGTCGAATCGGAGGTAACAACTCGTCACAGCCTGGCAGCACCCGAACCAGTTCAACCCTATACACGGTGGGTTGCATCAGATTACCGTGGAACACGGGGTTGCCTGGTTGAACGATTCTGCCCTTGGTGACATCGATCAACTCGGCACCCCCGAAGTGCAGGAGAGTGCATGGAACGTCGGCGGCGCCCTGCAAAAACATGTAGGGCGTCAGGGATGCCCAGTCAAAGGCAAGGAGATGAAGTCATCGGCCGAGAGGCTTAGTTACCATGATGGCGTCGAGCTCAGCTAATGTCGAGGCACCGCCAACGGCGGGCGTGCAACTGACGGAGGGGCCGCTTGCTGCCGAGGTGTTGGTCGGCATACACCCGGGTGCATTAAGCTCCAATGCCCGTGCCGGCGCCGGAGACACCAATACTGCCTCCGCTGGAGACACCAATGGCGCTGCCTGCGCATTGTGCGAGTTGCTGGCCGTGAAGCTAGGAACCGGGGGCGGCCCCTATTGGCCGCCCGCAATCCACGTTTGCAGCCCCTGAATCAAGGTAGGCACAATGGTGGTGAGCGTCGTTCCCAGTTGTTGTTGCACTTGCTCTTGGACAATCTCCGGAATCCACGCCACTTGTGCCTTGAGTTCTTGAACCTCGCGCGACTGGCTTTCCGAGCTGGTGTTTCTCTCCTTTCTCCCACCAGTGTTATAGTATGACGACCATTTTGTGGACAAGCCTTTGTCGGCCACACGACCAGCTGACGACGGCTTACTGAGCTTATCCTTGTTTTTCATTACGTTCAACGCCCTCTTTACAGTGTTGTCCCAAGGGGAGCTCTGAGACAACCCCGCGCTACTGCTTTCAGTCTCCTACGGAGAATGTGAACCATTTAGAAATTTGGCTTCATTAATTAGAATGCAACCATATGGAGCTAATTACGCGGGGGTGTATTCCTTACCAGAACACGCTCAAGTGCCTTGGTCTTCGAATCCGTGGTAAGCTCCTTTGTTACTGGGTCCTCCTTGTACCGGGCCCTGACATAGTTCCTGGTCTGCTTGTCATGGTATTTCTCGAAGCGGGGCGGTAGGCCTTGCTCGGCATGCTCCGCGTCCTCCTTGTCACATATAGGCTCCGCCACTCTGTAACCGCCAGGACCGAGTTGGTGGACCCCTAAGTTCAACTCCCGCATTTCTTTCCCCCACTAACTTGATTCCACGGTTGCGCTACTCTCGCACTTGATTTTGAACTCCTTGTAGTCATCTTCGCTGATCGAAGGATTTTCGCCTTGATCTTCTCATAACTATCACCTTTGTCAATCATTCTCTTCACCACGCTTCTCCAAGTAGACAGGGCCGTGCTCATCCTCGTGAGAGTGGCACTATTCACTTTATTCCCTGAGAGGCATGTGTTTGCAAAGTCAGCGGGGAACTTGTATCGTTCGTGCAGCTTCGTGAAGAGGAGGCTGCGCAAATTCCCTCAGTCCTAATGCCTTAGGTTCTCGGTGTTGATCGAGAAGGTGCTCCGGAGAATGCACCCGAGCTGAAACGAGTACCCCTTGACTAATTCTTTGGGTTCCGTTGGATGCTCATCGGAGTTCACTTCAGTAAATTCCACCTTGACGGTGCCGAGCATGTTCGGGCGCCGGTCCTTCCGTTGCCTCTTTGGTTGGCTGCCGTTTGTGCGTGCGCTGCCATCATCAGTGGTGGCATCCTCGACGGCACCATCAGTGATGTCATCCCCGACGCCACTAGGGGTTGTGTAGTCAGGATCGGTGTCTTCCGCGGCGTCCTCATAGCGGTGAGGTTCTTCCTCCATCTCCTGGGACAGCTCCCAGAATTGCTTGCCCGAATAGCCGGCCTCATTGTTGTGGGCCAAGTTTCGCTCTAAACAGGAAAAATGTTTGGTCAAAAAGTTGGTTATTGTCAAGGTACAAGATCATGGTCACATCATTTAGGGTTTGTCAACACCGAGGCATCCTAAAAGTTAAGCTTTTATCATTTACGGTTTGTCGACGCCGAGGCACCCTAAAAGCCTAAGCTTTCATCATTTAAGTTTTTATCGACACCGAGTGTCGTGGAATTAACACGGCAGATGTCCTTAGTGTCAGGACTTAGTCGCGAGGCCAATGCATCTATGTGGTAGCTTGAGAGGGGTTGATCGGGACGAGAGATGCAACATACAAGACAAGGATTTAGACAGCTTCGGGCCCCGGGAAACATCATCCGGTAATAGCCCTACATGATGTTTGTGGCTAGATCTCATTATGCTCATGAGAGAGTCGCCGTAAGCCGGCTCTCCTCTTTGTGTCTAGCTCTAGATATTGTTTCTTTTTTACTTGTCCCTCTTTGGGGTGCCCTGCCCCTCCTTATATAAGTTAGAGGGGCGGGTTACATGTGGAGTCCAAATAGGATTAGGACTAGCCTATCTTCTACTACAAGCCGGATACATGTCCGGGTCTTGATTCCTTGTGAGGGAGATATTCCTCACGCCTTTCCTCTTAAGCCGGCCTACCATAACGTAAGCCGGCCTTCTGGGCCTTGAGCCTCCTGGGCCCCCGGGTCTTGTCGCTCCTATGATCCGCTTGCCAGGTTACCCATAAGTCGCCAGGATCGGGCGGGTCACTTAGTGTGTCGTCCAGTCAGGGCGGGTCATTAGTGAGTCGCCAAGTCCGGCCGGGTTATATTTCTGGCCGGGTTACACCGCAGGGTATATCCCCGACATTAGCCCCCAAGTTTAGCTTGGATTTATCCATGGTAAACTTATGCTGCAAAATAAACACAAGAACAAATTTGACAGGTTGTGCTCCAGGTTAAGAATTCTTGTAAACCGGCACCTGAACAGCCTTAAGTCTTTGTCATTTCCTTCTTCTAGAAAATCCAGGTCAATAAGTTGGCTTCATACTCAATTTGTTGACATTGGTTTCACACCGAGAAATATTGTGAAGAATAATCCACTTGAGTCGGCTTCCAAAGCGTCGGCTTAAGAAATATTGGTCTTGAAATACTCATCTGATATTCAGCTAGTTTGAAGATGTAAAACTTGCCGGTTTATCATTATCAAAAACTGCCAGATTATAAAACAGACGATGCCGGGTCATAATTGTTGTTGACACCGGTTTATGTAATTGATCCTCCTGATTTGCTCAAAACTGATAATTTGAAGATTTTTCTCCCTTATATCCATATTTTACCTGTAGCCCCCAAGTCCCGAGGAGAACAAAGTGATGGTTTAAGACTTGCTCCAATAAATGTTGCAACCTTGCAGAAATCCGGTTTATTCATCTGAATCATATGAACTGAATATTCCACACATGTAGTCCCCAAGTGCCGGGTCATTATGCAATAATGAGCAGGGACTGTGTAGTTACAACCATGTAAATTTGAACAGCAATGCGTAGTCCCCAAGGGCCGGCTTAGTAAGATAATACTGAGCTGGGACTTTGTATATAATTGATAATAACATCATATAATATAGTCTCCACCATGGGGCATGAACCCACGTCCACAAGGTTAAGAGCTTTGTACTCCACCAACTAAATAGTGGACCGTTCAATATAGTGGATTTATGCTTGTGTACCTTGAATTTTTGACAGGAGCAATTGGTAGCCCCCAAGGGCCAACTCATTTAGAATGTGATGAGTCGGGTCTTCAATAAGTTGAGCAAAAAATGACTTTGCATTAGCCCCCAAGTGCCATGGTGCATGCTAGCAGTGACATGGGACTTGCATATTTGATATAATCCCAATCTGAATAATACAGCCCCCAAGTGCCGGGTCGTAAGCCTGCAGCAACTCGGGACTATTTCCTCCCATTGTAGAATAAATCATATCCATTGATAAAAATAATAGTTGTTGCGCTAAAGCGACATTGAAAACCTCAATCATAACACTGGTTATTGATAATCACAATAGAAATCCAGCCATGTTGGCTATTCGAGATTTGAATAATATAATCCGGTATGAAAACCTCAATCATTCAATATCATCATGAAAATCCAGCCAGTTTTGGCTATTAAAGATTTGAATACCTCATCGGTTGACAAGTAAATTCGGAGTTTAAATACCTGGCGGCTCTTGGCCGATGTCGACTTAATGCGCATTCATTGTAAGCCGGATTTTTTTAATCCGGTGGCCTATAGCCCTTGAGAAAATCAATAATTGATAACCCTTTTGAGACACCAATTTTAGTGATGAGCTTGGACTGAAGCATTTATATAAGTCATAGTTCTGCAAATCCTGCACAGAGTTTAAACAACATATGCCCTGGCGACTTAACGTCAAGAACCAGGGCGGGTAACCACCCAAATGTAGTCTTACCCTGCACACAAGTAGATCACAAGAACCCTTGGCAGTTTGCCGCAAGGCGGGTCATAATACCTCACATATAACCACTGTGATATTGAATTTATACTGCTGGTTTACATAACCTGTGCAGTAAGGGTGATAACCCAATCCTTAGAAGCCAATGCTTCCACATAGATGATGATTGTCATAAGTTGGAGACTTATAGTCAAAAGTCAAGCCGGGTTAAGCATAAATCACTTATGTACATTTGAGATATAATCCAAAAAAAGGTCTCAAGTCAAACCCAAAATTGTTCGCAAAAAAGACTTTAAAAATTTAAGGCTTCTGATTCGTATACGATCGGAAAATCGTTCCAAAGGGGTTAAGCTAAGATTCGAATATGATCATATAGCCCCCAGTGGCTTTGGCGTTGCCGATCAAGAGGGTACCGACAGCTATGTTCTCTTTGGTTCGAATACGACCTATGTTTGAACAGGAAGCCCCCAAATGACCTTGCGAGTTGTTTAACGACGCTGATTCGAATACGATCCACGTCGGACCCAAAAGAGGTTAAGCTATGATTCGGATATGATCAAGAAGCCCCCTAGTGAGTTTGGCAGTGTGCCGATCAAAAGGGTTTCGACAGCTATGTTCTCTTTGGTTCGAATATGACCTATGTTTGAACAGGAAGCCCCCAGGTGACCATAATAAAATAAGCCGTAAGGCAGGATACCTATGTTTGAACCGCGCATCATGGCAGCAAGTTCTTTTTGGCAACCTTTAATTTTTCTTAGAACTCGAACTTGCGAGAGATTAATTCTTTTTGAACCGAAACTTTAAACCGGATTTGAAAGCTTCAAAAATTTGTGAGGGACAAATTTACCTTGAGCCGGATTTTGAACCGGATTTGAGAGCTTCAGTGCTTTGTGGGAGAAAGATGTCTCTTGAATCGGATTTTAAACCAGAGTCCTTATTTTGAGCCGGAAATCTTCTGACGGCTTTTAAATTTTCATCGATCTAGCAAAAATAACCCGGGGCCCGGGTTATTTTTCCCTTCAATGACCCGGAGTTCTTGAGTTCATTGAAACCGGCTAATTTTGCCGAGTCATACCATTGTAGCCCCGGAGTCTCAAGACGACTCGAGGAGTTGGCTTGAGATTCTCCATATTTGACCATAGTAGAAGGTATATATCATTGGCATTGATAGCGCGATGTGAATCCACAGAAGGTTGAGGTGACTGCGGCGGGTTATAAATGATCCCGTATGAGCCGTGTCAGCAACTCGGCCAATGGTTCCTTTCAACTGGCTATTTGAAGTTAACCAAATTGTAGTGGTGGCGACTTGTGCATCTGCCCATTAAACCATCCAGTGCAGACGGCGGCTGATAACATATGATAATATGCCTCTAATTTGTTGGAAGAAAACCGGGCTTCCCAAGTAGTGACTTGCTCATACTCAATAAACAGCTCATCCAGACAAGTGCGGCCCGGTGTGTCAATGTAGACCTGTCCGTGAGAGACGGACAGTAAAGACGACCGTAACATCAGATGTGGCATAAACAGATGAACCGGCCGTGGCGTTGTAAGCCGGTGCGGACGGGCAAGTTGTCCTTCTTGTTGTAAGCCGGTGTGGTCGCGAGAGACGGCCGCGGCGTTGTAAGCCGGCGCGGTCACAGGAGACGGCCACGACGTTGTAAGCCAGTGCGGGAATCCGTTGAGTAAGGACAACCACCTGTGCCAAATAATGCTTGGCGTGTCTCCATCTCCGCGGTATAATACCACTTTGTGATGAATAATTTTCCTGCATATAAAATACAACATGGCAAAGTAGCTTTGCTCGGATTAATTAATATGTGCTTTTTTTTAAATAAGGGAAATAGCACCTGGTTTTTGTTGGAGGTCGATCCAGTTGTGATAACAAGGCGACCATAAAAATCAGCCGGTAGGTACAGTCAGCCGCGGTATTGCAAACAATGCAGACGGAAAAAATCAATCACAAGCGCAGTAGCCGTGTGGACGGCGCGTCAATCGCGGGCACGGTCCCGGTTAGCTGATGTAAACCGAGTCACAAGGACGGCGTTTTGCACACGTTCATTCACCGGGTAATATGGCACGGACGAAATGTCGGTACAAGAATATTGCCAGTGCGCTCCATACCCACGGTATAACGCCTCATCTGAGGTGAACAGTTGTCCAGTTGTTTTTGCCTCCGTCTTCTTGTGAGAAAATGGATATGGCAGTGCATAGTATTTTCCTTTGATCCTTTGTTCACCAGAGTAGCATAGTATTTTCCTTTGATCCTTTGTTCGTTTCCAACAGCAGTCTTGAGACTGCGGGAGCCCATCATGGCGATAACTGCAGCCTGCCACATGTCCAACGCCAACACGACCCGGGCAGCGCCAGCGCCGGGGTTAGGGCATCTTCAGCCGTTGAGCCCCCAGGAGGCATTTTTTTCGCCTCCTGGGGGGCTGCCGGCGAGAACTTTACCCTGGGGGCGGGAATTTTTCCACTCGTCGCGCCCTCAGGAGGCGATAAGCGGGGTCGACGAGGACGAGCGGGGTGCTGGTGATCATCAGCGGACGGGGGAGGAGAAGGACCAGGCTCCTCGCCGGTGTGCACCTCCCCTGCCTGGCCGCCGCGCGCGCCACGCCCTGTCCGCCGCGCCCCCTGGCTTCTCGCGTCCACGCCCACGCCTCGCCGGCCGCGCGTCAGCGCCCAGGCTGCGCCCATCGACGATGAGGCGGGCGTGGATGTCCTGCTCGGTCGGGGTGAGGGGCCGGCTCAGCGGGGCACCGGAGGGGGCCAGGCCGGCGAGGAGCAGCACGTGCTCGAGGGAGAAGGTGGCGGGGCCGGCGGGGAGGCGGAAGGCGTGGGAGTGGCGAACAGGGCGTGGTGGGCGTGGCCGTGGAGGCCGCGACGGCGACGCCCGCGGCGCGGAGGACGGGCGCGGAAGGTGGTGGCCTCCTCGGCCGCCACCTCGGCGTTGGGCATGAGCAGGTCTCCGGCGCCGACGAGGGCCAACGACGAGGCGTGCCAGGCGACGGGGACGGGAGTGGTGTTCGGTGCCCGCGTGTGTGGAGGGAAAGAGAGAGAGGAGGGAGCACGTGAGTGGGCCAGCGCTCTAGGGAGCATGTGGGGACGGGAGAGGAGAAAGCCGCTGGCAGGTGGGCCAGCGCCCACAAAAAGGCGAAATTAAGCCCCCCGGTGCGCTGGGTGTCGTATGGGGTTGTCGGCGGGAATTTTTGCTTCTACCGGCGAAAAACGATGAGTTGGGGGCCCGAGTGAGGCGATTTTTGCCCGCCGGCTCCCAAAAAGTGGCTTGGGGAGGTTTCTTGGGGGCACTGGTGGAGATTCCCTTACTGCGCAGCCGGCTTGACGAGGGACCGTGGCATCGGAGGTGACCGCTCTGGGCGGCTCTTGGCAGAGGAGGCGGAGTCCTAGCAGCGGTTCAACCATAACTGAAAACAATTCGACAGCCGGGGCGACTTGTTGCAGTGAAGGCATCAACCCAGTTGACGTAGGCCACGGCGGCGATTGCAGATGAGACGTCGCGCAGCCGGTTTGGAACCTGGACGGTGAAACGGAGCGTGGCCATGCGCTGGCGGCCACAGAAACAAACAGCTCGAGGACGATGCTGGATTTTTAACCACGGACGTACTTTACAAAGCTCGCTAGCTAGCAAGCAGCCAAGCACACAAGTAGTTGGATTGATTCCGGCTTGTAGCAGTTGTACGGCCAGCAGACTTGACCAAACCATAACCCGATGTAGAACACGGCGGCTTTAAAGCACGCGGAACCGTGGCGGCACCTCTGGAGTCAGGAGACCAGCGCGTGGGCAGTTGTGGCTCGGGTGTTGGGTTGGAATCAGAGGCAGCGTGATGCGGCAGCAACTTGGCCCAGACGCAGTGAAGTTGGCCCGCAGTGAGGTGGCTCGGCAGCGGAGGCTCACCGGCGGAAGCCGGCGACTCACCACGCGTAGCACACCAACAGTATAGCAACAGCGCAGGCTGCGCCCGGTGACTCGATGAGGAACATGGTGCTCAGGGGTGACTCGGAGATGGCGTTAGGTGGCGACTTGAAGGCGGAGATGGCCGGAGACTCGAAGTCGTATCCGCGGCCGCGGGCTGCCAGCGGCGGCGGAAGCAAACCACCAGCCGAACGGAAGGCAAAGTCGACAACGGGGCGGGTCAACGAAGGAGCCCGAGTCCGAGGACAATTTGCTCCCGGGTCGTGGCCCCTTTCCTTCGCCCCCTTTTTTCCTTTTTCTTTTTTGATCTTCACGTGGGTACATGGGTCTCTGACTCTCTGTACACAGGCTGTTTTTTTTTCTCTTTTCGTAAACCGGACAAGTAGCAGCATTATTTTACGCCAATTTGTCTCGGATTAATCTCAGCAGCAAACACTGATTTGTTGGATTTGACCGATCGCTACGGACACGTGCGGCGGCGCATAAGCTGAAACCCTAGCTTCTCTTGTATCTGAATTTTGTATATGCCGCCGCTGAAAACTTCTTTTACGGATGAACTTGTAGTTGATATGAATCATTCCATGTTGAATCTTTCTTCATCCAAAAATCTGCAAACTTCTCAATCCCTTTCCGAGATCCCTTCAAGAACTCAACACCACCGTGCGCATGCCCCACGGTGGGTGCCAACTGTCGTGGAATTAACACGGCAGATGTCCTTAGTGTCAGGACTTAGTCGCGAGGCCAACGCATCTATGTGGTAGGTTAAGAGGGGTTGATCGGGACGAGAGACGCAACATACAAGACAAAGATTTAGACAGCTTCGAGCCCCGGGAAACATCATCCGGTAATAGCCCTACATGCTGTTTGTGGCTAGATCTTATTATGCTCATGAGAGAGTCGCCGTAAGCCGGCTCTCCTCTTTGTGTCTAGCTCTAGATATTGTTTCTTTTTTACTTGTCCCTCTTTGGGGTGCCCTGCCCCTCCTTATATAAGTTAGAGGGGCGGGTTACATGTGGAGTCCAAATAGGATTAGGACTAGCCTATCTTCTACTACAAGCCGGATACAAGTCCGGGTCTTGATTCCTTGTGAGGGAGATATTCCTCACGCCTTTCCACTTAAGCCGACCTACCATAACGTAAGCCGGCCTTCTGGGCCTTGAGCCTCCTGGGCCCCCGGGTCTTGTCGCTCCTCTGATCCGCTTGCCAGGTTACCCATAAGTCGCCAGGATCGGGCGGGTCACTTAGTGTGTCATCCAGTCAGGGCGGGTCATTAGTGACTCGCCAAGTCCGGCCGGGTTATATTTCCGGCCGGGTTACACCGCGGGGTATATCCCCGACACCGAGGCACCCTAAAAGCCAAGGTTTTATAATTTAGGGTTTGTCAATGCTGAGGCACCCTAAATGCTAAGTTAAGTTTTCATCATTTAGGGTTTATCGATGCCGAGGCACCCTAGGTTGATTGATATATATGGGTATCTTCTAATAATATACCCTATCAAGAAAAGGAAATGAGAATTCTAAGTTGGGCCTAATCACCTGGCTCTATTGCCACCTATGGTTTAATGCAGCAAGAATAAAGGGGCAGTTGATCCTACTTAATTAAGTACTAAGATACCCCGGCCCATGCATTAGTCGCAAGTACCCCATATGTCCTATTTTTAGCAAAGTCATACTAAAATTCACGGAAAATTTCAGCATGACCTTTGCTGAAAATATCACATATGGAGTACCCGAATTTGCCGGAACGGAAGTTAATCGGCATTCAGGGAAACTCAAGGGCCTCTCGGGGTACCTACAAAATCATTATCCCCGCGTAAGGAAGTCCCCAATGGGTCATTTCAGAAGATCACAAGTAGCATCATCACAAGTACAGCAGCAGCAGCAGTGAATACAGGCAAAACAGCAGCAGCAGTGAATACAGGCAAAACAGCAGCAGCAGTAGCTTTATTCTTCTTCTTCATAAACACTAATTGTCTAATTGAGCAATACAGCGACAGTGTGAACAAATAAAAACACAAACTACACCTACATATTTGGGTACCTCTATGGTAGTAACATGCCATGCTCTGCCTAGAGCTACTGCAGCATGATCTATTCTGCTTACTACTAAAGTTATAGCAGTATCATGCTTTCATAACCAACTAGTTACCATTAAGTTCAAATACTATCCAAAAAACCACAACAGAAGCAGCACAAAATCATTCAAGTACCATTGTTTAACTAAAACTTGGTGTGAATAAGATCCTTTGTCAGTACTTCATACCAATAATCAAAACCCTAAAACCTGACACCAACTAGTTACCATAAGGTCAAATACTGTCCACAAAACTATAACAGAAGTAGCACAAAATTATTCAAGTATCAATGTTTACCTAAAACTTGGTGTAAATAAGGTAATAAAAGCAAATAAGGTAATAAAAGCAAATTGTCCACAGAACCGAGCGAG
>NC_041387.1:645548783-645566112 GCF_002162155.2 Triticum dicoccoides
GGCGGTGGCAGTGGAGTGGGGGAGGGTGCGGGGGGTCGGCGGTGGCAGTGGAGTGGGGGAGGGTGCGGGGGGTGCTCGGCGGCGAGGGGGATCTGGCAAGGGGGGATAGCGATCGAGATGGAGGGGGATCAAGAACGAGTGTCCTCATGAACATTCAATATTTTTTCATATTGAATATGAAAAAAATATCATCTAATTTGAAAAAATATTCATGAATTCAAAAAGTGCCCATGAAATTTAAAAATATTCATGAGTTCAAAAAATATTAACAAATTCAATACTTTTTGTGAGTTAAAAATTCAATACCATAATAAACATAAATAAATATTCATGAGGACACTAGAACAGAAGAAAGATCATTTCAATATGTCGAAATACAATCAAGAAATGAAGGCTACAATTTAAATACAATCGATCTTAGCTAGCTATCTGTTCACAAGATTCTTGCCCTTATTTTTCGTAAATGGAGTTCTTCTCTTGAACGGACGTCCTTTAGGTAGGGTGGTCCTGCTTCTTCTTGTGGTGTATGCTGGTACTTCATCGTTATCGTCATGTTCCATCTTCGAGTCGCCGTACTTGTCGAAGTCTTGCTCATTGGCGACCCCATCCATTCCGATGATCTTCCTTTTGCCTCTCCTCACGACAACACGACTAGGCTTTGACGGGTCGGTAATGAAGAAGCATTGGTCCACTTGGGAAGCTAGTACCCATGGCTCATTTTTCGCGGTGACATTTGCGCCCGCGGTCTTGGATTTGGCTTCGGGTATAACCATGGTGGTGAAATACCGGTCTTCTTTTAGGACGCTCTTGGTCCATCTGACACGGAACATTGGGACCTTCTCTCCAGCGTAGCTCAACTCCTAGATCTCCTCGATCCTTCCATAGTATGTGTCCTTGTCGTTACCGGTGTAGGATTCCATCGTTACCCCGGAGTTCTGATAACCATCGCTCTTCATGTCCTTTCCCTCGGTGTAGAATGTGTAGCCGTTGATATGGTACGCCTCATATGTCACCGGGTTGTGCTCGGCACCCTGTGACAAGGAGAATATGAGTTGTTCTTCCGCGGAAGAATCCTCATGTAAAGGGTACGACAGAAGCTTCTGCTTGAACCAACGCGCGAAACATGAGTTGTGCTCTTTGATTATATCTCCGTCCATCCTCTGTTGGCCTCGGTCATTGTACGTCTTCTCAATAAAGGTTTTGTGCTGTACCACCCAAGGATCGACCACGTCTATGTGTTGTATCACGACTAGGTTTGCTCTTTCAAAGTCGGCGAGTCGACCCTCGAAGTCTACATGCATTTTGCGGCGACCCTCACGGTGACCCCATCCAGTGAGCCTACCGAGGTGCCTGTTGATGGGCAGACCAACGGGGTTCTCGATGCCTAGATAATTTGTGCAGTAGGAGATGCACTCTTCGGTCAGAAAGCCCCTAGCTATGCTTCCCTCTAGACGTGACATGTTGCGAATGTATCCTTTGATGACACCATTCATCCTTTCGAACGGCATCATGCTGTGCAGGAACGTCGGCCCGAGTTGGATGATATCCTCCACGATATGGACCAGCAGATGCACCATAACGTCAAAGAATGCGGGCGGGATGACGTCAAAAAAGTTGCATAGTATCACCACGATCTTTTCATGTAGCCTTCTGAGTTGCCTCACGCCAACCGACTTCCGAGAGATGACGTCAAAAAAGTTGCATAGGCCAAATAGTGTTTCACGGACATGCGCATCCATGATCCCACGGATTGCAACTGGAAGTATCTGTGTCATCAGCACGTGACAGTCGTGAGACTTCATCCCGCTGAACTTGTGCTTCGCTGAGTCTAGGTATCTGCTTATCTTCCCCGCGTAACCGTAAGGAAGTTTTAGTCCTACGAGGCAGGTGAAAAACTGGTCGATCTCCTCCTGACTTAGAGTGAAGCACACGGGAGGGAAGTCATTTCCGGTCTTCTTGGCCTTTTGCCTTTGCGATGACTTCCCGTGTCCTGCTTCGCCTCATCATCATCATCATTAGCGTGAAGCTCCTCCTTGATGCCCATTGATTTCAAGTCAGCCCTTGCTTTCAGCCCATCTTTGGTCCTCTCTGGCATGTTGAGCAGGGTACCAAGCAGACTCTCACACACGTTCTTCGTGATATGCATGACATCAAGGCTGTGAGGCACATGGTGGATCTTCCAGTATGGCAAGTCCCAGAAAACAGACCTCGTTTTCCATACCTTCAGCAGCGGCTCTGGCGCCTTTCACTTCTTTCCTGGCTCTGGCGCCTTTTGCTTCTTTCCCTTCAGTGACAATCTTTCCAATTTTTCAACAGCTTGTCTATTTCCTCGCCGCTCCTCGTACGCGGGCGTCTTCGGGGTTCAGTTTCACCATCGAACAGATCCTTGCGTTTCCTCCATGAGTCATCATCGCGAAGCCACCTTCGATGTCCCATGAACACGGTTTTCAAAGACCCGGGATCTCTATTTAGCTGGCGATATGTTGTGTCATCCATGCACCTGACGCATCCAGAAAATCCGTGGACCACCTGCCCCGCGACATATCCGTAACCGAGATAGTCCTGCACCGTCGTGAGCAGTGCGGCTCTCATAGGGAAATATTCTTTCTCTGCGGCATCCCACGTATTGCCAGGAGTTTTCCACAGCATGTCTAGCTCCTCTTTCAGCAGCCCCAGATACAGATTGATGTCGTTCCCTGGTTGTTTCAGCCCTTCAATCAGCATACTCATGTGAATGTACTTCCTCTTCATGCACAACCAGGGGGGAAGGTTGTACATCCACACAAACACAGGCCAGGTGCTATGTGTGCTTCTCTGGCTGCCAAACGGATTGACTCCATTGGTGCTCGCGCCCAGCATGATGTTCCTTGGATCGTTCCCAAATTCTGGGTGTTTGAGGTTCAACGCTTGCCACTGGCTCCCATCCTTAAGGTGACTCAGCATCTTGTCTTTTTTATTTATCTCTGGATCATTTGCGTCATCTTCTCCCTTCTTCTCCTCCCTATCTGCGTGCCAACGCAGGAGCTTTGCTACCTTAGGGTCTGCGAAATACCGTTGCAGACGAGGAGTGATCGGGAAGTACCGCACCACTTTTCGAGGAGCTTTCTTCCTCTTCTTGTATCGATTGACGCCGCACACCGGACATATGGTAGACTCCGCGTGCTTGTCCCGATAAATGATGCAATTGTTCATGCACACATGGTATTTCACGTGCGGTAAATCCAGAGGACACACGATTTTCTTCGCCTCCTTGAAACTGGTCGAGCACTTGTTCCCCTTGGGAAGACGTTCGTGCCAGAATGACTTGTTCTCGTTGAAGCATGCATCGGTCATTTTGTGTTTTACCTTCATCTCCAGAGCCATGACCGTTACTTTCAGGCAGGTATCCTCGGGCCTGCATCCTTCATACAATGGAGTAACCGCGTCTATCTCTAGTTGATCCAGCTTGGCTTTCTCTCGGGCGGCAGCTCTTGCGTTATCCATCTGCTTGAGAAGAAGCTCTTGAATATGAGGGTCCTGCACCCAGCCCATCGATGGTCCATCGTCGTCTGCTCCGGCATCTTCATCTTCATGATCATGCCCTTTGTCTGCTCCGGCATCTTCCTCATCATCATGTTCGGCATCTTCTACATGATAACTGTGTACTGCATCTACTTCGTGATCATGTCCTGGAGATTCTTCGTCTTCTTGCCCGCCCTCGCCGTGGTTGTCTTGCTGTCCTTCCTCATTTCTTGCCCGGCCCCCATGGACGACTTCATAATCATCTTAATCACCTTGCCACCGATAGCCATCCATGAAACCACGCAAGAGCAGGTGGTCCCGCACTTGTACGGAATCCGGGTCCATAAGGCTCCCCAGCTTGCATCTTCGACACAGACATCTTATCTCCGTCTCGTTCTTTTGAAGCATCTCGGCCTTCGTGGAGCTCAAAAACCTATACACGATGCCTTCGGTCATCGTGTGAACCATGGTCACCTGCGGGGTAGAGCAAAATGATATTTTAGAACCAAGAAAAAATTTGGCATGACTTTGCCTAAAAATAGGACCAAAAAGAATGCATAGTGCCAAATTCTCGCCAAAACGGAAATGAATCAACATTCCGGCAAAATATTGGAAACTATCGCATTTCCAATACCGGTACCTGCAAACACAAACATATATGCAACATCACAAACATATGCAACACCACAAACATACATAGATCTAGCTAGGCCATAAAAAGTGCATGTGCACGTTGTTGGAGGGAGAAAAAAGTAGATCTACAACATAAAGAAAGCTTTCCCCTTACTTACCTATCAAAAAAGGTAATTTAACCACTTAATTTGGATGAATCTATGGTGCAAATGAGGTGAGGAGGAGGAGGCAGCCGAGACAAGCTTGGAGGAGGAGGTGGAGAGAATGAAGTGGGGAAAGTGAGTGTGTAGGTGGCTGTCCAAAATATCTAGCTGGTCCCAGGTTACTAATGGCGCACCACCTACAAATGTGCCATTAGTAACCCTGGTTAATAATGGCGCACCAGCTGGTGGTGCACCATTAGTAGTTTTGCAAAAAAATGATAGTAGTAGCGCACGGGGTGACTGGTGCGCCATTAGTATTTTTGGAAAAAAATTGTTAGTAGTGGCGCCCCATGGGTGTGGTGCTCCATTAGTGTCTATCACACTAATGACGCACCAACACATGGTGCGCCACTGCTATATAGTAGTGGCGCACCACATGTCTGGTGCGCCGTTGGTGTCCATATTATCTATAGCCCTTTTCCTAGTAGTGCTCTTTGAATCTCAATACAAAGTTCTCCTCGATCTTCTTGGAGATCTATTCGATGTAACTCTTTTTGCGGTGTGTTTTGTCGAGATCCGATGAATTGTGGGTTTATGATCAAGTTTATCTATGAGAAATATTTGAATCTTCTCTAAATTCTTTTATGTATGATTGGTTATCTTTGCAAGTCTCTTTGAATTACCAGTTTGGTTTGGCCTACTAGATTGATCTTTCTTGCAATGGGAGAAGTGCTTAGCTTTGGGTTCAATCTTGCGGTGTCCTTTCCCAGTAACAGCAGGGGCAGCAAGGCACGTATTATATTGTTGACATCGAAGATAAAAAGATGGGGTTTATATCATATTGCTTGAGTTTATCCCTCTACATCATATCATCTTGCTTAATGCGTTACTCTGTTCTTATGAACTTAATACTCTAGATGCATGCTGGATAGCGGTCGACGTGTGGAGTAATATAGTAGATGCAGGCATGAGTCGATCTACTTGTTGCGGACGTGATGCCTATATACATGATCATGCCTAGATATTCTCATAATTATGCACTTTTCTATCAATTGCTCGACAGTAATTTGTTCACCCACCGCAATACTTATGCTATCTTGAGAGAATCCACTAGTGAAACCTATGGCCCTGGGGTCTATTTTCCATCATATAAGTTTACGATCTACATTATTTTGCAATCTTTACTTTTCAATCTATATCATAAAAATACCAAAAATATTTATCTTATCATATTATCTCTATCAGATCTCACTTTCACAAGTGGCCGTGAAGGGATTGACAACCCCTTTATCGCGTTGGTTGCGAGGTTCTTGTTTATTTGTGTAGGTACGAGGGACTTGCATGGAGCCTCCTACTGGATTGATACCTTGATTCTCAAAAACAGAGGGAAATACTTACGCTACTTTGCTGCATCACCCTTTCCTCTTCAAGGGAAAAACCAACACATGCTCTAGAGGTAGCAAGAAGGATTTCTGGCGCCGTTGTCGGGGAGGTCTTCGCTCAAGCCAAGACATACCAAGTACCCATCACAAACTCATCTCCCTCGTATTACATTATTTGCCATTTGCCTCTCGTTTTCCTCTCCCCCACTTAACCCTTGCCATTTTATTCGCCCTTTCTTTACCTTTTGCCTTCCCTTTGCCATGGCTGAATCGAGAAAGGCTAAGGGTTCTCTCCCTAGTTTTAGTACTATGGATAGTCCCTCTGTCATCTCTAAGCTCATAAATAATAATGCTATGGAAAGACCTACCGGGGTTACCAATGATAGTTTGAATAATTTTGATGAAGAGGACTCCAGAATTTTTCTTTATTTACTTGATTAGTCTTTAAAAGATGCTTGGGATAGGCTATTAAGGATTTGAGCTAGCTATGTGCCACAATATTAAATTGAGATATACCTAAAAATCTTTTATGTCAGCTTACCCTCTTTGTTTAAGCAAGTTTTAGATTCTATTTTTGAAGAAGGTTTTCTTGGGGGGTGCTATAGATAGCTATGAAAAAATGAAAACTATATTTGGGCACCCCATGAATTATAAGGTTGAATCCACCACTCTCTTATGCTTTTATCAAAACCAAATTATCAAAGAAATGAAGGCTAGCGTAGATGCAAATTTTCGTAACGTGCTTAATCTTTCTTCCTCCATTAATGGCCATGTGATTTCCCAAAATAGAAGGATAAATGCTATAGATAAGAAATTTTCTCTTTTCATTCCCAATACCAAAGATGGCAATACATAGATCTATCCTCATATTTATGCCTAGCTAGGGGCGTTAAACGATAGCGCTTGTTGGGAGGCAACCCAATTTTATTTCCGTTCCTTGATTTTTGTTCCTGTTTAGTAATAAATAATTCATCTAGCCTCTGTTTAGATGTGGTTTTATGTTTTAATTATTGTTTGTGCCAAGTAGAACCTATAGGATCATCTTGGGTGAAAGTTAACTTGATCTTGCTGAAAAACAGAAACTTTTGCGCTCACGAGAAAAAATCTAATAAATCACAGAAACGTGCTTTTGAGTTGATTCTTTTTGCAGTAGATCAATAGACAAATTTCCTAGTACTTCCTATTTTGGTACGATTCTCAGAGTTCCAGAAGTATTCGGAAGTTACAGATTGTTACAGACTGTTCTATTTTTGACGGATTCTACTTTTCGTGTGTTGTTTGCTTATTTTGATGAATCTATGGCTAGTATCGGGGGGTATGAACCATAGAGAAGTTGTAATACAGTAGGTTTAACACAAATATAAATAAATAATGAGTTCATTACAGTACCTTAAGTGGTGGTTTTTCTTTCTTGCACTAACGGAGGTCATGAGATTTCCTGTTGAGTTTTGTGTTGTGAAGTTTTCAAGTTTTGGGTAAAGATTTGATGGACTATGGAATAAGGAGTGGCAAGAGCCTAAGCTTGGGGATGTCCATGGCACACCAAGATATTCAAGGACAACCAAAAGCCTAAGCTTGGGGATGCCCCGGAAGGCATCCCCTCTTTCGTCTTCGTCTATCGGTAACTTTACTTGGGGCGATATTTTTATTCACCACATGATATGTGTTTTGCTTGGAGCGTCTTGTATGTTATTAGTCTTTGATTTTTAGTTTACTACAATCATACTTGCTGTACACACCTTTTGGGAGAGACACACATGATTCGGAATTTATTAGAATACTCTATGTGCTTCACTTATATCTTTTGAGCTAGACAGTTTTGCTCTATGTGCTTCACTTAAATCTTTTAGAGCACGGTGGTAGTTTTATTTTGTAGAAATTATTGATCTCTAATGCTTCACTTATATTATTTTGAGAGTCTTTTAGAACAGCATGGTATTTGCTTTGGTTATAAAATATGTCCTAATATGATGAGCATCCAAGTTGGGTATAATAAAAACTATCATATGGAGTGCATTAAACATTATGATCAATTTGATGCTTGATAATTGTTTTGAGATATAAAGGTGGTAATGTTAGAGTCATGCTAGTTGGGTAATTATGAAATTGAGAAATACTTGTGTTAAAGTTGGCAAGTCCCGTAACATGCACGTATGGTAAAAGTTGTGTGACAAATTTGTTGCATGGGATGCTCTTTTGATTGCCTTCCTTACGTGTGGAGGTCGGGATCGCGTGATGGTTAACTCCTAACAACCCTTCCCCTAGGAGCTTGCGTAGTAGTACTTTGCTTCGAGGGCTAATAAACTTTTGCAATAAGTATATGAGTTCTTTATGACTAATGTGAGTCCATGGATTATATGCACTCTTACCCTTCCATCATTGCTAGCCTCTACAGTACCGTGCATTGCCCTTTCTCACCTTGAGAGTTGGTGCAAACTTCACCGGTGCATCCAAACCCCGTGATATGATACGCTCTATCACACATAAACCTCCTTATATCTTCCTCAAAACAGCCACCATACCTACCTATTATGGCATTTCCATAGCCATTCTAAGATATATTGCCACGCAACTTTCCATCGTTCCGTTTATTATGACACGCTCCATCATTGTCATATTTCTTTTGCATGATCATGTAGTTGACATCGTATTTGTGGCAAGGCCACCTTCATAATTATTACATACATGTCACTCTTGATTCATTGCATATCCCGATACACCACCGGAGGCATTCATATAGAGTCATATTTTGTTCTAAGTATTGAGTTGTAATTGTTGAGTTATAAATCAATAGAAGTGTGATGATCTTCATTATTAGAGCATTGTCCCAAGTGAGGAAAGGGTCATGGAGACTATGATTCCCCCACAAGTCGGGATGAGACTTCGGACTTTATGAAAAAAAGAGGCCAAAGAAGCCCAAATAAAAAAAATAGGCCAAAGAGGCCAACCAAAATAAAAATAAAAAATATATATGAGATAAAAAGCAAGAAGGGACAATGTTACTATCCTTTTTCCACACTTGTGCTTCAAAGTAGCACCATGATATTCATGATAGAGAGTCTCTTATGTTGTCACTTTCATATACTAGTGGGATTTTTTCATTATAGAACTTGGCTTGTATATTCCAATGATGGGCTTCCTCAAAATGCCCTAGGTATTCGTGAGCAAGCAAGTTGGATGCACACCCACTTAGTTTCTTTTGTTGAGCTTTCATACATTTATAGCTCTAGTGCATCTGTTGCATGGCAATCCCTACTCCTCATGTTGACATCAATTGATGGGCATCTCCATAGCCCGTTGATTAGCGTCGTCAATGTGAGACTTTCTCCCTTTTTGTCTTCTCCACACAACCTCCATCGTCATATTCTATTCCACCCATAGTGCTATATCCATGGCTTACGCTCATGTATTGCGTGAGAGTTAAAAAAGCTGAAGCGCGTTAAAAAGTATGAACCAATTGCTTGGCTGAAACCGGGGTTGTGTATGATGGGAGTGTTTTTTGTGATGAAAATGAAGCATAGCCTAACTATATGATTTTGTAGGGATAAGCTTTCTTTGGCTAACTTATTTTGATAAGACATGATTACTTATTAGTATGCTTGAAGTATTACTATCCTTATGTCAATATGAACTATTATTTTGAATAATTTGAATCTGAACATTCATGCCACAATAAAGAAAATTACATTGAGAAATATGCTAGGTAGCATTCCACATCAAAAATTCTGTTTTTATCATTTACCTACTTGAGGACGAGCAGGAATTAAGCTTGGGGATACTTGATATGTCTCCAACGTATCTATAATTTTTTATTGTTCCATGCTATTATATTACCCGTTTTGGATGTTTATGGGCTTTACTATACACTTTTATATCATTTTTGAGACTAACCTACTAACCGGAGGCCCAGCCAAAATTGCTGTTTTTTTGCCTATTTCAGTATATCGAAGGAAAGGAATATCAAACGGAGTCCAAACGGAATGAAACCTTCGGGAGAGATCTTTTTGGAACAAACGCAATCCAGGAGATTTGGAGTGGACGTCAAGAAGCAGCCGAGGAGGCCACGAGAGTGGCCGGCGCGCCCCCTGCCTCGTGGGCCCCTCATGGCTCCCCTTACCGACTTCCTTCGCCTATGTATATCTACGTACCCCGAAAACATTCAGGAGCACCACGAAACACTTTTTCCACTGCCGCAACCTTCTGTACCCGTGAGATCCCATCTTGGAGCCTTTTCCGGCGCTCCGCCGGAGGGGGAATCGATCACGGAGGGCCTCTACATCATCGCCAAGGCCTTTCTGATGAGTTGTGAGTAGTTTACCACAGACCTTCAGGTCCATAGTTAGTAGCTAGATGGCTTCTTCTCTCTCTTTGAATGTCTATACAAATTTCTCCTCGATCTTCTTGGAGATCTATTCGATGTAACCCTTTTTGCGGTGTGTTTGTCGACATCCAATGAATTGTGTGTTTATGATCAAGTTTATCTATGGGAAATATTTGAATCTCCTCTGAATTATTTTATGTATGATTGGTTATCTTTGCAAGTCTCTTCGAATTATCAGTTTGGTTTGGCCCACTAGATTGATCTTTCTTGCAATGGGAGAAGTTCTTAGCTTTGGGTTCAATCTTGCGGTGTCCTTTCCCAGTGACAGCAGGAGCAGCAAGGCACGTATTATATTGTTGCCATCGAGGATAAAAAGATGGGGTTTATATCATATTGCTTGAGTTTATCCATCTACATCATGTCATCTTGCTTAATGCGTTACTCTGTTCTTATGAACTTAATACTCTATATGCATGCTGGATAGCGGTCGATGTGTGGAGTAATAGTAGTAGATGCAGGCAGGAGTCGATCTACTTGTTGCGAACGTGATGCCTATATACATGATCATGCCTAGATATTCTCATAACTATGCACTTTTCTATCAATTGCTCGACAGTAATTTGTTCACCCACCGTAATACTTATGTTATCTTGAGAGAAGCCACTAGTGAAACCTATGGCCCTTGGGTCTATTTTCCATCATATAAGTTTACGATCTACTTTATTTTGCAATCTTTACTTTTCAATCTATATCATAAAAATACCAAAACTATTTATCTTATCATATTATCTCTATCAGATCTC
The DNA here is from genome assembly GCF_002162155.2 of Triticum dicoccoides. Taxonomy (NCBI): domain Eukaryota; kingdom Viridiplantae; phylum Streptophyta; class Magnoliopsida; order Poales; family Poaceae; genus Triticum; species Triticum dicoccoides. The sequence continues at coordinate 645,559,567 of NC_041387.1, forward strand.
ACTTTCGCAAGTGGTTGTGAAGGGATTGACAACCCCTTTATCGCGTTAGTTGCGAGGTTCTTGTTTGTTTGTGTAGGTACGAGGGACTTGCGTGGAGCCTCCTACTGGATTGATACCTTGGTTCTCAAAAACTGAGGGAAATACTTACGCTACTTTGCTGCATCACCCTTTCCTCTTCAAGGGAAAAACCAACGCATGCTCAAGAGGTAGCAATAGTCACCTATTATGTGTTATGATCCGACAACCCCGAAGTGACAACAATCGGGACCACTCTCGGTGATGACCGTAGTTTGAGGAGTTCATGTATTCACTAAGTGTTAATGCTTTGGTCCGGTACTCTATTAAAAGGAGGCCTTAATATCCCTTAGTTTCCAATAAGACCTCGCTGCCACGGGAGGGTAGGACAAAAGATGGCATGCAAGTTCTTTCCCATAAGCACGTATGACTATATTCAGAATACATGCCTACATTACATTGATGAACTGGAGCTAGTTCTGTGTCACCCTATGTTATAACTGTTGCATGAGGAATCGCATCCGACATAATTATCCATCACTGATCCAATGCCTACGAGCTTTTCACATATTGATCTTTGCTTAGTTACTTTACCGTTGCCACTATTACAATTACTACAAAACTGCTACTGTTACTTTTGCCACTGTTACCGTTACTTCCATACTACTTTGCTACTAAATACTTTGTTGCAGATATTAAGTTATCCAGGTGTGGTTGAATTGAAAACTCAACTGCTAATACTTGAGAATATTCTTTGGCTCCCCTTGTGTCGAATCAATAAATTTGGGTTGAATACGCTACCCTCGAAAATTGTTACTATCCCCTATACTTGTGGGTTATCAATGAGTCTCTCAAAGCCATGAGAATTTCCATTTATGAGTGCAAAGAAAGAACCACTAAGATGCGTCCTAAAAAGTTTGGTTTATAAAAGCGTGTGTTCTTCTAGTTTTCATGAGAATAATGATGAAGATCTAAAAGTGATTGATATGACTCCTATTGAATATTTGTTTTCTAATATAAATCTTGATAAAGATGGGACTAGAGATGAGTCAACTTTAGTTAAAAGGCGTCCCAATGATTCGGAGTTTTTAGATCTAGATGCAAAAATTGATAAAAGTGGGATTGGAGAGGTCCAGACTTTAAGTAGCAACGAACCCACTATTTTGGATTTCAAGGAATTTAATTATGATAATTGTTATTTAATAGATTGTATTTCCTTGTTGCAATCTATGTTGAATTCTCCTCATGCTTATATTCAAAACAAAGCTTTTACAAAACATATCGTTGATGCTATGTTGCAATCTTTTGAGGAAAAGCTTTGAATTGGAAGTTTCTATCCCTAGAAAACTTTATGATGAGTGGGAACCTACTATTAAGATTAAGATTAAATATTATGAGTGCCATGCTTTCTGTGATTTGGGTGCTAGTGTTTCACGATTCCGAAAACTTTGTGTGATGTGTTAGGTTTCCATGAATTTGATGATTGTTCTTTAAATTTGCATCTTGTGGATTCCACTATTAAGAAACCTATGGTAAGGATTAATGATTTTCTTATTATTGCAAATAGGAATAATATGCCCATAGATTTCATTGTTCTTGATATAGATTGCAATCCTACATGTCCTATTATTCTTGGTAGACCTTTTCTTAGAACGATTGGTGCAATTATTGATATGAAAGAAGGAAACATTAGATTCCAGTTTCCGTTAAGGAAGGGCATGGAACACTTTCCTAAGAAGAAAATTAAATTTCCATATGAATCTATTATGAGAGCCACTTATGGATTGCATACTAAAGATGACAATACCTAGATCTATTTGTGTTTTATGCCTAGCTAAGGGCGTTAAACGATCGCGCTTGTTGGGAGGCAACCCAACTTTATTTTTGTTCTTTACTTTTTGTTCTTGTTTAGCAATACATAATTCATCTAGCCTCTGTTTAGATGTGATTTTGTGTTTTAATTAGCATTTGTGCCAAGTTAAACCTTTAGGATAGCCTAGGGTGATAATTGTGTTGATCCTACTGAAAAACAGAAACTTTTGCGCCCAGTAAATAATTTCCAGAATTTTACTGAAACGTGATTTTGATTTGATTCTTTTAGATATGGATTGGTACACAAATTTATCAGGTTGTACTAATTGTTCAGTATTTTTGGAGTTACAGAAGTATTAGGGAGTTACAGATTTCTACAGACTGTTCTGTTTTTGACAGATTCTGTTTTCTATGTGTTGTTTTCTTATTTTGATGAATCTATGGGTAGTATCGGGGGTATGAACCATGGAAAAGTTGGAATATAGTAGATATTAAACTAATATAAATAAATAATGAGTTTGAAACAATACCTTAAAGTGGTGATTTATTTTTTCTTATACTAACAGAGCTTATGAGATTTTCTGTTGAGTTTTGTGTTGTGAAGTTTTCATGTTTCGGGTAAGGATTTGACAGACTATGGAATAAGGACTAGCAAGAGCCTAAGATTGGGGATGCCCAAGGCACCCCAAGGTAATATTCAAGGACAACCAAAATCCTAAGCTTAGGGATGCCTCGGAAGGCATCCCCTCTTTCGTCTTCGTCTATCAGTAACTTCACTTGAGGCTATATTTTTATTCACCACATGATATGTGTTTGCTTGGAGCGTCTTGTATGATTTGAGTCTTTGCTTTTTAGTTTACCATAATCATACTTTTTTTACACACCTTTTTGGAGAGACACACATGAATCATGATTTATTAGAATACTCTATGTGCTTCACTTATATCTTTTGAGCTAGGCAATATTGCTCTAGTACTTCACATATATATTTTTAGAGCACGACGGTGACTTTATTTTATATAAATTGATGAACTATCATGCTCAACTTATATTATTTTGAGAGTCTTTTAGAACAGCATGGTAATTTGCTTTGGTTATAAATTTAGTCCTAATATTGTAGGCATCCAAGGGGGATATAATAAAAACTTTCATATAAATTGCATTGAATACTATGAGAAGTTTGATTATTTATGATTGTTTTCAGATATGAAGATGGTGATATTAGAGTCATGCTAGTGGAGTAATTGTGATTTTGAGAAATACTTGTGTTGAGGTTTGTGAGTCCCATAGCATGCTCGTATGGCGAACTGTTATGTAATAAAGTTGGAGTATGAAGTATTTTTTGATTGTCATCCTTTCTGTGGAGGTTGGGATCGCGCGACAGTTAACTCCTACCAACCCTTCCCCTAGGAGCATGCGCGTAGTGCTTGGCTTTGATGACTTAGATTTTTGCAAAAAAGTATATGAGTTCTTTATGACTAATGTTGAGTCCATTGATTAGACGCACTCTCACCCTTCCACCATTGCTAGCCTCTCTTGTGTCGCGCAACTTTTGCTGGTACCATACACCCACCATATACCTTCCTCAAAACAGCCACCATACCTACCTACTATGGCATTTCCATAGCCATTCCGAGATATAGTACCATGCAACTTTCCACCATTCCATTTATTATGACACGTTTCGTCATTCTCATATTGCTTTGCATGATCATGTAGTTGACATCGTATTTGTGGCAAAGCCACCTTTCATAATTCTATCATACATGTAACTCTTGATTCATTGCACATCCCGGCAGACCGTCGAAGGCATTCACATAGAGTCATATGTTTGTTCTAAGCATCAAGTTGTAAAAAAATTCGAGTTGTAAGTAAATAGAAGTGTGATGATCATCATTATTAGAGCATTGTCCCATGTGAGGAAAAAAAGAGCCAAAGAAGCCAAAGAAAAAAAAGAAAAAAAAGAGAGAAAAGAAAAAATGAGAGAAAAATAGAGAAGAGGCAATGTTACTATCCTTTTACCACACTTGTGCTTCAAAGTAGCACCATGATCTTCATGATAGAGAGTCTCCTATTTTGTCACTTTCATATACTAGTGGGAGTTTTTCATTATAGAACTTGGCTTGTATATTCCAACGGATGGCTTCCTCAAATCGCCCAAGGTCTTCATGAGCAAGCAAGTTGGATGCACACCCACTTAGTTTCTTTTTGAGCTTTCATACACTTATAGCACATGGCAATCCATACTCACTCACATTGCTATCTATTGATGGGCATCTACATAGCCCATTGATACGCCTAGTTGATGTGAGACTATCTCCCTCATTTTGTCTTCTCCACAACCACCATTCTCTTCGACCATAGTGCTATGTCCATGGCTCATGCTCATGTATTGTGTGAAAGTTGAAAAAGCTTGAGAATACTAAAGTATGAAACAATTGCTTGGCTGAAACCGGGGTTGTGCATGATTTGAGTATTTTGTGTGATGAACATGGAGCATAGCCAGACTATATGATTTTGTAGGGATAAGCTTTCTTTGGCCATGTTATTTTGAGAAGACATAATTGCCTTGTTAGTATGCTTGAAGTATTCTTGTTTTTATGTCAATATTAAACTTTTGTTTTGAATCTTTCGGATATGAAAATTCATGCCAAAATAAAGAGAATTACATGGATAAATATGTTAGGTTGCATTCCACATCAAAAATTCTGTTTTTATCATTTACCTACTCGAGGAAGAGCAGGAATTAAGCTTGGAGATGCTTGATATGTCTCCAACGTATCTATAAGTTTTGAATGTTCCATGATATTATATTATCTGTTTTGGATGCTTTATATGCATTAATATGCTATTTTATATTATTTTTGGGACTAACCTATTAACCTAGAGCCGAGTGCCCCAGTTTCTATTTTTACCTGTTTTAGAGTTACGTAGAAAAGGGATACCAAACGGAGTACAAACGGAATAAAACTTTCGCAATGATCTTTCTTGGACCAGAAGCAAACCATGAGACTTGGAGATGAAGTCGGAGAAGCAACGAGGCAGCCACGAGGGTGGAGGGCGCGTCCAGGGGGATAGGGCATGCCCCCCTACCTCGTGGGCCCTCATGGGTCTCCTAACCTAATTCTTTCGCCCATGTATACTCTTATACCCCCAAACCATCAAGGGGAGCCACAAAAACACTTTTTTACCGCCGCAACCTTCTGTACCCATGAGATCGCATCTAGGGGCCTTTTCCGATGTCCTGCCGGAGGGGGATTCGATCACGGAGAGATTCTACATCAACACCATTGCCCTTCCGATGAAGCGTGAGTAGTTTACCACAGACCTACGGGTCCATAGCTAGTAGCTAGATGGCTTCTTCTCTCTCTTTGATTCTCAATACCATGTTCTCCTTGATGTTCTTGGAGATCTATTCGATGTAATACTCTTTTGCGATGTGTTTGCCAAGATCCGATGAATTGTGGATTTATGATCAGATTATCTATGAATATTATTTAAATCTTCTTTGAATTCTTATATGCATAATTTGATATCTTTGCAAGTCTCTTCAAATTATCGGTTTAGTTTGGCCTACTAGATTGGTTTTTCCTGCAATGGGAGAAGTGCTTAGCTTTGGGTTCAATCTTGCGGTGTCCTTTCCCAGTGACAGTAGGGGTAGCAAGGCACGTATTGTATTGTTGCCATCGAGGATAAAAATATGGGTTTTCATCATATTGCTTGAGTTAATTCCTCTACATCATGTCATCTTACTTAATGCGTTACTCCATTCTTTATGAACTTAATACTCTAGATGCATGCTGGATAGCGGTTGATATGTGGAGTAATAGTAGTAGATGCAGATCCGTTTCGGTCTACTTGACACGGACATGATGCCTATGTTCATGATCATTGCCTTAGATATCATCACAATTATGCGCTCTTCTATCAATTGCTCGACAATAATTTGTTCACCCACCGTATTATTTGTGATATTGAGAGAAGTCACCAGTGAAACCTATGGCCCCGGGTCTCTTTTTCTATCATATAAGTTCTATTTTCCATCATACTAGTTTCCGATCTACTATTTTGCAATCTTTTACTTTCTGATCTATAACCAAAAATACCAAAAATATTTACTTTACCATTTATCTATCTATATCAGATCTCACTTTTGCAAGTAACCGTGAATGGATTGACAACCCCTTTATCGCGTTGGGTGCAAGTTTGTTGATTGTTTGTGTAGGTATTCGGTGACTTGAGCATTATCTCCTACTGGATTGATACCTTGGTTCTCAAACTGAGGGAAATACTTACTCTACTTTTCTGCATCACCCTTTCCTCTTCAAGGGAAAAACCAACGCAAGCTCAAGAAGTAGCACTATCTCAGAGTCAAGTCCATATTTAGTGCTAAACTTATGACAAGCTCAGTATTCATAAAAGATTTAACACAATCGAACTCAAGCTTAATACCCGACTCTTTACCTTCGTCGAGTCCCAATCTTTAGAGTTGTGTTTAATTCTCTCCAAGAGATCCCACCTAAATTAAATAGTCTTCTTCATAAAAGAACCAGTACAAGAAGTATCGAGCATGGATTGATCATCACGAGAAAGCCGAGCATAAAAATTCTGAATAATAATTTCTCTCGAAAGCTCATGATTGGGGCATGAATATAACATTGACTTAAGCCTCCCCCAATCTATTGCGATACTTTCTCCATCACGAGGCCTAAAATTATA